>NC_089043.1:5481071-5822142 GCF_034140825.1 Oryza sativa Japonica Group
AGCTCCTCCTAGCCATCCCCTCGTGTAAGCGTGTGTGATAGTCTACTGGCGAAGGGCGCAGGGTTCAGGCATTATATTTAATTAGTCTTAAAAAAAGGTAAAGATATATTTAGCGTGCTTTCAGTAAGATTATATATTGGTGGAATTACAACTTAGCTTGGATTAACATGCAGCTAGTAAAAGGATGGAGTCATGCATGTTTCTTTTAGGAAAATTAATCTTCTTGATATATATTGGGTCAGCCATTTAAATTGGATCCAATTGAAATGCATTCCGGTCAAGTATATAGCATTTGGTGTTTTGGTATGTGGCCATGGATTTTTTTTAATGGGTTACATATATATGCGTGCTGTGTGCACATCATCAGTTACTACTCCCTCAAGTATTTTTTAAGGTAGATACAAATATTAAGAAAGTAGGTGAAAATGATTGGAGGAATGATGTGATTGGTTGAGAAGAGAAAATAGGTGAAAAATTAAAAGAAGGGTTGTGGTTGATTGAGAGGAAGGGGCATGTGGAGAATTAGCTTTATTTTGGAGTAAGTTACTTTATTGTATTAGAAATAGTTATATTTGAAGATGAAAGTATAATAAGTTTGTACAGTATTATTGTGCTCACGTAGAAAGTAGCAAATTGGATTCATCACAAGATCGACAGCCCGGCTGGGTAGAGCAATTTACTTGGATTATTTAATCATGATGACTACTGTTGTCTAAATTTGGTCATAGTTGGCCGTTTACGAAACTAAACAATGCCAGTAGGTGACATGCCCACATATATTCTTCGTAAGGATCTGCGTATATTTTCCCTATTAATTAGAGCATCTCTATGGAGTAGGTATGAAAACGAATCAGAAAGGGATGGAAACCAGCTCTACTATATTCATTTTTATTTTTCTTCATCGGAATCGGAATCGATAATACGGATACGTAAACAAAATCGAATATTATCAAGTACAGATATTGAGAGAATACAAAATAAAACGAATACGATAACAAATATTTATCGGATTAGAAAATCCCCTCAAATTGAGCTTTTTGAATCAACGAAGAGATATAGCATTATTTTTCTAAAATAAAACCAACATTTCTAACTATTGTATCGTCGATTTCCCTATATGGTTATATAACCGTTTGTGAAAATCGAACTTTATAGTCGATTCCTTTAAGAGGCACGTATGTAAAACTGATTTTCACTTCCTGGTCCCTTAATTTCACCCAAGATATCATCCTCCTCATATAGTTTACTTGCCATCTCACGTATCTTGCTCTTGCTGTCTAGATTGAAGATACTGTTTATTTTATTTCACCTTTCTGGAAATAGTAATGTTTGTTATGCCCGGATCCCACGATGCCCCCATCCACCACACCGGCGGTTGGATCTGCCACGCCACCGTCTGAGACCCCATCCCCGACCACTCTCCCAGAGGCCCTCCTTTCCGCATCACCCGCCGGCCTCACCAGCAAGGCCCACCTTCCCCACGCTGACTCCACCAATCAGGCTCTTCCTTGCGTTGCCACACACCTCCACTCCCTCCCCCGGTCCACCCCAACCACTGTCCAGCGCATCTCCCTTCACGCGCTACTGCCAATGCACCGCACCATCACCGCTTATTCTCCCTCCACGCAACGCCGCCGCTGCCGCTCTCTCCTGGTGCTACTGTCCCGCTGATGAGGACATCACTCCTTTTAATACACACACTACCTCTCAAATTGTTATGCAAGATCCAATTACTAGAGCTCGCGCCCGACAATTGAATTTATAGGTGAGCTCGTTCCTAAGTACTTATTTATGTGCTTTTGATGATAGATTGCTACCTAATGATTTAATTATGATAGGAACTATAGAGAGGATTATGGAGTACTTGGAGAGAGGCTAAGAGATGGACAAAGTCGTCATGGACATTGAAGCCGAGATGAAGGTCCAACTCATATCAAGTTCATGTCCACCTCAGGCTCCAGGAGCAGTCCACACTAAAATTATCACCGAGATTGCATTTGGACTCCGATTTCGACGTCGAAATGGATATGGTCCTACATCAAAATTCTTTCCGAGTCAATGAGAATTGTCAAAACAAAAAGGCGTTCAGAATCAGTCTAGGTGCTACGTCACCGTTTTTGGGTCCGTTGGGTTATGTATCATGTTGGAGTCCAATAGGGATGTGTCCATGAGTCCAAGGTCGACCCTATAACCTATATATTCAGTAGTTGTCATTGTGTTAGGGTTGGGTTTTGCTTAGATTATTTTTGCTATTACAGTTTCGCTGCTAGTTCGATTTGTGGAACCTCAACTTCGAGTTCTTGATTAATCATTTATCTGTAATTAAGTTGTTGTCTTTCTTGCTCTTGCTTGTGTTTTTCAATTCACACGCAGGGATTAGCCTTCTCAACGAGGTCAATCGGGTTTCGGCACGATTAATAACCAAAGGAGACGTGGCGCTGCGATTGCAGGGTTTAGATCATGTTGATCGTGTGTGTCAAGTTTCCACTAAATCGATAACTATCTTCACTTCACTTGATGGAAGGTCGAGCATCCCGTTGCCATCAAGTGGTATCAAAGCTTTAGGTATACCGTCAGTTTCGTCTTTACCCTTGTATTATTTTTGCTTTCATCCAGTAGTACACGAAAAAACCAAAAAATATAGTAGTGTTAGGTTTATACCTATCCTTTAACCACTTTTAGTATTTTGCATAATTTTGTTTCAGAGTCCATAGTGTTGAGTTTGTGTCCTATGTCAAGTTAGTGGTCACTGGTTTAGATTCGCATTCGTAGTTCTAGATCTACCTGCTGCTTTGTGCGAAAGGCTGCCTTGAGATCGAGTTCTACTCAGTTTCAGATTGCTAGCCGTCTTGTGTTAATAACCCGTTTTCACGAGCTTTATTAGATAGGTCGCAAACCACCTTATGTTAGTCGCATAACCTATTACTCCCACTGTTTTACAATGTAAGTTATTTTAGCATCTCCCACATTTATATTGATGGAATGAATCTAGTCAAATATATATGTCTAGATTCATTAATATCAATATGAATGTGGGAAATAATAGAATGACTTCCATTGTGAAACGGAGGAAGTATGTGTTTTTTAGTGGAAGGTGCAACAGGGTGTACACCTTGCGAAAGTACTATTTTCTCCATCCATCTTACCGTTGTTATAACTTAGAAATGTAGATAAAGTTTTATATGTTCAAATCCTAACGCACATGTCTTTGATCATATTTGGAGGTAAGAAACGTAAGGAACAGCTGGTACGGTGCTTGAATCCCATCCCAGAATCTAAATTGAGAACCTAGATTGTTTGATAAAATGAAGATTTTATGAGTAGCTGCGGGTATTTAAAGCTGTGCGCCACTACCGCAAATTAACAGCATATGACCTGCGCAATCTACAACTCTCTCCAAATTCCATTAACCGGTGAGATTTCTCGTTTAGGAAACTAAGATTTCAAGTCAGACCATCTCACATACAACCATTAAATAGCCGACGTTGGAGAATAATTTTAAAGGCTCTTTCGCTTTTCTTTTCTTTTCTTTTTTTCTTTTCTAACTTGATCATATTCTGTCTGCCGTTCGAATGAACTAAGCTTTCTTTGCGCTTGCTCGCACACAATCCCATCTTAGGGGGCCAACAGCACAACGCAAGACAAGCATGTACACACAGGTCTACAACATACATTAAACTATGTTTATAACTTGGCAATATATTGGATATAAGCCAAGAACAAGAACTCTGCCCTTAATTGTTGGGTGAACGATATCTCATTCTATGGAAACCTCCGGTTTAGGTATGAAGTTATTCAGAAGATGTCCCGATGGAAGTGCCCTGGAATCGAGTTGGCTTGCTGAGCTTGCCTAAGATGCATGGACAGTGCATAGTTGTTTACCTGCACAGCAAGAAAATGAATAAAATAAAACATCGGTAGCCAGAACCACTTATGATGCTTCAAAAAGGGCCAATAAACAAGAATAGCGAAAACAACTAAGATTGTTATACCTCCAGGCTTCTAATTTGCTCTTGGTACTGAGCAACCAGCTGCTTGAGTTGCTGAATCTCCTGGTTTCTCCCATCATGCTCCTTTTGGCGCTCGTGCTGAATTGCAACGGCTTTCTTTAGAATAGTATTTTCCCTGGTTATTGCTTCAAACTGTTCCTTATACACAGAGCTTTCCTGTTTGAAAGTAAGAATATCAGAGAGAAGTTAATTTATTTTAAAACTTACCATCAAGTGTTCTCCATAGTAAACAATAGATTATAATCAGCACAAATCTGCAGTGCAATTCAGTTCATAACCATTGGAAGTTAATCCTCTGGAAAGCATCCAAATAAAAGATGTTAAAAGTCTACGTGGTAATCCATCATAGATATTCATGATGTTTGATCCCTCAAGGGGATGTCACCTCGTTGTTTGCATCAGTCAAATAATTATGAAAACAAATTGAGAAGATGTATTAACATGTGATATACTCCACAAACATGCAAATTCAAATTCAACTTATACATCTCGCAACGAAAAAAAAATTAAACTACAGCTAGTTAACACATATTCAGTCAAATTTGTTTTTTTTTCTTTGCGAGATGTAGAAGTTGAATTTGAACTTGTATGTTTGTGAAGTGATAACATGTCAATACATCTTCTCAAATTTTTTTCAATTTTTTTTATAACTTTTTAAGTGACATGCAAACAACAATAGGACATCCCCTTGAGGTATCAAAATCCACTCCCAACTCATACATCCAAGTCAATCCATGTTTTGGCATCCCCAAAAGTTATTTAACTAGCCTAGTAACAATAGTTGGTATATGGCTATATGCTTGATCAAATGTGTCCATATTTTAGAATCGGTCCTCAAGATTTGAAGTTTTCTGCTGGCCAAAGTATCATTTTGCTTCTTTTTTTTTACATTTAGTTTATCCATCTATATCATGTCCTGGAGAAGTATGTAAAACCCAGAGTTGCCAAAATGTGCTCATATGTTTAAAATGATTCTCCACTCAAACAGTTTTTCGCTGACCACTAGGTTACCCAGTAGGAACAACGATACCTTGGTAACCTAGAATGGACAAGGATGAAAGAACACGACAATATCATAACCACATCAAAGGTCAGATAACTATAGGGGTGAAAACGGAGCGGATATTATCCGATCCGATCCGAATCCGTCCGATGTGAGGATATGGTAAGGGTTGTTAGATATCCGGCCGGATGCGGATGCGGATGCGGATTTTGTCATGCGGATGCGGATGCGGATGTGGTATCAATGATATCCGACGGATTCGGATTATCCGATTTTTTAATCGGATTATCCGATATAGTGTTTGGCGGATAATCCGCAACTTTCAGGCCCATCTAGCATTCTAGCCCAATAACCCATCTATTCTAACCCTAACCTAATCCTTCCTCTCCTCCCCCTGTCCCCCAGATCGGCAGATCCCTCTCTCTCTCTCTGACTCTCTCTCTTTCTCCCGTCAGCTCTCAGTCGTAGGGGAGTGGGCGAGTGGCGGCGCGACGGCGAGTCGACCCAGCGCGACGGCGACCCAGCGCCGGCCGGCCGCTCCTCCTTGGCTGCTAGCGCCGCCGCCGCTCCTCCTCGGCTGCAGTACAGGCTGGTGGCGCCGCTGCCATTCGTCCTCGCCTCCTCGGCTCCTCGGCGCCGCCACCACTCCGTCCACTGTCGCCCATCAGCACGTCTCCAGCGCCGGGCCGCCAGTGCACCGTCACATCCCCGTCACCAGCCCAGCCGCCATCCCTGTTGGCTGTCGCCAGCAGCCATCCCCGTCGTGGCGTCGCCACTCGCCAGCCACCACTGTCGTCAGCCGTGCCGTGTCGTCGTCGTGCTGTAACTGCTCGAGGCCTAGAGCTGCAGCTGCTGTTCCAGTCCAACGACAAGTCGACGATAGATTAGGTATTGTTTTCTTGTACACTTGCAGTCCAATTTGAAGTATCAAATTTGGGATTTACTGATTTAGAAATGTAGAGATGAGCTTTGCTTACGGAAATTACGTCAATAGCAAGTTATAATTTGATTAATTGTTCATCATTCATTAGGATCGTAAAAAATGGCACCTAGAAAAAGAGGGGCAAAAGCAGCAGCTGCTGCTACTGCTACTGAAAGTAGCATTGCTGCCTCGTCGCCAGCTCCAGCTGAAGGGGAAGAAGGGCCATCAACTGTGGGCAGTGGCAATGAAAGTCCCAACACTATTGTTGTTGTTGATGTGGATAACATTGCTGGCTCATATGCTGCATGCAGCATGCATGTCGTACTGAACTACTGATGAGTGATGACTTATAAGTTATATTGTTAAATTTTAAGCAATGCAGTGACCAGTGACTAATGAGTGATGGATGTATCTTGGATTATTTTGTTGGATGTGTTATATTAAGCAAAATTATATTATTGATGTGTTTTGGTTGGTTTTTCCTAGAGAACTGAGATCATGTTTAGATGTTATTTTGCCATCGTATTGCGGCTAATTGTATTGGCGTCCTCTTGTTGTATGGATTGAATACAAACTTGACATCCGACAACTTTTTGTCCGTTTCCGAACCGACTCCGCACCGACTCCGCACCGAATCCGACGTCCGAAATAATCCGCTCCGCATCCGCATCCGCACGTCATCCGCACCCGCTCCGCATCCGTTTAAAAAAAATGGTTTAGGATATGGTATAGCTATTATCCGTCCGAATCCGATCCGTTTTCACCCCTAGATAACTAGCAAGCAGCCCTGAAAGTTCTGAAGCACTCTTGGAAGGGATTTGAATTACCTTCTGAAAGCTCCCCATTGCACCAACATGAGCGGTCATGGACTTCTCAAACACCTCCAATACTCTAGAGGCACGAGCCTTTGCATCATCCATGTTAGAGGCATTAGTCATCTCGTTCACAAGAATCTCAACCCACTGGGTGCTGCTTGATGGAAAGTTATCAGCGCAGGGAGCATTTCCTATAGGTACAGCAGCTTCATTACCAGCCAAAATACCTGGACCATAAAGCAACACATCTGCCATACTTAATAATATTCTTCAGAACAATATTCTCAAAGTGGTCAAATTGGTTAATGCTAACAGGAGTTCTATTCTATGCCTAGAACTAAATTTGAAATACTGAGTTCGAAAGCATAAGTTTGTTGGTGCACTATACAGAAGAAGTTACAAAGGATGCAAAGTGAAAAGCATATAATAAAACGATATTTTATCTCAAGTTGTACAGCAATAGCCATGCAACTTTAGTTGAAGTCTTGGAGATCCAAAAGCATTCAAGTCAGCACCTCAAATAAAGAAAAAACATATGGTTACAAAATTGCTTGATAGCATGCAGAGCATATTAAATGGAAGACGTTAAAAACTAAATTTTGTATTGGAATCTTGCTTGATCAAACGTTGAAATCAGATGAGATTTCAGAGAAAGGAGATGGCAAGAGTCAGGTCTAGGGAGGAGAGGGGATCTAGAGGTTGTGAGATGCACAGAATAAAGGAATTGAAATATTTTCTATACGGGTGATTGAATTAATGAGCAGCCTTTTCTCATTGTGCCAATGCCTTTTTTTTGCTTAGTAAATATGATTATTCACACTACATAGTTGAATAATCTTTTGTGCCTACATTAGTGCATGAGTCTTTTGTGATTTCAAATAATTCAAATATACCAATCAAATCCTTGAATCCTATTTTCCCTAGGCTACCATATCAGACACTCGTGCCCAAGTTTGACACTTGCACCACAATCATGCGTTCAATGAGATAAAACTGTGTCACTAATTTCATAGAAAGCCATGCTCCAATTGGAAAAGTTGTTGTGAATAACAAAGCTAAGAAAACAGATCCGTATTGTATTACAATTCATCATTAGACAATCTAACATTGGCACTGAAAAACTGATTCCATAGGGTCTGTTCACAACACAGGAATTTTGCAAGAATTCTCAAGACAGTTTGATAATGAAAACCCTCAGGAGTTTGGACACCTAAGATGGTATCAACATAACATCATAGAAGATAGAAGTCTTATAGATGGTATCAACATAACATCATAGAAGATAGACAACATCCAGAGGTCCAAAGTTTACCTTCATCAGCCACTTGAAGCTCAGTAGACATTCCTGATGGAGATTGATAAATAGGATCCACATTACATTCTGTGGGTCCTACATGCAAATTGAACAAGAACTTTATTGCTGAATCAAAATCGTTTTCACATTCCTCCAACGCGTTCTCAATAACCTGCAGGAACAAAAGTTTCCATAAGGTTTAAGTTACTAAATCGTTAAAAAGCTCCAACAAGTGAACATACTTTGAATATGTTGACGAATTGTATCTAGAAAGCTGACAAACACAAGTGAAAATCTTTAGTGGTCAGGTTAAGGAAATTTTACCAGATATTGTAGGATATTATGCTTTGTTATAACAACAAGCACATTGTTCAGAGAATCCAAACGAACAGAAAAAAATGACTATCTGAACAAACAAAAAAATATGGTAACATACCATTCCCGCGAGTGGCCATTTTAAGAAAAGAGGAAAGCAACCATATAAGGCCCATAGATGCTTCATAGAATTGCTGGCTATAATTCTTATATGAATAATACGTTTTTCTAGGCAACAAAAACTTTTCTGGGAAGAGGTGTGCGCGGATCGCAAGGATCGGCATCAACGGACAAAAGGATAACAAATTAATAAATGCTCCGATGCACTCCAGATTCCCATCAGTTAAAAGCCATTAATGTAAGTAAGTTCTCAATATCTACCAGTTCCGCTCAAAAACGACAATCGACAGTTCCCAAAGAAAACAATGACTAAACTAAAATAATAAATACAAATCCATGCATAGAAAAAATTGCTATCACTCCAAGGAAAAAATGAACTGTAACATAAACCAAGTCACCATTCTCAAATAAATCCTAACACAAACCCTAACCAGGAACAAAGTCTGCGAGACCTGCATTCCATAATTGAAGAAAAAATATAGGAACACAGAAGCCACATTTATTTCGTCAGGAAACTAGAAAATTGCAAGATTGGAACAAAACAAAGAGATCGCTAAATGATTAGATTACATGTACATATGGTAGCTTTGCTGCAATTCCATCTAACCTTTAAACCTAGCAATAGCAAGCGGCACAGACAGCACCACGCATAATCATGAGCAGGATGTGCTTGATTGGCTCACCCCTTACATAGCAACAGCACCAGCACCAGGTACTACTTTGGGACCAAAGATTAAACTTCCATCTCAAATCATAACACGCATGACTGCTAATTTACGAGGGAGACGAGCAGACGGCATCACCTCGAGGCCGACGGAGGGGAACCGCGGGCGGATCTGGGCGACGAGGGCCGGGTCGGCGAGCGGGCGGGAGGGCGAGGAACCTCCACGGAAGCAGGCGCGCTTGGAGGGCGGGGAGGACGGCGAATGGGGGAGGTCCTCGAAGAAGGAGGAGGCCCGTTTGCCGCACACCGCCGCGGACATGGTGCCCGCCGCCGCCGCCGCGCCTCGCGTGGTAGGCGCGTTAGGGTTAGGGTTAGGGTTTGGTGGGAGGTGGAGCGGAGCAAGGCCCAGGAGAAATGGTTGGGAGGGGAGAATGGGAATCGGAGGATGCGATGCTTAACGGCGGTATACCGCCTTTGCGAGTGCTACCAAAGGCGTGGGGGATGCGTTGCGTTGCGTGCTTCCGTTGTCCTGCTTTTGCACCTTGCTTCACACTGCCTCAACCAAAAACGCTAATCCTTTTTTTTCTTTCTTGCGTAGAACTTTGGATTTATTTAGTGCAAACTTGTGTTTTTATCACCACTTTCAATTTCTGCTTTCTCGTTTTCTTGCACGCTTCTCAAATCACTAAATGATTTGTTTTCTAGAAAAATTTACTTTAGAAAATCATATTAATCTATTTTAAAAGTTTATTTTTGCTAATGCTTAATTTATCATGCGCTAATAGATTACTCCGAATACAACCATAGTACATGGATTAGTGCTAGACGCTTTTAGACGCTTTTATGAAGAGAAGAGCTATGAAACGGTATATTGTCAGGACGGTACAAGTTATGCACGACATTAAACCGTCCAACCCAGCATCGCTATAAACCACCCATCTCTCCTCCCGCATGGGTCCCACGAGCCCCACGGATTAACTCTTTGCGCATGCAGTACTAGTACAGTCGTACTCCGTACTATACTACTGTCTGCCATATACTAATGCATGCACTAGTAGTATAGGAAGAGGAGTACATGCACTACCAGTCAATTATTGTCGCTGTCTAACGGTCTAATACTACTCCTGCCTTGATGATGCCATATGCATCAAATCGAAGTTAAAGTTGCCAATGCCAATGAGCAAGAGAAAATGACTTGATTCTCTATTGCTATATGTGATCCTATGTGACCTGATGATGAATGGTCCTGTTTCAAGGGTAAAATAGCGTGAGTATATGAGTCGTATCTAGGTATCATGTCTGGTACCTACATGTATCACGACTGATATCTGGGTATCATGTATGGTAAGTATCAGACTTGGTAACTACATGTATCACGACCGGTACCTAGGTATCATGTCTAGTCTAGTACATATATAAGTATCAGATCTGGTACCTACATGTATCATGTCTGGTACCTACATGTATCACGACTGATACCTGGGTATAATGTACGGTACTTATAAGTATCAGACTTGGTAACTAAATGTATCACGACCGGTACCTGGGTATCATGTCTAGTACATATATAAGTATCAGATCTGGTACCTACATGTATCGTGTCTGGTACCTACATGTATCACGACTGATACCTAGGTATAATGTATGGTACTTATAAGTATCAGACTTGGTAACTATATGTATCACGACCGGTACCTAGGTATCATGTCTAGTGCATATAAGTATCGGGTCTACCTACAGGTATCAACCTAATACATATATGTATCATGCTTAGTACCACAAATTCTAGAGCTATCAGGTATCATAAGTGATACCTTAGTATCAGACTGGGTATATGTTAAAACTGAGACCCACGTATACCAGCTGATATGTGCTTGGTTTGCTACCCACATGTATTATGATAGGTACTTTACGATACTTTCGAGGTACTATTATAGATAGTCATATTTTGACATGTAAAAAATAGTATCATAATATAAGATACTGAGGTACCAGCCCAACCACTGAGTATAGCTATAATAACAACAGCATGTATAGCTAAGCACGCAATTACAGAGGAGTTTGTAGTAATGTGTGACCAAAAGGATAGGCATTCATAATCTATGGGTGTATAAGTGAGGAGCACTTGTCATGTCATGCATGGCAGATTGCGCAGAGTAGTAGTAATTAGCTAGTGTTGTGAATTGCTTCCCAAAAAAAAATATACAGTATCCACGACCAGCACTAGCACATGCACGCAATCAGATGCGCACCGGCCATGCGCATTAGGGTTGAGGTGTCTGACTAATGATTATGCCATTCCAACGGTATACCATGGGTTAGCAAGCCTCTTTATGAATGTAATTAGTTTACCATGTGTATTGCCATGATAAATACTATGTACATGCTCCCTTTGATAAATTGCACTTTACATCGGGTGGATGGCGCTTATTTCATTTTACACCGGATTTGACGCATTTTTTTATAACTTAAACAGCTTTATTAAATTAAAGAAGACAGAGTTCAGGGTATACACCCTAGTACATCGCATAAGGATACAAATCATGGAAAGTAACAATCTCTAACAATGTGGAGCCTAACTAAACTAAAGAAGCAAACTTTCAGATGAGACTAAACAGCAGTAAAGGATCAGATTGACAGAGCTCTACGGCGTCGCTGCGACAACTGAATGCTTGGGCCTTCGATGACATGCACACCTCTTGACAGACTGGAAGGCTCCTACGGCTGTCACCACAGAAACGACACAATTCGAAGGTTAGTTGCTGAGTCGTAGATTTTGGTGTAGGCGTCACCCGACTCAACAAAGAGGTTCCACAGAGTTCACCATTAAATCTGAGGAGCAAAAATTGCTCAACCCGAACGATAAACCCTGCATGGATACTGTTGTTTTGAAACAAAAAGAAGCTTGATTCCAAAGAACAAGTAGCCAATATCACAAAATTAGGTTGTGTTTGGTTGGGCTTTTCAACTTGCTTTTGCTTTTGCAAAAACCAAAAGCCAACCAAAGGGCCCAAAAGCCACAGTTGCTTTTGCCCAAAGTCAGCTTTTGGTGTAGTACAAATCAAAAGCACCTCTACCCCCTGCTTTTGGGGGAAAAAATTACCCACCTCTGCCATTATGAAAAAAATGGTTCGCTATTCTCTTCCCGTCTCCTCCTCGCAAGTCGCACACGGCCCCGAGCATCGTCGCATCGAGGTTTCCGCCGCCGCTGCCCTCCGGCCGGCCGGCCGCCACCCGTCTGGCCCCGCTCGGCGCCGGCCCCGCCCTTCCCCGCCGGTCGCCGCCCCCGCCCTTCCCAACTGAAGCCGCCCATCCAGACGCCGGCGCGGCTCCGACCCTTCCCCAACTGATGCCGCGCGACGCCGCCCCCGCCCTTCCATGCTGGCGTCGCTGTTGACTGAAAACACGTGGCCTGGTAGATCTGCTTAACTCCAGTGCAGGTCCAAAGCTCGCCTTCAGATGTGTTAGCGTGCCAATTGATTTGATCCTGTAATCAACAAGAAATAAAAGCAAAGAAATCATGGTTAAATCTATAAATGATAGCCGATCGGCCAAATGCCGATGACATATCATTTATCTTTGAGCTAATGTCATCTGTGTATCGATCGGCAGTCATGAATAAGTAAAGAAGAACTAAATCTACTCGATCGGCTGTAGATATTAATGATATATACTCCTTATATCGATGTATACTTAAATCAAGTGATTGGGATAGATCGGTCATCATGCCGAGACAGTATAAATCACTTTGATCGAAATATATATCAATAACAGGACTATATATGTTTATAGCGTAGCCGATCAGATAGATCTAGCATGTATCGGCTAATACTCCGATATTACTCCATATCAGGATATTAAAGCAAGAATAATATATCGAACAAGAGCGTAATATACTTAGACACAGCAATATCTTGATATAAAGGGCAGATTTAACATGTCAATGAAGCACATAGAACAAATAAAGTTAAATCAGATATGATCGGCTAAAACTCCGATGCTATTCCAATCGGCAACTAGAAGGCAGGCTAGAGATCGATATTCTAAGCACGACTTAATAGGTCAAACTCAACTGATACAGCATTAAGTATGAAAAGAAGAACGATATCTAGACAATCAAGCCGCTAGAAGTTTCATAGAATGGTAGATATCTCATATAATCTAGATCAACATCAAGATCTAACCTAATCGGCTGCTTTTTTATGCAGATGTTAGTCAATAATAGATTAGGTGGCAATATTGCTATAGATTATGTAAGATATATGATAACTTGACGAATTATATAAACAAGATTAGAGTATCATAAAGATGGAAGCACTAATCCTAAGAACACAATCCGTCATAACGAATTTTATCTCTTGTTGAAGATCGAAATCGATGCAGCTCAACCCGAAAGCAAAAACTCGTCGAAACAAAACTAAAGCAAAAGGGTGGCGATGCGCCGAGATTGTATTGAACATGTGTGTTGTAAATTACATAGGGCTCGGGTCTATTTATACTCGAGAATTACAAGATATGCCCATACCGGACACGACTATTATCTCTAACAAACTCTAAGATACCATAAGTCTTTGCGGCAGACTTTTGCCCACATTTATCTATAAGAATTTACATAAGATATCCTAATTAATAGATACAATTGCCTTCCCAGGACTCCATCCGTGCGTGGCAATCATCTTGAAGTACATTAACTCGAACCCGATGTCGCGTACAAGTCGTATTGTCGGAATCGGCCATATCGGCTTACTTAGCCTGACCCAGACCTAGCCAATCCTAATCATAGCCGATCTGGACTCCAGCCGATTCTTGCTCTGTTTCCGAACTCGATCTCCGCCTCTGACTTCGCTGTGATCCAATCTTCTTTCCTGACACAGATGTTACCAAATTTGGTCGTTAACACATGCCCCCCAAGTCTGGGATATTTGATAATATTCCGGATTTGCCGTGTACTGACTCCGAGCAAGTTTCGCACTCCGCCGCTTTTGACCGTTATTCCAGCACCTTAAATACTAACCGTTACCCCCGAGAAATCTCATGCCGTGACTTCCGTTTTCACCGCTCAAGTGAAACCTCTTCTTTCTCTTCTCCGGCGATTCCCCCGGCGCAAAGGCAATTTCTAGGCGACTTCCTCCTCGACGAGATCTCCGCCCGCACCAATGTCGTCTTCCGCCAGCCCATCTGGTGCACCATCAACCGAATACGTTGAGGTAAGTTCTTATTGGCTAAATCCCCTTCTTTAGCAGCAGATCGATTTTCTCCTATCTCATATTGCTTTCCTTCTCTTGGTTGCCTTGGATTTGTAGCATCTTTCCTACCAAGTCGCAATTCCTAGTCTAACGCATGAAAACCACTACTCTCTCGGCCCAATCGGCAATCCTGACCCCACCGAGTTCATTATTGGTGAAACCAATAGGATCCCCTTCAGATTAACCAACCCAGATCTAGGTCAATGAAAGAATACTTTCAAGTCCTGGCCGTCTCTAGAAAAAGTTCCACCAGAAAAGAGCTGGACTACATGGTTCAAACGTGTATCAGCCAGCAAGAGGGTCCACTGGGATGAAATTGGAATCGGCCAAGCACTTGACCTTACCATAGCAAACTCGGCCAAAGATGAACCCCTGATGGCAGCTGCTTCTTACTTCTGGTCAAACACCATTAATCCCTTCTTGTTTAATCAAGGGCTGATGACTCCAACTCTCATAGATATCAGCATGATCACGGGTCTGGATGTCACCTCATCGGCCAACCCTATGAGTTTGAACACAAAGAACCAATATGACTTCAAGACAAAGAGCATAGGAGGTTGGTCAGGCTACGTAGCGGCATACATGGGCCAGGGCTCGGTCACCCCTCGGGAACATGTGGCTTTCTGTTAATGTGGCTAGAAAAATTTCTGTTCTGTGGATCAAGTTGCGGCCCCACAACCAACTGGCAATTTCTAGCTGAAGCTTTAGAAACAAAGAAACAATTTCCCTTGGACAAAATCCTCATCGGCTATCTATACCATATGTTAAACAATGCATCGGCTAAGATAGTCGTCGGCTCAGTAGTTGGAGTAGGTGGGCCCTGGTGGCTGCTACAAACCTGGTTAAACCTGATAGTTATGAAGGTTGTCACTCGGCCATCCGTATCAGAAGCTGAGTTTCCAAGACTAGAGCCGATTGTAGGAGATGATGGAGAAGAGCGTACTCATCGGAGATGCACATCATACGGAGAATACGCTTCTACACCAACTGAGGCTGGGGCAAAACTATCGGCTGAACTACTCAAAGATTGGTTCTGCAGCTTCTATGAAGGCTTTCAAAAAGATGCTCCAGTTTGGTTTCTCTATGAAGATTCTGCAGAACTTGAGCACCCATTGGACTTTAGATTCGAAGACGTCAACCATGAAGTATACCAATCGTCTAGGGAAATTTTCTCAGCTGCAATCAGCCCATGCATCCTTCCTGTTGGCATTCATCAAGGAAGAAACATCCAAGCTTCTTACGAATTCTATCATCCAATGAGCTCAGCTAGACAACTTGGAATGGGACAACTCCCAATCGGCTTATTCTTCGCCGACAAGATCCAATGCCGAGGAGGAATTTCATCAACCCTGATGATGGATCGGCTGCTCAACCTTCAAGGACCTCCTCTGGGCAGTATTGATAACATAGAACTGGCAACATTCAGAAGCAGAAACTTTGACAGGTGGTGGGGCGAATGGAAGCTGCATCTATTCCACCAACCAGCTTCAATGTATATGACAGACCTCTTTCTAGATGTTGTCCCTCAAGTAAGTCTTTAACTTTGCTTGATTTCAATTACATATCTGTTTGGCCGATTAATCTCAACTAATCCTCCTTTTGGTTTGCAGACAACAGAATCCTCCCCTCCTCATCAAAGCAACAGTGGCAAGGACATCCAATATGCCCCAGGCTTAATTCCTAATGGAGGTGGGCTATCTCCTCTGATTATTGGCTATGATGCCCCCAAGACCTCAGCTCTTCTTCAAGGGCTTATCAGAGAACCAGCTGATGCCGGCAAAAAGAGGAAAACCAGATCGTCGGCTGTAAACATCGCAGCCCCAACTAAGAAGAAGAAGACGAAGAAAACCAAGTCAGCCGATGATCTGCCTACCCTAGATCCATCTATTGAACAAGCTCTGGATGAAGAAATAATTGAAGACGAAGTTGATCAGGCCACAGCCGAAGTAAGCGATACTGAAAGAACACCATCGGCTTCGCCCAAGCAAACCCCTCCAACTCCTTCTGCTCCGGTCCACTTTTCAAGAGTAGACAACTTTCTTTAATTCCTTTCATAATTATCTGTCTTATAGTCGATCACTCCCAAGTTTTATAACTATAGAAAAAGAAGACTGCGGTGAAGAAGAAATCGGTTGCAATAACATCTAAACCAGCTCCACCAGTAAGATAGTTTTAATTTTCATTAGTTAATTTTCAGCCGATTTTGCCTGACACTTGTTTCCTTTCAGCCTCCCCCTCCTCCTTCTCCTTCTGTACAGCAATCGTCAAGTGACCAGACTCCTTCAGCTGTGGGGAGTCATCACGTCGAGGAAGAAGAACAACCAGCTGCTCCTGCTATCCCAGTAAGTTTCTCTTTGTCTCAACAAGCATTCAAATCGGCTATGACTATTTAACCTCTAACTGCTTCTAAATTATCGCTGCAGGTATTAGCCGATCTTTTCTCTTTTGACATCAGAGAGTATCTTGATGAAGGAGAAGAAGATACCACAAGCAAAGCCTTAGCCCCTTTATCTGATGATGTAAGGAAAACTCTGGAAAATATCTTGGATCGGCTAGAAGCATCATCACTGGATAGCTTGGTGGTTGATTGTGGCTCAATCAGGGCTCGGCTACATGAGATTTAGGCTCTAATCCCAGATGAGTTAGCCGATATCCTTACCCCAGCCGTTTACCTTGAGCAAAGCCAACCGACAACTTGTGCATGAAGAGAAGTCCAAGCTTGATCAACTATCTGAAGGCCCAATCAAGTCTAACATTGATCGACTCGAGGCTCGCAAGATTGAACTCTTAGCACAACTTGAAGAATGCAACGCTGAGCTGGATATAGAGCACAAGAAGTTAGCCGATCTCCCAAAGTCTATTGAAGAACAGAAAGCAAGACTCAAAACGGCTATCAAGCATGTTGCTGATCTGACCAAGTCTCTGAAAGTTATCCCTTGAACCGATGCTCAAGATGCCCAAGCCATAGAGGAAGTAGAACAGATTAGGCAGAAGGCTATATCAGCTATCCAGCGATACTTATCTCAATAATCTTTGTGTAATAGAACTTAGAAACTTTTGAAATCGGCTAAGACATTCCGATACTTTTTGAAATTTGCTCAAAAATTTTGCATTCCATTTTGATTTTGATATATATGTGCCCCCCTAGTTTTACAATGTCAAGAGCATTGATAAAATTATAAAACAACTAAGGGCGATATAACAATATCGGCCATTGTACATCGGCGAACCACAAACGATTACACCATAAAAAACAACTAAGGGCGATATAACAATATCAGCCAACACTGAAATTGGAATCGGCCAAGCACTTGACCTTACCATAGCAAACTCGGCCAAAGATGAACCCCTGATGGCAGCTGCTTCTTACTTCTGGTCAAACACCATTAATGCCTTCTTGTTTAATCAAGGGCCGATGACTCCAACTCTCATAGATATCAGCACGGCAATATAAGCCGATCATGCGTTAACCCAAACACTTGGGTAATATTTCTTCAAATATTTGCCATTGAGCGCTCGCCCATAAACTTCACCATCAAGCCCTTGCAACATATATGCTCCCTTAGACACAACCTTATGAATTTGGAATGGTCATTCCCAATTCGGCGACCACTTGCCAAATTTACTATCACGAGTACCAATCGGCAAAATCAGCTTCCATACAAGTTCTCCTTCCGAAAAATCTTTAAGTACCACTTTCTTATTATAATGCCAAGCAACACGTTCCTTATCCCTAGTAACCTTCGCAAGGGCTCGCAATCTTGACTGAACCAAATCCTCCCTCTCATCAGCCATAAGGTTGTAATACTCATCGGCTGTTAAATCATTTTGCAACTCCGTTCGTTGAGAGCCGATTCTAACCTCCCATGGCAAAACAGCCTCATGTCCATAAACAAGTTTGTAAGGAGGAACTTGAATCGATCCATGACAAGCCATCCTATAAGACCACAATGCTTCGGCCAACCGAGTATGCCATTGCCAAGGATAATCAGAAATTTTCCGCTTAATCAATTTGATCAAACTTTTATTAGACGCCTCGGCTTGCCCATTAGCTTGTGCAAAATAAGGTGAAGAATTCAACAACTTGATACCCATGCTATCGGCAAACTGAACAAACTCATCGGACACAAAGATTGAACCCTGATCCGTAGTAATAGTTTGAGGAAGACCAAATCGGTAGATTATATGCTCCTGAAAAAATTGAATAGCATCCCCAGAATCAACTTTCTTCAAAGGAATCGCCTCTACCCACTTGGTGAAATAATCAGTTGCCACCAATATAAATTTATGTCCTTTACTCGATGGTGGATTGATCATACCGATCATATCAATTCCCCAACCTCTGAACGGCCATGGCTTAATAATAGGATTTATAGCCGACGCCGGTGCTCGCTGAATTGCTCCGAACTTCTGACAATCCTGACACCCCTTATAATATCTGAAACAATCCTCCAGCATTGTCGGCCAAAAGTATCCTGCACGCCGAAGCAACCACTTCATCTTGTGAGCCGATTGATGAGTACCACAGATCCCTTCATGTACTTCGCCGATTGCAAACTTAGCCTGATCGGCACTCAAGCACTTAAGTAATACTCCATTAATCATCCGATAATAAAGCTCGTCATCCAACAGTGTATACTTTAATGCCTTATATCTTAATTTCCTACAAGCCGATTGAGATGGATTACTCAAATACTGATGCACATCGTACCTCCAATCATTGGCTGACATCGCTGCAATTTCAACTTTAACATCTGTGATCATTGGCTTATACCCCAACGCCCCTTGAGCTAAATCATTAGCTTCAAGATTTTGTTCTCGAGATACATGCTTTAAAGTAACCAGCTGAAACTCTTTCATTAGTTCCAAGCACTTCTCATTATAAACCATCAACGTATCGTTCTTGCATTCATATTCTCCTGCCAATTGACTGATTACTAGCAAAGAATCCCCCATGATTTCAATGGTATCGGCTTCAACTTCCTTGAGTAATTGCAACCCCTTGAGCACCGCTTCATACTCAACTTGATTATTGGTCGCATATGGTTTAATAGTATAAGCAAACTCGAAACATACCCCCCTAGGGGGAATTATAACTAAGCCGATGCCACAACCATGAGTACATACCGATCCGTCAAAGAATAAAGTCCATGGCACTATCTCAACCGAGCCGATTGAATCATCACGATACTCTACAATAAAATCGGCTATAGCTTGTCCCTTAATCGCTTTCGGTGATTCATACCGAAGATCAAACTCAGTCAAGGAAAATATCCACTTCCCAACTCTTCCCTTTAATATTGGAGCCGATAGCATGTACCTGACTACGTCGGCTTTGCATATAACAGTACACTCGTTAGATAATAGATAATGCCTCAACCTTGTACACAAAAAATACAGACACAAGCATAACTTCTCCACAGGAGAATACCGAGTCTCAGCATCCAAGAGCCGTCGACTGAGATAAAATACAACTCATTCCTTCCCTTCCAATTCCTGAATCAAAACCGAGCCGATTGACTTCTCACCAGCCGATAAATATAACCTAAACGGTATTCCTTTCTGTGGAGGAATCAAAACAGGAGGAGAGCTGAGATACTCCTTAATATTATCCAAAGCCTTTTGCTGTTCTACCCCCCAAGTAAATTGCTGATCGGCTTTTAACCTCAATAAGGGTGTAAAAGGTTCCAACCTTCCAGACAAATTAGAAATAAACCTTCTAACAAAATTTATCTTGCCGATCATCTCTTGTAGCTCTGTCTTATTTTCCGGGGGCTGAATCTTCTTGATCGCATTAACGCTCCTTTGGGTTACCTCGATCCCCCTTTCATGAACAAGAAATCCCAAAAACTGGCCGGCCGACACACGAAAAGCACATTTTGTCGGATTCATCTTCAAGCCATATTTCCTGGTTCTCTCGAAAACTTTCTTTAAATCGGCTATGTGGTCCTCCACTTCTTTAGATTTGACAACCACATCGTCAATATAAACTTCAACCAGCTAGCCGATTAAATCATGATATATATAATTCATGGCTCTTTGATATGTTGCTCCAGCACTCTTCAAGCCGAAAGTCATGACGACCCATTCAAATAAGCCGATTGCACCAGGGCATCTAAAAGCCGTCTTATGGATATCTTCCTCAGCTATAAAGATCTGATTATATCCTGCGTTCCCATCCATAAAACTCAAAATTTTGTTCCCTGATGCGGCATCAACCAGCTGATCGGCCACTGGCATTGGATATTTGTCCTTTGGTGTAGCTTTATTCAGATCTCGAAAATCAATGCACACCCTGACCTTGCCATTCTTTTTAATAACTGGAACTATGCTAGAAACCCATTCAGCATATCGGCAGGGACGAATAAAATCGGCATCATACAACCGTTTGATCTCAGCTTTAACAGGTTCAAGCATATTGGCTTTACATCTCCTCGGAGGTTGCTGGCGTGGTCTAACCCCTGGCTTGATAGGTAGCCGATGTTCAACAATCGATCGGCTGAGTCCAGGCATCTCATAATACTCCCAAGCGAAGCAATCTCTAAACTCTTTTAGGAGCTCTATCAGCTTGGTTCTAAACTCTGGAGACAAATTTTTGCTAATAAATGTCGGCCTTGGCCGATCGCCTGGACCTATGTCTATTTCTTCCAACTCATCAGCCGACATGAAACCTTGACCTTGCTTGTCATCGAGATCATCTACCATATCCTTGGCGTAGACATTTGAACCCTCCACGACGCCCTCAAAGTAATAGCTTGGGTTCTCCATCTTCGATTGGCTGTATATCAGAATCGGACACTTTTAGAAAATCTCTATCCCAGACTTTTCCAGATAAACAATCAAGGCCATCCATCTCCCAAAGGGCTAAATCGGCACTAGCAACATTAACTGACCTGTCGGCTGGCACAATCTCTATCTTGTCGCCTTGCCATTGAATCAAGCATTGATGCATAGTCAAAGGAATGCAACAATTGGCGTGAATCCAATCCCTTCCAAGCACCAAACTGTACGAACCCTTCCCATCGATGACAAAAAACGTGGTAGGAATAGTCTTACTGCCGACTGTCAGCTCCACATTCAGAACACCTTTGGTTTCCGATGGATTATCACCAAAGTCTTTGAGCACCATATTTGTCTTGATGAGATCCTCGGCGTTCCTACCCAACTTCCTGAACGTAGCATAAGGCATCAAATTTACCGCGGCCCCACCATCGACCATCATCTTAGACATCGGCTTCCCATTGACGTAGCCGTTTATATACAATGGTTTAAGATGCCGATTCTCTGTCCCCTCGGGTTTCTCGAATACTGCCTGTTCTGGTGACAGAACCAACTTAGCTGATCCCTCTTCCACCTCATCGACATCGGCCTGATCGATCCCGAATTCGGCTGGCAATGTAAAGACCATGTTAATTGGTGCCGCTACAACGCTCTTCCCTTTTGCCAACCTCTTCGCCTCATCGGCTGCAGCATCATCGGCTACAGGAACCTGATTCTTGACACGCCACTCCTGTCTTGGCTTTGGTTTCCTCAGCCGATGGTTGATTTCCTCTTCAACCTCCTGAAAACGCTCCCTGTTCCTCAATCTCTGGACCCTTCTTTTCTGATTCTTCGTGAAAATACCAGAAGGACACCATTGATTCTTCCTGATTACCTCATCCTCTTGGCCACAATCTTGATTCATCGGACCCAATCTCTGATGAACAGGAAGTCTTGCCTGCCTTAGCCGATTACCTCTACTGTATGACCGGCTCGAGTTCTCAACGATATCACTGCACCCAGGGCAATTTTCGATGGATGGCAACCTCATCCCTTCATTCCAGCAGAATCTAAAGAACTCACAACCCCAATGAGGATCAAAACCATCGTCGTATTCTTCATAATGCCTCTCCTGCTGCTTATCATACTTCCTTTGATACTTGTTGATAATCTTAGCCGAATTTACTTGAAAACCCTTTGCACGGACCCTATCGGCTGCTTGACCAGCTGTATGCACCATATTAACAGGAAAAGGATTACCATCGACCTTCATCGGCTTTTTGGAATCATCAAACCTAATCTTTCCCCCTTCAATGGCAACCTGGATTTGCTGTCTAAAAACCTTGCAATCGTTAGTAGAATGAGACCCAGAATTATGCCATTTGCAATATCTCTTCTTGCCTAATTCCTCTGCCGATGGGATTGTATGACCAGCAGGAAGATGAATCTGCTTTTCTCGGAGTAGTAAATCAAAGATCTTTTCAGCCTTGGTGATATCAAAATCATACTTTTCCTCTTTTCTAGGACTTTTTACCCATTGGCATGGTATGACCTTTTTGCTCCTCACCCATTCGGCTGCAGCTATTTCAGAATCATCTTCCTCGTCATCCGATCCATACATGTATGGACAAACATGATTAACTTTCTTAGAGCTTCTCCTAACTTCCGCCGACCTATGCTCATGCAAGGTTACCTTCTGTATCAGATGCGATAAGCTATCAAAGTCTTCGAACGAGAATTTCTCCCTGATTGAAGGAATCATACCCTGGAAGGCCAAATCAGCTAACTAAGCATCAGTCAAACTCAAGCTAAAGCATTTGTTCCTCATCTCCCTGAACCTCTGAATATACTCGTGCACGGGTTCATCATGCCGCTGCTTGATCGCTGTCAAGTCGGACAACTTCATCTCATGAACCCCACTGTAGAAATAGCTGTAAAATTGCTTCTCCAAATCGGCCCAACTATTGATCAACCCGTATGGCAAAGAAGAAAACCAAGTAAAAGCTGATCCAGACAGAGATAACCGGAATAACCTAACTTTCAAAGCGTCTACAGCCGATGCTTCACCGCACTGAGCAAGGAATCGGCTGATGTGCTCATAAGTCGACACGCCCTCTTGTCCCGAAAACTTGGAGAAATCTGGAACTTTAAACCGATTGGGGAGAGGGACTCTTTCAAACCACTCAGGATAAGGCTGCCGATACAAGCTTCCAGTCTCTTTTGGTTTAAGCCCAAATTGTTCTCTCATTACATCGGCAATCACATCGACCCACGGTCGTTGCTGAGCTGCTCCTTGTGGCTGTTGTTGCATAGACTCGAACTGACCATACTGAGATGCGAACTAGGGCTGAGCCAATCCCCCTGGCTGATATTGGGCTTGCGGGGAAGGAGGCTGATATTGATAGCTCAAGTTACCCCCTTGGTAATTATGAAGATTCGGCTGGATGTTGCGCACCAAGTGCTCAGGAACCATCTAAGGTATCATTGTGCCGTCCGGCTGTGCATGGTGAACCAAATGTTCTGGGATGACCTAATTTACAAACTGCTGCACAGGCTGACCACCAGGTACTACGAACCTGGCCGATGCATTCACTGACCCCGGGTGCTGAATCGGCTGAACGATCTGCTGTCTCAACGGAGTCTGTTGGATCGGCTGCTGAGGCTGCTGCCTTGGTGGCGTCTGCTGAACCGGCTGCAGAGGTTGTTGCCTTGGTGGTGTTTGCTGAGCTGGTTGTATGACCTGTTGTTGGATTGGCTGTACAACCAGCTGGATTGGTGGTGCCTGCTGAATTGGCTGCTGCTGCACTGGATCAACAATAGGTGGAGGTGGTAGAAACATGGCAGCAACCTGATTTTTGGTTAGCCGATTCGTAGCCTGCCCGCCATGTTGTGGTTGTTCCCTTGTTAACAACCGAGGGTTCACCGGCTGTCCTGGCGACATAGCTAGTATAGCAGGCAAAGGAGTCGACGCTGGCGCCGTCGGCTGAGTTGTGGGCGCAACAGAGGGAACTGCTTGAACAGACGGCTGAACATCGGTGATCAAAGATTGATAACTTGGGAAGACACCTCCCTGCAAGTAAACTGGGCCTGCAGGATGCTCAGCTATCGAACCACCGGCTATTGTCTTCATCATGTTTGACAATGTGTTGACTAATACCCCAGACTGATTGATCAAAGCATGATGCACAGCGTAATCAACCCGATCTTGGAAGTTATTGAAAAAATCTTGTGCTAGTTCACTATTCTGGTCAAGATTTCCTCCTTGTGGCTCCTGAGCACCATCACCTTGAACGCCACGAACTCCTTGAGAATTGTCGCCATGATCGCTCGGGGAGCCGTCGGTAGCACCTTTAGTACTCGGCTGACCCGAGCCGCCTGGAGCTTGTTTCACTTCTCCATCTTTAGAAGAGCCGGTCCCAGGACTATCAGCAACCACTTTTATTTTATACTTCTGAACAAGTGCCCCCTTGCGGGTTTGCATAAATGAGTTCAGGAACTGATCCCGTGCCTGCTGCAGGGTTGCTTCAACTCCGCCTTCTGCTCAGGCGTGAATTTCTCTGGATCGATCGGCATGACGTTGTCATAAATGATGTCAGTCAATCCCTGCTTCAACGCCTTGCCTTTAACGGAACCTGGGCTAGATGGTGGTGGTGGCTGTTTCTCGGCCATGAGGAAGAACTGACGTCTGACTTCTTACAGGTCCCACCAGGCGTGCCAAAAGCGTGTTGACTGAAAACACGTGGCCTGGGAGATCTGCTTAACTCCAGTGCAGGTCCAAAGCTCGCCTTCGGATGTGTTAGCGTGCCAGTTGATTTGATCCTGTAATCAACAAGAAATAAAAGCAAAGAAATCGTGGTTAAATCTATAAATGAAAGCCGATCGGCCAGATGCCGATGACATATCATTTATCTTTAAGCCGATGTCATCTGTGTATCGATCGGCAGTCATGAATAAGTAAAGAAGAACTAAATCTACTCGATAGGCTGTAGATATTAACGATATATACTCCTTATATTGATATATACTTAAATCAAGTGATTGGGATAGATCGGTCATCATGCCGAGACAGTATAAATCACTTAGATCGAAATATATATCAATAACAGGACTATATATGTTTATAGCGTAGCCGATCAGATAGATCTAGCATGTATCGGCTAATACTCCGATACTACTCCATATTAGGATATTAAAGCAAGAATAATATATCGAGCAAGAGCCTAATATACTTAGACACAGCAATATCTTGATATAAAGGGCAGATTTAACATGTCAATGAAGCACATAGAACAAATAAAGTTAAATCAGATACGATCGGCTGAAACTCCGATGCTATTCTAATCGGCAACTAGAAGGCAGGCTAGAGATCGATATTCTAAGCACGACTTAATAGGTCAAACTCAACTGATACAGCATTAAGTATGAAAAAAAGAACGATATCTAGACAATTAAGCCGCTAGAAGTTTCATAGAATGGTAGATATCTCATATAATCTAGATCAACATCAAGATCTAACCTAATCGGCTGCTTTTTGTATGCAGATGTTAGTCAATAATAGATTAGGTGGCAATATTGCTATAGATTATGTAAGATATATGATAACTTGATGAATTATATAAACAAGATTAGAGTATCATAAAGATGGAAGCACTAATCCTAAGAACACAATCCGTCATAACGAATTTTACCTCTTGTTGAAGATCGAAATCGATGCAGCTCAACCCGAAAGCAAGAACTCGTCGAAACAAAACTAAAGCAAAAGGGTGGCGATGCGCCGAGATTGTATTGAATGTGTGTGTTGTAAATTACATAGGGCTCGGGTCTATTTATACACAAGAATTACAAGATATGCCCATACCGGACACGACTATTATCTCTAACAAACTCTAAGATACCATAAGTCTTTGCGGCAGACTTTTGCCCACATTTATCTATAAGGAATTTACATAAGATATCCTAATTAATAGATACAATTGCCTTCCCAGGACTCCATCCGTGCGTGGCAACCATCTTGAAGTACATTAACTCGAACCCGATGTCGCGCACAAGTTGTATTGTCGGAATCGGCCGTATCGGCTTACTTAGCCCGACTCAGACCCAGCCGATCCTAATCATAGCCGATCTGGACTCCAGCCGATTCCTGCTGTTTCCGAACTCGATCTCCGCCTCCGACTTCGCTTTGATCCAATCTTCTTTCCTGACACAGATGTTACCAAATTTGGTCGTTAACAGTCGCCCAACGCCGACACTGCTCATCCCCGGCCGCCGCCGACGCTTCTCGTCCCCGGCCGGCCGCCGCCCATCCTCGCCCGGCGCCGCTCCTCTCCTCGCCGAGCCACCGGTGCTGCTCCTCCTCCGCTGCCGCTCCTCCTGGCCACACTCCTCCCGCCGCTGCTCCTCCTCTACCTCCGCTGTCGTTGCTCCTCTCTCCAGCACTGTTTCCCCCGCGCCTCACCTCTCTTCGGCACCGTCTCCCCAGCGCCACCGCCGGCTTCATGCTGCTCTGAGCAGCAACACCATGACATGACATGTGGGGTCTACTAAGTGCTTTTCCAAAAGCCACCTGCGTGTAACCAAATGAGCTTTTGGCTTCCTCGCAACTACTTTTCCAAAGCTACTTTTCAAAAAGTCACAGCTCACAGCTGCTTTTTCAAAAGCCACAGCCCAACCAAACATACCCTTAATCAGATGGTGGCGATAGAACTTCTGTCTTTCTAGAAGGCCAGGGATTGCTGAAGAAGTCTTGAAGCACTTAAAACTCAAATCCAGCAAAAGCAAAATCAATGCTTCATTGTTTAGAGGCCACAGCCTCCAATCCAGACCGCCAAGGGAATGTCCACTTGAGAGAAGCAAGCTGCTGTCAAACAAGTGCCGCCTAGATCGGAGAATGGAGACGCCATGGAAGATATTTGCTACATGCACCAGCACCGAGGCGTCCGCCAACTGTGTCACCTTCATAGCATAGCAGCAGCCTGCCACCGACACCTGCAGCCGACGCCTACGATCGCCGCCCCCTCTCACTACATGAGATCTTACGATAGGTAACGTTTCATTTATGTCACAAAAACAGAAAAAAATTTCACGTTTTGAAATCAATGGCGTTCACGTGACGAAGTTTCGTTCATCACCTATTATGCGTCTCTAATCATGCTCTATGACGAAAATATATTTCTTTCGTCATAGATCTAGTGACGATCCTACTTTTGTCATTAACTTTATGATGCTTATTTTCGTCATTATCTAGTCTAAAAAAGTCACAAAATGTCTTATGGCACATCAAGATCCATGTAGTAAACATCCTATTTATGGCCTAAGCCCAATTGCAAGCCCAATTAAATTTAGACCTAGCCCATCTAATGTGTAGCACTATACTCACTATTTTCAGCCCAATTATATTATATCCAAATAAAAAGTGGGTCAAGCCCATTTCAAAAGCCCATATAGACCGAAACAATATACCAATAACCCATATAACAAACCCATGCATCTCAATTGATTGCCCAATTAACAATCAATACATCACAAGCCCACTTAACATCCAATATAGCACATGTCGTCACCACACAGGTTCACTCATAGATCACAATATGTTCATATACATCAGTACATTGACCATAGCAAAATAAATAAGTTTAGTACATACATCTTCACCAAATCCAGCCACAAAAGCAAACTAGGTTAAGTTAAAGCAATTCTACCAAACACTAGATAGAAACATGAGGCCGTACATCACTGACCAAATCCATATAGTCCAACCACAATTAACTGAACAAAATAGGTAACATGTCCAAAACTCCAAATAGTTCAAAATTCACTGAAGTCACATGTCCAAAGCATACCAGCCTGCGGAATAGGGACCAGCCTACTCCAGCCAATGCAGCCGGGCGCTGATCGGTAAAGGCCACAAGTAGCCACCACCGTCAACGCACGGAGCAGGATGGGGAGCCCGCAGCAGTGGCCAGCGCTGCCGCCGACGCCACCACAAGGAGACATCACCACCCTTCGGTTCTTCAACAAATCTTCTGATCTCACAGCTCCACCGCCACCTGCTATCACCGCCGCCATCCACTCCTGCATCCATGGCTCCTCACCAGCAAAACACTCATACGAGACAGACCCGAACCACAGGAAAGACCTGACAACCAAACTACGAGCCTAGCTACACTATACTAGTAGGGTAGATGGCCGGACCCCTCCTCCAACACTCACCGATGGTGAACCGCCGGAATCAGGGGAAGAGGGGCCAGGAAACAGGAGAGAAAGGAAACTACTGTAGCAAGGGGAGGGGAAAGAAGACTCGGCAACCTCTCGCCAGATTTGACGCATACTGCTCCCTTCTATTAGATTTGCTCAGCAGTGGATCCAGAAAAAAATGTGATCTTGGAGCTGGGACAAGGCAAAAAAAAAAACAATCACGTGCAAAGGTAAGTTACACAAGTAGCTGGAAAGCTTAAACCAATCTTAAAGTAAATCCACACATGAGTATCCATATACTCAGTCATAAATATTAACATTTGAAATAAGATTTGATCAAATCTTTAATCAAATATTATTAGAAACATGAATTTTAGTACATGTGATTCCAATCATGAATTTCATATTAGAAATTTATAAAACCTAGTAAGTATATATTTTTATGAGATTGTACAATAGTTTTTTTAATTAGGCTAATTTATGCATACCTTTTTTTTTAAAAAAAACTAAGCATTTGAGAAATTATTTATGGTCGAAATTTAAATCGTTGACCAAAATTTATCCTAAGCATCAATAATACTCTCTCTCCATTTTTATTATGAGGCGTATTTTATTTCATTAGGATAAGGTTTGACTAATAATTGTCCACCTAATATAAATAGTTATGTGATAAAGGCATAATCACATGTAAGTAATTTTAAATACAAATATAATAAAATCATTTTTATCATAAAAAAGTATGTTCTGATAGATAATTGTTGGTTAAATTTTTGTTCTAACGAAATAAAATACATCTTATATTTCTCAATAGAGGGAGAGTAAGGTATAGACACAAATTAAAACAACGCCAACATGCACTGGCGTATACAAGGGGTGGTCCGGGTGGTCCCCGGACCACCCAAAAATTCATCCGCTCAAGGCCCATTTTGTGACTAATTGTTGATTTTAAAACGTTTATGAGACACTTACTAATATAATGATCTAATTTTGTTAATTTTATACTTGTACTGTATATTTGTAATATATTTGTAATGTTACATTTATGATATTGAAAAGTTTATATAAAATTGGACCACCCATACCTAAAATCCTAGATACGCCGTTGCCAACATGTAGGTCCACCAATGCCGCCACGCACCAGCTGCATCGGGGGTTCGATAGCAAAGGTACAGAGGCGCTGCATGGCTGGAGGAGTTGAGCAAGGGATGGAGAGGGAGATAGGGGATGGAGGGTGGCCAGGTACGCAGACGGGGACGACGATTGGCCATACACGGGCGTAGATCGATGGGCGACAGCGAACTACTCCGTCATTGCTATTGATTGGGAACAGAGCAAAAGAAGGGAATGACCGAATAGTGAACAAATGAACAAGTAGAGGAATCGGACCTCTATCTCCCAGTGTCACACCGTGATTTTCTTTTATGGATTTAAAAATCATTTACTATTATTAATAAAATTCATATTAAAAAGTAAACCAATTTACAAGTGAAGTTAATGTGGGCAATAAAGTTTGTTTAATAAATCATGGCTAGGAATATTTGTCTTGTATTCTCCATGTCCTAAGGTACTCCCTGGAATTTTTAGAACTTAATGTCTAATTTTAATAGCACACAGTTCATTTCAGTAATTATTTGATTCTTTTTGGTGAAGCACTTATTTAAACTAGGTGAAACCACGCGCGTTGCTTTGGGAGTTTACTATGAAAACAATAACTAAAAATAATATGTAAGATAGCTTAAACAACATATGCTTACATAAATATGAGCTTACATAAATTGATGTATGTTGGGGGAAGGATTCCAACCCTTATGTTACCCTCCCCCCCCTCCCACCCCCGCTCGCGGTCACCCGAGGGGACTAGGGCCTCCGCTTCGGAGGCTCCAGCCACAGGCTTGCAGAGTCTGCCTCCGCATGTAAGGCCATCATCAGAAGCCCAACAGAGTTGGTTCGCATGGATACGGCAACTGGCGCTGGAGGTCTCGGAGCCAACTCAAGGGCTCCGGAGCTCTCACCAGGGCTCCAAAGCCAAAGCCTAGGATGAATCCCAAAAAGGAGCATGGGGTGCCGTTAAAGCGCACTACTCACCCGCCAACCACCGCTGACGTCATGACACGGTTGGCGATGTGAAGGCTAGAGCTGGCTATTACCCGGGTAAAAGCCAGCACAGTGATGGCACCATGCCACCTCCTTAATGGGCTCAGCTGTCCCTTGTCCCTGTGGATTTTACCTATAACCCATTGGCTGGCTCACTAGTCCACCACCATAGATCAGCTAGGATTATAGGGATAACATTGTAACTTCCTTTGTATGCTACTAAGTATAAATATGTAAATGCAACCCTCGGAAGGGAGGAGGAATCGAAGAATTCACAGAAACACTAGCGTAACACTTGTTTGTTCTGTTCCAACAATGTGAATTAAATTTAAATAGTATATATAATGATGATTCAAATATTAGGTATGTAGGATATTATAAAAATGATGGATGAAATTTTATGTGAATTATGTGGGATGATTTAACATGCTTGTATTTTAAATCTCTAAAATTTAATAAATTATAAAATTATATATAATTTTGCATGATGCTTAAATGTAATAACTGTTAGTGGATGATGATGTGGCATCTTTACATGTTAAGCTTTAGTATTTAGTGCGTTATAACTTTATTGTAAGAGAGGATTGGAAAACCAATTAAAATCCCCGCATTGCCCTTGGGTCATTTCCGACCACTCCTACTTCCAACCTACTCTCTCCTTGGGCGAAGTCTGTTCTTCCTCCCTACCACTTTACTCGGGCCACCATCCTGTTCTCCCCACGATGCACCACTTTCACAGCCCAACTCTTCGGTCTCGACTTCCTCTCATCCCCACCGCTGGCCCGCCCCCGCGTGTAGCCTATCTCGCGAGGTCTGGATCAGCTCCTCCTTCCTCCTCTCGCTGATAGGTGGGATGGGACCACACCTATCACCTTAGTCTCCTACCTCCGCCCGGGAACCGCAAGGCACGTACACCACGTCATCGTGCTCCCGCTCCCGCCCTTGCTAGTCAAATGTGTTGGACCGGATCTCTTCCACCACTTCCACCTTCACCTAATCCTCTTGAAAAAGTCGACGCCAATTGAGCTCCCCTTCGCCAAGATCACCGCCCCTATCCGCCGTCATTTACCGCCTTTCCCCAGCCTCCCCACCATCTCCTCGAGCCATTAAAAGACCCCTCGTGCCTCCCTCTTCCTTGTCCCCCACATCTCCAAGCCCTTCGCGCCCCCAAACCCCTCCCCATTGCTCCACCCATGCTCCGTCGTCCGTCACCGCTCTAGCCGCTTGCCACCGGCAAGGGGAGCCATGTCAAGTCATGTCTTCGCCAGCGTCGGCTTTGCTGCCCACTCGAAGATTGAGCTCGCCAGAGCTGTCCCAGCTCGAGGTGAGCTCTGCCGCATACTGCCCCCTCCGGTCGCCCTTCTTCGTCGTTCCTATGCACCCCGAGCCTCCTTAACCCCTTCTATACCTTCTCCCGGTTCCACGGACAAGAGGCCTCCGCTTTCTTAGAGCATGTATGATAAGCCATCGTGGACTGGCGATAAGGAGGCCATGTCGACTACAGTGATGAGTTGGAAGAGAGAGGGGGGTGAGCCGACGACTATCCTGTCACGTCCTGATTTTCGTTTCAGGATTTATAAATTATTTAATAAATTATTATTAGAATTTATATTAAATGTTCATTAATTTACAAGTGAAGTTAAATGTGGGAAATAAAATTTCCTAAATATAAAGCATGGATGGATTTAATTTTTATTAAATCCTCCATGGTTAATTATACTCTCTGGAATTTTCTCGGATTTTTCGGAGCTCAATTCTTAATTTTAATCATACAAAGAACATTTCAGTAATTATCCATATATTAAATTAATCATTAAATGGTCTGATTATAACTTTTTTAAATACTTTGAGGGTCCAAGTATTTTCAATATTTTTCTTGAAATTATTTGAGCAATATAAGTATTTTTAACAATTCAAGGATCATTTCAGTGATTAATTTAATTGGAAAAGTAATTAAAATTCACCTTTTCCTTTTCGGGCCGAATTAGGAAAAGTCGTCTCACTCTCGGCCCAGTCTCCTCTCAGCCTGCAGTCCTTTCCCTCTCTTTCCCGAAGTCTGCTTTTTTCCCTCCTTTAATCAGTCCTTGGAAGTAGAAGCCCAGCCGAAAGTCTAATTTGTCTCCCCGTTACTGTTCATCTTCAAGCTTGGACAGAAGCCCGAGCTGCCGTCCTGTACCTGTGCAGCCGCCGCTTCCTCCACCAAATCCGCCGCATCCCGTGCTCCGTTTGCAAAATTAGTTGAGGGGAAATATTCCTCTTATCCTCTTCTATTCTTTCCCCCAAGAATCGGACTTTATCCCGAAGAAATCAACGCGAAATCGAATTCGTTTTCGAGTTTATCTCTCCAACTAACCCTCGGATTTTCCGGCTCAAATCCTCTCGTTTGGAGTCCGATCTCTCTAATATAAGACATAAATAGCATCCCATTGGCGTCCTCTTTCGTTTGCCCCAACTCCCGAGCCTTCTCGTCCCCCGTAGCGCCGCCGCCACGCTGTCCAAGCCGCCGCCGCCGCCGGACGACGTCCAGCCGCGCCGCGCCGTCGCGTTAGCAGTCGCCGCCGCTTCCCGTCGCCGCCATTAGGTGCGCACGGAGGCGGGGAACCTCGGCCGCCCCCTCACCGCCGTTCCCGGTCACCGGAGAGCCGCCGCCGCCGACGACCCGAGCCGTGCCGCCGCTAGAGCTCGCCGCCGGCCACCATTCGTCGTCATCCATCGCGTTTGCTAGTACCGGTGAGTTCGTGTCGTCGTCCTCTACGTGTAGATGCCTTTAGATAGCCCTGCCGACCTCTCTATCGCCGGCGAGGTCGTCGCCCGTGTCATGCCGGCGATGATGACGTCAGCATGACGTCATATTTCCTTTTTCCAGTTTTTTTTCTAGATGCAAATAGATTAAAACTTCAGAAATTCATAACTAATTCATCGTTACTCCGATTCGAGTGGTTCAAGTTGCTAAATTCATCTAAAATCGAGATCTACATGTTAAAAATATCCACATATACTGTTTATGCTTGTTTTTATACTGTTTTGTTGATTTTGTTCTTTCGCTTTAGTTTCCGACGTTCCGGAGGAGAGCCTTTTCGTTGAGAAAGGTTCAGAAGCGTTTAATGAAGCTCAAGGCAAGTCACACAGATCCCAAATGACCCTTTGAGCATGTTGAACCCGTTTAAAGCTAATGTTTTATTTCAACTTATGCATTATTTTCGAATGTCATCGGGTGGTGAGCCTTTCCCAATTAATTATTGGCCGAAGATGACTTTATTTTCTTATGGGTTATAATTCGATTAGCTAGAACCTTATATATTAGTTTGGTTCAGCTAAATGCTATATATATATATATATATATATATATAATTGCTTAGCCATGCTTAGAAACATTAGCTCATTAATGGGGTGAATCATATTACATTATTACTTATGGTTAGATTTAAATGTAGCTCACGATGGTTAATCGTGTTATGATAATTAATTGATAATTAAAACTTGGCAATGGTGGGTTGTGAGCATATGGTTTTGAATGTCGTGCTCATGGCAATTAAGGACCGGTTCGCGAGCTACTGTTGTGAAACATTAACCGTACCAACCACAAGCCAGCGTGGGCAACGGCTTTATCTTTTGTATAGCATGGTTCATTACGGGGTGCCAGACTGAGAAGCGGCGAGAAGTCCGTGGGGGTCGCAGGGGAGTCCATGCCTCTGATTTTTGAGGGGGTGATTATGATCCAGGAATGGTGCACTGTGGTGAGTTGTGTTGTGCGAAGGGTATTGTCACGATTTCCCCCTTTGTAGTGCCGTGGTGGTACTTCGGGGCATGGCAACATGTGTGGAATCGTGTCTTGTGGGTACAGTGGTACACCTCTGGCCAGAGTAAAACTATTCGAATAGCCGTGCCCGCGGTTATGGGCGGGTTGAGCAATGTTTTTCGTGATTAGTCTCACACCTCTCACAAATAATTATTGATGCAATAACTGGTAATAATTTGTTTAGCTCTTGGTTTAGAGTTAGATCTGTACAGCCGGGTATGGTTGTTCAGGATGGTTGGGCCTGTGCAGCATTGGGGTGCTGTTCAGTGATTAAAATTGATGATTAATTACTCTACTGTTTTATTTCTCTTAAATATTTGCTAAATGCTGCTTTTGCAAATGAGCCTATATTATGCCATCCTTTGGTATCCTTGTGCACTTGCATATTTGCTGTGTGGCTTGTTGAGTATGTCATATGCTCATTCTTGCAATAATCAATCAACCTCAGTTGAAGAGAAAGGATCCAGAAGGAGCTGACGTTTGGCTTATACCCTAGTTGAGCTGCCTGTGGGAGTGGAGCTGAAGCCATCGCTAGACCGTTATTTCGTTGATGTTTTTCTTTTCTTTTGTAAGTATGTAACGTTATTATTATGATGGATTTGTATATTAAATTGTCAGTTTGTGTACCTCGGCTGATTCCTGGACGATGATTTTATGCACAAATTAGTTTGGAAATTACTAGTGAATTTCCGGGCGTGACATATCCTATTGCCCAGCTACAGCATAGCTTCCCATATGAAGACATTGATGAGGAGAGGAGCTTAAGATTGTCGTGGGTTCATCATCATATCCTTGCTTACTCGCTACCGTCTCACCATTGCTTAGCTTGCTCTAGGCCTCCAACCAGCGGACTCACTTGCGACTGCTTCCTAGCTTGTCACGTAAAGCTCAAGGTTGTCGGTGATGATGATTGAAGGAGCTCAAGGATATGCCGCCATGGCGGTGATAGGAGGTGCCGCAGGATGGCGTGGCATGCAAGAACTCGGGAGGCGGTCTACGATAAGCTCAAGAGCAAGCTTGGCCTGCCGGCTGCTGCTTGTGTTCATACAAAAAACAAAGGAAGAAGATGGGAGAGAACATAGAAGAGATCAGAAAGCAATGGATGGCGCATGGTGGCTGGTGCGACAGAGAAAGTGATAAGGTAGAGAGAGAAGGTTTCGTGTGCTTTTGTCACAATTAGTTATTCTCTTATACAATTTGGTGGGCCATCCTACTATAGCTAAGTTATTGTATTTGATGGCTCTATTGCAGGCTTTAGATGACCTGGATACTACTATCGCTAGTAATTGGCTGTATTATTAGACTTGCTCTAACGGTTGGGCTTGGCTTTCTTACGTGATTTCAAGGGGAAGCACTCGGCTTATTTTTACGGCTGGACCTAGCTAAATTGGTTTGGACGAGGGGAGGGGGGTTCCTCTATTTGGGCCTAGGGGGTGCCTCCATGGTAGAGATATGGGGATAACAAGATGGAGCCAGGCTAGGTCCGGTTGCTCCTTTTTTTTTCTTTTCTTCATTGTTTGCAATATATTGATTTCACTCTATCCCCATCCCCAGATCCCAAATCAATCATCTCCAAATCGTCTCAAATCGATTATCACCTCCCAATCCTCAAATCGATCATCTCCAAATACATCACAAAATCTTTAAAAAAATTAGATCACAAGTTCTACAAAATTCAACACAAATACATCACATATTCACATCACACACATATCAAATACATCTCAGATCCAAATCACAAATTCTAAATAAAAAAGGAAAGAAACTGCCACGCAGGCCGAATCACGTCTGGATACGTGTAGGCCGCCGCCTCGCCGCCCGCCGCGCAGGCCGCCTGCCGCACGAGGCCACCACCGCCGCGTGCTCTTATTGACGTAAAACACGAGGCCTGGGAGATCTGCTTAACTCCAGGGCAGGTCCAAAACTCGCCTTCGGGTATGCTAGTGTGCCAGTTGATTTGATCTTGTAATCAACAAGAAACAAAGACAAAGAAACCGCGGTTAAACCCATCAACGATAGCAGATTGGCTAAGTGCCGATGACATATCATTTATCTTTGAGTCGATGTCATATATGTATCGATCAACAATCATGAATAAGTAAGAAGGAACTAAATCTACTCGATCAGCTGTAGATATTAACAATATATACTGCTTATATCGATATATACTTAAATCAAGTGATTGGGATAGATCGGTCGTCATGCCGGGATAGTATAAATCACTTAGATCGAAATATATATTAATAATAGGACTATATATGTTCATAGCATAGCCGATCAGATAGATCTAGCATGTATCGGCTAATACTCCGATACCACTCTATATTAAGATATTAAAGTAAGTAGAATATATCAAACAAAGGCCTAATATACTTAAATGCAATGAGATCTTAACATAAAGGGCAGATTTAACATATCAACGAAGCATATAGAGTAAATGTAGTTAAATCAGGTAAGATCGGCTGAAACCCTGATACTACCCTAATCGGCAACCAAGAAGCAGGCTAGAGATTGAGATTCTAATCACGACTTATAAGATCAAACTCAACTGATGCAGCTAGAAGTATGAAAAGAAGGACAATATCTAGACAATCAAGCCATTGGAAGTTTCATAGAGTGGTGGATACCCTATATAATCTAAGTCAACATCGATATCTAACCTAATCGGCTACCCTCTACCGATAGATGTTAGCCGATTGTAGATTATATAGCGATATTGCCAGAGATTATGTAAGATATATGATAACTCGACGAATTACATAAACAAGATTAGAGTATCATAAAGATGGAAGCACTAATCCCGAGAACGCAAGCCGCCATAACAAGTTTTACCTCTTATTGAAGATCAAAACCGATGCAGCTCAATCCGAAAGCAAGAACTCGTTGAAACAAAACGAAAGTAAAAGGGTGGCGATGCGCCAAGATTGTATTGAACGTGTGTTAATTGATTACATGGGGTTCGGGGTCTATTTATACCCAAGAATTACACAACATGTCCATATCGGACACGACTCTTATCTCTAACAAACTCTAAGATACCATAAGTCTTTGCGGCAGACTTTTGCCCAAACATATCTCTAAGGAAATTACATAAAATATCCTAATTAATAGATACAATTGCCTTCTCAGGACTCTATCCACGTGCGGCAATCATCATGAAGCTCATCAACTTAAACCGACAACGTTTGCTATGTCATATTGTCGGATTCAGCTCAATCGGCTAACCTTGTCCGACTCGAACTCTGCCGATCTTAGCCGTAGCCGATTCGAACTTCAGCCGATCTTACTCTGTTCCCCGATCGATTTCCATCTCGACTTCTACTTTGATTCCATCTCCATCTCCGATACTTAGATTACCAATTTTGGTCGTTAACAACTCTCTGAAGTGGGGTGTGGGGAGGAGGGGGGAGAGGAGAAGGAGAGGAAGAGATAGGGTGAGTGAGGAGATGAGGATGGGAGTTAAAGGAGAGGAGGAGGAGAGATAGAACCGGGAGGGAGGAGGAGATCTGATCCGCGCGCACGCCTAGATCTCCGCGTATGCCGATCTTTTTTCCTGGTTGGTGTTACCAACCGGAACTACAAATGGATCTTTAGTCACTAACCGGGACTAAAGAAAATATAGGGGTCTGACACTGCCTGCCATCTTTTAAACCCAGACTAAAAATGATATTTAGTCCCAGTTGATGTTACCAACCGGGACTAAAGATCAAAAAATACTTCTGAGCGGTTTTTAATACAACCGGGACTATTGTGAAATTTGGCTGACCGACCAAAGATGGTTTCTCCAGTAGTGTAGAGCGGTTGGACCGGAGCTACAATGCCAGTCAGACCGTCGGTGCTAGTGCAGGCAAACCGACGTTTACACATCGGTCAGACCAATCTCCATCCAAGTTTGAGGGTTTTTTTATTTTGGAAATTGATTTTGATTTTCGATGTTTCTACCGATCTCTTTCTCTGATAGGCTTGGTTGTTGTGTTAGTGACTTCGGGTGAAAAACGAATTCGTCTACAGCACCGGTTTGTTGTTGAGGTAATGCTGTACCTGGACTCCTCAACTAACTTTGCACACAGATTGGCAGCAAACGCTAGTTTTTGTTGGGGTGTCTCTTCCGGTCACTAATAGAAAAAGCATTTTCCCCAATGTAGGGGTCTTATTTTCGCAGGCGGATATGACTCTTGGAGCCAAATGACCGCCTACAAAAATATAAATCGGGATGAAATTCGCTGGCGGACCACTTAAGCGACGCTTGCGAAAATAGATTTTCGCAGACGCACCTTACGTGGTCCGCCTGCAAAAATAGTACCTACCAAAAAAAATCAGTCATCCTTATCCTCTCCACCATCCTTATCCTCTCCTCTCTACCATTCATTTCCCTCCCCCTCCTATCTCTCTCTCTTTGACACACACTTAGAAAAATAGCCGGCTAGCTCCCTCCTTTCCCACGTCCGCCCGCCGCCAGCTCCCTCCACGACGACGTCCGCGCGCCGAAGCCTCCCTCCTCGCCATCGGCGGGCTCCCTCCTCGACGACGACGACGACCGCGACGCCGCCGGCTCCCTCCTCGCTGCCGACGGCTCCCTCCGCTCCAGATCCGCGCGCCGCCGGCTCCCTCCGACGCCGGCCACGACGACAATGACGACCGTGACGCCACCGGCTCCCTCCTCTCCCACGTGCGCACGCCGCCGGCCACGACGAGCGACGACGACGGCTCTAGATCCGCGCGCCGCCGGCTCTCCTCGTCAACGCGACGACAACGACGAAGACGGCGCCGACGGCAGCGGACGGAGGGGAGCCCTAGCCGGCGGCGGCCGTGGTGAGGCCGGCGGCGGCGTCCCGTGGTTTTTTTTATTTTTCTGAGATGATTTTCGCAGGCGGGCCACAGGTCCACCTGCGAAAATGGTCTGTTTTCACAGGCGAGATGGTAGTGGCGGTCCTCTCCCCCGCCTGTGAAAATGGTTTTGGGCCGCCTGCAAAAATCTTATTTCTAGGAGTGAGTGAAGCACAGGATTAATGTAACTTATAGCACTACAACAACTCTTGGATGAAATTTTGGATACTTGTGGCACGCTTTTCGAACTGCTAAACGGTGCGTTTCGTGCGAAAACTTTCGATATGAAAGTTGCTCTAAAATATCAGATTAATCCATTTTTCAAGTTTGTAATAATTAAAACTCAATTAATCGCACGTTATTACCATCTTGTTTTCCATGAAACACTTAATCTTTATCTTCATCTTTATCTTCAGGAGATTCAAGCACCACCTACGTACCTAAAAACTGAAGCATAGTAGTGACACCCTAAAAGTGATGGGCATTTGCGGCGCGTCACTGTTGACAAACCCAGTGATGGGCCATAGGGATGCCTTTCACTTTTGATGCCTTCAATATGTCTGTTAAGTCTATTATCGCAAGGCGCCAAAGCATCACGGATATAATAGTCTGGTAACGAGTGCAAAAATATAGAGCGCTCCCACATCATTTTCTCTAAAAATGAGCAAGTTGGCATTTAAGGCCATCCACTTGAATTTCGTGCAAATGGACATATTTTCTCCAAATTAGAGGTGAACCAAGAAGCGAAAAAAAAATAGAGCAGTAAATTTTTTTAAAATCATGGCTTGGTGTAGACGGTGTTGGGTTAGGATGATACAACGCCAGTATCCGTGTGGCCATACCTGCACGTACGCCAAATTTTAGACCTATGTTGATACATTTAACAAGTTTACTGATTTGAAGTTGTATTTTTAAATTTACTAGAAAAATACCCGTATGTTGCAACGGGTTAAAGAAATTTTAATCTTACATATTACTTAAGTCCGTTGGATATCCTACTCTAGAAAGTAAGCTCAAGGTTGACAAGAAGGAGCTAACCATCATTTGCTCGATGAAAATAGGAGCCTTGCTATGATTTTTGCATGCATTCACAACCTATACGTATGAATGCATTTATAAAGCCAGTTAGACAAATAGGTCTTTCTTGTTATGATGGATATAGAGATATCAATTTTACGTGAAAATCCTTATGAAAAAAAATCATGTGCATCGACCGGCAATAATTAGTATGGAGGAGTTAGATATAAATGTAAGAGATATATTGAGCTGTGGCATCATTTTTCGCGCAGCATAAAAGAGATATATAAAGGAAAATCTAGGAGTCCTAATATGCAAATACTCAAAGTCCTAATATGCAAATACTCAAAGTCCTATTAGGAAACTGTAATACAAAGTCCTATTAGCCAACTAATAACCCGAATATATTGTATGCTCAAATTCGGATCACATATTTAACGATCTTCATCTTCATCTTAAGATGAATCTTCTCTTGTAGTATAAAAATTTTCAATCTCCAAACAACCTCATAATGTGCCTAAATCATTGTGCGCCAAATAGTCACTTGGATTATAAAACCGTACTTCAAACTTACTATTAGGAATAATAGTGAATCTGTTGGTATAAGCATGTGTGAACCTAGAAGAGACGCGATACTCTAGGTGGAAAAACGAAGTATTTTGATCTGCATAAAAACCTCCTAGTAAACTGGCATGTGAGCGTAGCAAAAACTGAACCTAACTTACCAAACAGAACCAAAGCAGTGCAGATGAATTGATTCCCTGTTCCCTGTTACGAAGGTGCACGAAGCGACAATCTGAAAACCTCCTGGTGCACAAGCTTGGGTGCGCTAAAAATTAACCACTGTACAAGTGACAGAGGCAGCAAATTAATTTTTCTTGGCCTTCTCAGGAACCGTGCGAGCCGATGGATTGGTCTCTGCTTGCTTTTCCACTGCCGATGCGTGCCCATGGCTGTTTCTTGCCCCTGGACTGAAACGGTTTAATCCATATGCAGTGGTCGACATGGAAAGGACAGGCATGGCAAATCGGCCATGAATATGTGGCGTCGCGCGATGTAAATAGGAATCGGACGCAGCGACGTATGAAAATTGTGGCAAAAATACCTTTAATTTTTATAATAGGTAAAGATAAAGATGATCTATATAACACCCAAATAAAAGACCATATATATTATTGAACTTATTTACTCAAGATCTAATTTGCTTATAGCTTAACACGTACATGATCACCAATTCTAAATACAGAATTGAGATGATTACTAGCTAGATGAATTGAAGCCATAAATCGATATTTGGTTTTTGTTCTTTCGATTCTTTGTTTCCTTCTTCTTCGTCTTCTTAGTTGGTATTTTATATCTTACTTTGTTTCTTGTTAGGATAGGAAACTGGTGAGATTTTAATCTTATCCTAACTAACCAGTATTAGCCGATAAAATCAGCCAACACATATGAGCATTTTATTTTATTTTTTCCACTACCGTCCTTTCCACACACAATAATGAGTATTTCAAATTTTATCAAGTTGAACCTTTTAAGTTTGATTAAGTTTATATAAGAGCATATAGTACACCAACAACATCGAATACATATATAGTGAAAACATATCTAGATCGTGAAGGATTTAATGATTCTTTTATACTAATTTGGTCAAATTCAGAAAGTTTGAGTTCAAGAAAAATGTATAAATGCTAGTATGTGAAACAAAGGGTGTATTTATGAGTCGTCGTAGTTATAAAAGTTTCACTGTTACTTCCTCCGTTTCATAATGTAAGACTTTTTAGCATTGCCCAGATACATATAGATGTTAATGGATCTAAACACAAATCCATTAACATCTATATGTATCTGGGCAATGCTAAAAAGTTTTACATTGTGAAACGGAGGAAATAGCTTGGAATTTAGGCTTTTAATTAGCTGTTACTGTATTTTGAAAGTTCGGTGAATATACTTTAGCAAATCTGAAAAAAAAAACACACATGTGTGCATGCGAGGGCAGGGAGCAAGAATCCAAATGGTTTAATTGATAGAAGAGCATATCTTCACACACATTTTTTTTTAAAAAAAAGAGAATAAAAATCCCAGCCTCTACATCATAAATGTGATGCAATGCTATGCCTTGCTACTTATTATAGCATTGTACTTCCCCCGTTTCACAATGTAAGTCATTCTAGCATTTCTCATATTTATATTGATGTTAATTAATGAATCTAGATAGATGTATTTTTCACGTTCATATTGATTTTATATCTATCTAGATTAATTAATATCAATATTAATGTGGAAAATGCTAAAATGATTTACATTGTGAAACGGAGGGAGTAGTATACTTGTAGTTTACCGCACATATAATAAAGCAGTAAATGATCATACGAAGAACTTCACACACAGTAAAAGACCAAATTAGCTTCAGAGACCGCACTACTAGAATACCATGCCACCCACAAGATGAGCCCAAGGCTGATATTGATTGTGGAGATTATGGGTACCCCATACCCATATGGCGTGATTATCCGACTGGTTATAAGGGATAACTTATATCTATGAAATATGTAACGGATCATGACTTGGGTATTACGTTTCCCTATATATTATGGAACGGCCTAAAGTCCTGGTTTGATAAGATTCTAAAGTAGATTTAGGAAACCGATACCGTATTGGTTAAGGTTTCTATCTTGTAATCCTGCCCCCATCCTATATAAGGTGGGCAGGAGACCCTTTAGGGGGCATGAGACAACTAGATCGTCAGATCTATAATTCACCCGGCGGATTCAAATCTCCGAACAGGAGTAGGGTATTACCTCTCATCGAGAGGGCCTGAACCTGTCTAAATCCTTTGTCTCCGCATCCATTCACTTTTAGGTCTCGTGCGCTACCCCATTTTATTATTGCGGAATTCATATTTCGACACTGATCAAGTGAGAAGTGAAACCGCGGGCGATGAATTCTCGTCGGCGTCTCTAGATCGAACATGCACGGCGCTGAGCTCGTTGATGAAGCCGACGAGGCGCTGCAGCTCGGAGGACGACGAGCCACCGGCGGCGACGTCCAGCCTAAGCTGGCGTGCCATGGCCTGTGCCGACGCCCTGATCTCGGGGGACTCCATGGCCTCCCTCACCATCCTCTCCACGACGGCCCTGTCGCACACGTCCTTCATGTCCAGCCCCGTCTTCCAGACGGCGGCCACGAAGCGGCTGACCACCGGCTGGTCGGCGAAGAAGGGCCAGCACACCACCGGCACGCCCTCCACGGCGGCCTCCAGCATCGAGTTCCAACCGCCGTGCATCAGGAAGCACCCCACCGCGCGGTGCCGCAGCACGTAGTGCACGTCACGGGGCACCCACTCCACCACCAGCGCCCTCTCACCGGCTGCCTCCACCGCCTCTTGGAGCACCGCCGACGAGCTGGCCACCATATCTGGCTGGAGCACGAACAGGAAGGCGTAGCCGGCGGCGACGAGGCCGTGGAGGAACTCGGCCAGCTGCTCGCTGGAGAGGACCGTGAGGCTCCCTAGGTTTACGTACACCACAGACCGGTCGTCCTGGCCGTCCAGCCACGCCTTGCAGCCGTAGTCGTCGTCGTCCTCGTCGTCGTCCTCGTGTTTTTCTAGTGCAATGGTATTGGTGGCGACCCTTGCATGGAGCGGTCCCACGGCGAAGACGTCGCGCATGTGCGGCGCGATGCGTGCGATTGCCGGGCCCTCCATGGACGCGGCGGTGTTGAGTATCAGCGCGCGTGAGTTGCGGCAGTGGGCGGCGGTGTCGGCGACGGTCAGCAGCACGGGGACGGGATCGGCTTCTTCTGCGCCGACGTCGTCTTGTTTCGTCGGCACTACACGCGGGAGGTCTCGCCGGCGTAGGAGCCCCTCCATCCCTGGGACGCCGCGCACCTGCTCGTCGGAAGGGACGGGGGTCTCGCCGAGCTCGAGGAGCCTGGGCACGGACAGATACGCCAGGAAGGCGAACGCGCTTTCCGTACGGAACGCGAGGGCCGGGACGCCGATCTCCTCGGCCACCGTGATGGCGAACGGCATGACGCCGTCGACGACGACGCAGGTCACCGGTGGCGGAGCGTCGTCGAGGGAGTCGGGGCGGGAGCGGGAGGACTCGGTAAGCAGCAGGGCGCGGTACGCGGCGCTGCTGGCCGTGCGCATGGAGTCCAGGAGCTCGATGAGGCCGCCGACGGCGCGGGGGTGGTCGTCGGGTAGGCCATCGGGGATGGACAGCAGACGGAGACGGGTTGGGTGATGGGGTCGAGCGAAGCGGTGGCGGAGGTTGTGGTCGGTGTGGAGGAAGGTGACGTGGAGGCCGGCGTCGAGGAGGGCGGAGGCGAGGTGGAGCATGGGGTTGATGTGGCCTTGCTGTGGCCACGGGAAGAGGAGCACATGCGCCTGCGCCTGCGCCTCCATCTCCATCTGCATCTCATCCATGCGGTCGTCCGTCTCGGGGTCGGGGAGCCAACATACTAGTACTACTTATATATACTAACTTCATATTCGTAAAGAAAGTCGTTTATAACAATGTTAAGTTATATCTTAGAAATATAAATCATTAATAACTCTCGAGTTGTTGAGTTTAAAAATATAAAAATTATATGAATAAATTTGTCTTGAAAAATACTTTCATAAAATTATGCATATCACTTTTCAATAAATATTTTTATAGAAATAAGAAGTTAAAGTTATGTTTTGGAAACCGTGTTGCTATCAAAAACAACTTTCTTTACAAGTATGAAAGTAGCATAGTCGATCGCCATGACGTAACGCCACAACCGTCTAGCATCGTCAATGCGTATTTACTAGTGATTGTGGCTTGTCAGCTTCCTCTGTAGGTAGATCCATAGCCTTGGCCCAAGGTCCATTTTGTTTTTCGTTGCAACATAAACAAACATACTTATAGCATTTTTATGGTGAATGTTATTGTTAAAATTGGCCGTGCATGGACTGCTCATCGTCTTTCCTTCTCAGTTGATTCAGGCTGCTCCAACATTTTGTAATGGCAAACCACTACCAATTCTACACGGGTATTACAGTTTTAGTTTCGACGGTTTATTTGTTTGTGATTAGCTTTCTTTTTTTTTCCATACTGGAAGCACCAAGCTAGGAGCCAAAAATGTGCTCTTATGCAGTTGTTCGCTCTACTAATTGATGGTGGTTGCCTGCCTACCATTGTCTTGCATTCAAATGAGGTCTATCAGTAAATAAGTGTCTTTGATCACTATATTACCTCTATGTCTCCTTCAGTTTCAGGTACTACGTACGTTTTATCAGTTATGGTGTTGATTGTTGGTTGATCAGTATCGGCTATAACAACCCATTTAGTCAACGAAACATTTAAAATTTTGTGATCCGCTATCACGTATAAAACATCAATGGAACGGATTGAAACATATGTTTTTTTTCTCATCAAAATATAATCATGCAATATCTTGTTGTAAAATATATTTAGTTACAATGAATATAACGGTGTGATCGAATCATAAATCGGACAAGTAATTTAGGAGAAAAAATATTTTGAAAATCACTAAGTGCATGCATGCATGCATTGCATTGATAGAGTAGAGAGAGAGGACAGAGAATATGTGCAGTTAGTTGCATGAATTTTTTGAAACACAATGAAGACATACGTTGAAATATGTCACTATTCTACCCTATAGTTCATCAACACAGTCCTACATCCGTCATACTTCATTCATCAAATCCACCGGCATGTATTCATTTGTGTTACATCCAACGACTCAGAACATTTGGCTCCCCCTTCTCCTCATCAGTAACTATGTCCGCGATTGTACGTCGCCCTCTTTGCAGATCTCCCCCAAATCATCTGCGATCCACGCCTACCCCACAATCATTGACGCCCACCGTTGCTCCACTGTCGCCATCGCCACCCATCGAGAATTTGGCCTCATCGACGTTGCTGCCCCACAGGTCATGGAGTTTCCCAATCCTAGCCGCCGTGATCCAACAGGCCGTCGTTGATCTGTCGCGGTTCGGTACCCCTCGCACCGCCACCAGATTACCCCGTGCAAGGCCCCGCCGACCGGTCTTCTTCACTATTGCGCTGCCAGCTGATTGCCCCGTCTATTGATCTCACCATCCGCATGCCTCCTCGTTAGAGAGATTCGCTCAACGCGATAGTGTATTCATCACGAAGTATTACATATATAGACCTCAAAGCGATTGGCGGAGGGCGAGGCTATTTCCGTTGCTATGGCACGCGTGGCGGCGGCTGATTTGAGGGACAGTGGCGGCGTGGGGCCGAGCGGCGAGAAAGCCGTCACCGAGTGGGGGCCACGGCACAGAGCCAAGGGCACAAGTCGCCGAGGTAGGGTCCGCAGGTCCGGCAAAGATCGCGAGTGGAGGCAGAGAGGGTGCGTCCGCGGTTTGTCACGACGCAGTGCATGGCGATGTTCCCTTGGTGTGAGGCGGCAGTGCGTGCGACGCGCAGGGAGGGTGCGGCTTGTGACCGGGCGTGGCGCATGGCTGAGTGGTTGGACAGGGCAGCGCGCGGTCGGGAGGCGGCTCGGCGCGTTGCTTGTCCGACGCATGTGAGGCGGGAGGTGCGGTGCAGTTCGGCACACGGCACTGGAGCGTGGCTCGGCGCATGGTGCGATGTGGCGCTGCGTTGAGCACCATGTGTGCACACGAGCTCCGCGGCAAGGGTTAGGGTTAGATGGCTCGGCTAGGGTTTGGTGCCGGCGTACGTGGTGGTTCCCGGTGGCAGGGCGTGGCGGAAGGGGCAGCGCACGAAGGCGGGCTCGTCCACGACGAATTTATTTTATTTATACATTTTTTTATTAAAATATTTACAAAAATAATTTTTTGTTTTGAAAATTTACAAATCTAATCGCCTGCCGCCCTTTGGGAGGGCGATTTTTAAAAATCGCCCGCCCTTAAAAATCGCCCTTCCAGAGGGCGGCAAGGGACCTAAATGCAAATTTTCCAGCACAACTTGTTAGCTCTATGATTTTATAATTTAAAATTATATTATATAAAGTCAGATGAAATAAAACTTTATATCAAAATTGTAGAGCTCAAGGAGATCTACAACTTTGTAGTTAACAACTTTTTCATTTAAGATGTTTTAGATATCCAAATATTCGTTACAAAATATAAAACATATTTTAAAAAATCTCAGATCTACATTTCAAACGACATTGGATGGAGATAAACTTTATATAAAAGTTGTAGATCTTGATGAGATCTATAACTTTGTAGTTTATCACTTTTCCATTTAAAATCATTTGGAGTATCGAATAAGCATTATTAGTTTTTAAGTAATTAAAACCGATGGAAAGGGTTTGAACACAAATAAAAATTTTGTATTTAGGTCCCTTTCCGCCCTTTGGGAGTTAAAAATCGCCCTCCTAAAGGGCGGCAAGCGATTAGATTTGTAAATTTTCGAAAAAAAATTATTTTTGTAAATATTTTAATAAAAAATGTATAAATAAAAAAAATTCTACTAGGGCAGCCCGGACTCTGCGGCCTAGGCAAAAACGGCCGAACGGCGGCGCTCGACGCGCAGAGGAAGAAGGGGGACTTCTTGCTAGGCCGTGTTGGCGGCTCTGGTCGACTTGGCTTGCTAGGCCGGGCCGGGCAAGCGGGCTGCCGGGTGGGCTAGGCTGGGAGGAAGAAAAGGAAGGGGATATGTGAAAACTTGAGGGATCAAAATTAGACTTTCCAGAGAGCAAGTTAGGGTGGAAATGGCCCGAGCTAGGCTTCCTAGGCATGCAATCTGGACTTTTAAGAAAAGCCTTTGAATTAGATCCTTAGCTTCACAAGGAGGTTTTTAGAAAATAAAAATATTAAATCCCTTTTTTTTGCAAAACATTTCCTTGGAGGAAGAAATCCTAAAAAGAGGTTTGAGGAAAATAATTATTATTTGCTTACAAAATAATTAAGGGATCAAACCTTAGAAGGGATTTTTAGAAACTAATTAACACTTAAATTCATTCGTAAAATAACTCACAAAAGGGATATTAATACATAAAAGAGTTTTTAAGAAAGATAAATAGTATTTACTTTCATTCGAGAATAATTCCTTAATTAATTTTATTTTATAATCATGGTTCTTTAATAAATATTATTCTAAATTAATAATTGAATTTAGAATTTGCAAATAATCCTTCAAATTAATTTAATTAAGGCACTAGCACAACAGGGAAGGAAAATAAAATCTAATAAAGACCAGCATGGGAAAAGTTTGAAAAAGGTTTTTGATTATTCCAACTTTTGTTTCCGGATTTTAAAACTCGAAATTTTCAGGGTAAGTTGGAATAATCAAAAGGACGCGACTACACCGCGCATGGTAGCGTAATAGCGCTAATGCGCGACGTAGATTTTCCAAAAGTGTTTTCCCCGCCGAACGCGCGATATTCCGAAAAAGGAAATATGAGTAAAATACATGGCCGGTCCTTAAACTTGCGCGCGGGTTTCACTTAGGTCCATAATCTTGCAAATTGCACAGTCAAAGCCACCAACTTGTTTTAATGATTCAGGGCAGGTCCAAACCCCACTTGACCGGCTCTGACCGCCAACGTGGCACGCCACGCAAGCACCAATTTTGCAAAGAAGCCCCTCCGCAAACAGTAGCACCATGGCGGACACAAAAATCCCCAAATCCTTCGCAACCATCCCATTCTAGGGTTAGCGGCTAGCCAGGCTGTTGAGGCGAGGAGGGATAGGTGTGCGGCGGCGACGGAGGGCGGCGTGCGGCGGCGACAGGGGGCGGTGTGCGGCGGTCGGAGGCGGCGAGGTTGCAGCCATGGCGTCTGCAAGCTCATCGTCGTTAAGCACCCGCCGGAATAGGTTAGTTGTACCTTTGATCGTGTGCCCCTCATGCAATGTGAAGACCATCGTGAGATGCACAGCGAAGACAGATGCTAATGAAGGCCGGATTTTTTACACTTGTCCTGACCATGAGGTGAGTTTTAGTTTGGTTGGTTTGGTTGGAATTTGTTAGCTGGCAACCTCGCTGATTAGTGTTGATTTGAGTTTGCTTGTTATTTCTGTAGAAAGATGGAACTGGGTGTAACTTTTGGTATTGGGAAGAAGGTTACATCAATTATCTGAAGAGGAATGGCTTCATTGCTGGAGAAGATGGCACATATGGGAAGACTGCTCAGCATTTGGATCTGAATCAAGATGCTTTTGGGAGACAAGATGAAATTGAGAAGAAATTGATAGCTATAGTGCCCATTGTTAGAGAAATACTGTTGGCAGTGAAGTGCATGTTAGTTGTAGGGTTATTTGGAGTTCTTATTTTAGTCTGTGTTCTGGTTGTTGTCTTGATGAAATGAAGGTGGAATTGAATGGAGAATGAAGAATGCTGAATGTATTTTGGTTGTGCCAACTTTTGGAAATGAATGTATTTTGGTTGGGCTGGAATAATTATGAATGTTGCCATTTGCACTGAAATTTACAGCATTTTCAGTTTGAAAAATGTGTTGGAATTTGTGTGGAATGACAGGCTTTAAAAAGGCAGGTTTGAAATGACAGTTTCAGGATTTACAAATACAGGTTCAGAGAAGAAATTGCTTCTTGCAGGATTAAAATGACAGTTGCAGATTGAAATTGACAGCAACATTGCATCAGTACACATATATGTCATAAATGAAAAGCACAATTGATCTGAGAACTAGCCACTTCATTGCATGACAGTTTAATGTTTTATCCAAAAGCACATCACCATAACACATCCACATCCAGAATGTTTGCTGTCATGGCACTACAGACACATTTACATGGCAGCAACATTGATGTCCAAAATATACATCCACATCCACATCCACATGCACTATTTCTTGTCATGAACATGAGTTGGCAAGCAAAAGTATTCCTATGATCTATGAACAAGCATGGATCATTGCAGCAGCAGTACTATATTCCTTCAAGCCTTCTTCTTCTTCTTTGCAGCAGCACCATCACTCAAGCCATCTGTTGCCTTCTTTTTCTTTGAAGTGCCAGCTGCATTCTTCTTAGGCTTGGTCATCTTTGATCTTCCCTCTTTTGTTGAAGTGGTTAATACCACTGGTCTAGCTGTTGGCTGGTTTTCTTGAATGAAAGCACAGTCAGGTAGTGGACCATGTTCCTGAGTTAGTTGACTGGGCTGTGATGCCTACATGAATTAAAAATCAGAGCAAAGTAGCAAACTGAATGTTAAACAGGTTTATAAAGGAGGACAGTTATGGTACAAATGCCACATGTGTTTACATCTGAATAAAGTGATCTAAACCTTAACAAGAAAATTACCTCCTGCAGCATATGATCCAACATATTGTCATTCACCTCAGCTAATAGTGATGAGCCACCTGCTTGTGGTCCCATTAATTCCTGTAACACAACATTGGTTAGTTCAAGGGATTAACACAACATAATCTGAAATGTAGAGTTTTAATAACCTGAGGCATGACTGAAGGCTGTTATGTGGCTTCAACTACATTTCTTCTTATCTTGTTCTTAGGCCTTATTCCTTTCTTCCTTAGCTCACACCCTTTTTTGTTGTGGTTAGCTTCATGACAATAGCTGCAGTGAATAGTTACTCCATGTTTGGTAAGCTTGGGACCATTTCTACCTTGCACTTCCTGTGGTTGCTTTCTTCTGCTTTTCTTTGGCCGGCCAACCTTCTTCTCATACACAGGTGGCAATATTTGGGGTCCATTCATTTTCTCCCAATTGGCTTTATCATTGCAAGGAATGATATTCTCTGCATACACTGCCTTGAATGCATTGATAGAGTAGCAGTGTGGAAGAAAATCTTCTTCAGACAGATGGTCTTCTCTAATGCATGCTATTGCATGGCAACAAGGGATGCCAGTTAGGTCCCATCTCCTACAATCACAGTGCTTGGTCACAACATCTACAATGTATTTGGTCCCTCTCTCTTCTACTTGGAAAACACCCTTTCCAGCAGGCAACACATAGCAAATGTTAGCCTGCTCAACAATCTTTAGCAATTTCTTCCTAATCTTGGGACAGATTGGGCCCTGCCATTTTTGTGCTTCTTTTTGTTTGTTGAAGAACCTTGTCATCAACTGGCCCTTTATCTTCTCTAGCATGGTCAGTATTGGCATCTCTCTAGCTTCTAAAATATATTTGTTGAAGACCTCACAGCTATTGTTCAGTAAGATGTCACATTTAGGGAAATCACTGAAAAATGCTCTAACCCAGGTATTTGGTGCCATTTGCTCTAACCAGTTATATGCATCTTCATTTAAAGCCTTCATCTCCTCAAATTTAGTATTCCACTCTTGGACTGAACTAGACCTAGCACATGCCCAAAGTTGATTTTTAAGAATCTCACCTTTAAATGATTGCTGAAAATTCTGGTACAAATGCCTCACACAGAACCTGTGCTCAGAATCTGGGAATAGTTGCTGAACAGCTGGTATCAAACCCTACAAGAAGGTAACAGACATGATTTAAATGATTATAATCAGTAATTACATGATTACATATGATGTACAACAGACATTAAATGATTACAAGTAATATTACCTTCTGTTTGTCAGTCATGATGGTCCAAGGATAAGTATTGACAATGCCAACATCATCCTTCAAAGTTTGCAAGAACCAGGACCATGTGCTAAATGATTCTACCTCCACAACAGCCATTGCTATTGGAAATATACAATCATTAGGGTCAATGCCAACTGCTGTCAACAATTGCCCACCAAATTTTGTCTTGATATGGCACCCATCCAAGCAAATGATAGGCCTGCAGCCACTTAGAAAACCCCTCTTGCAAGCATCTAAAGAGAAATAGAGACAACTAAACTTGCCATCATCCAGTTTCAGATAGAATGAGCTGCCTGGGTTAGATCTCCTCAGTTCATTCCCATAGTCCCACAGCATGTTGTATTGTGCAACCTCATCTCCATATATCTCCTTCAGTGCCAACCTCCTAGCCCTAGCTAGTTTGCTCCTTGAGGGTGTCAAATTCCACTCTTTCTGAACAGTCTTGGCAAAGCTAGGTAGTGTCATCCTAGAATCAGCCCTAAATGACTCAATGTATTTCAATGCAAGCCAATTGGCAGTGCACCTCTGAAGAACCCACTCTTTTCTGCACTTGTGTTGAGGCACATAGGTCTTCACAATAAAACCATGCACTCTGCTATCTAGAGATGCATACATGTTCCAAGGGCACCCTTCTGCACAATGAGCCTTGATCCTTGTTCTATCATTTCTTGGCATCTTGATGTCTACCCTATTCTTCAAGCTGTACTCAGTGATTGTTTTTCTAAGCAGCTCAACAGAAGGGAACACCATCCCAACTTTAAAGACAGGGTTATTCATATCTTCTGGGTTAAAGGACTTGAACCTCAAATTGATCTCATCTGGATTCTCTGGCAGTTCCAAGCACTCTTCATCACTTGACTCCTCATCTGAACCTTCCTCTCTAATTACTCTCTTTCCCTTCAGCTTGCCACCTGCAACCTTCTTCTGATTGAACTTCTTAGGAGCTGGGCCCTGGTCCACCACATCACCATCCACATTATCCTCAAATAAATCATCATCATCATCTTGGAACTCATAGTCACTGTCCACAAAGTCTGAATCATCAACTTCACTACCATCACTGTCATATTCAACATCATCTTCAATTTCATCAGCTACTTCATCTACAACCCCACATGCTTGTACTCCTACATTACTACCCCCCTGGTTCCCATCTCCCTTCTGCTGACAACCTCTAACAGGGCTCATTACTATAGGCAACTCAGAGACTGGGCTCACTACGATATCTTCTTGATTTCTGCCTGAAACATGGTCAGTATGGTCTAAATAGATAACAAAGTTCTTGACTTTATTGCACACTGAATTCATTACATTAATCTCTACTTCGCTGTCCACAATTCTCAAACCATCAACCAAGTTCTTCCCAGGCAGCAACCAATATACTTTCAGCCTTGGCCCTGCATCATAACCCAACATAGCAACCAAATCTGCCAACTGCAGAGAACTACCCCACTCTCGAGAATCGACATAATCGAACCAGCTAACTTTGCCATCCACATAACTGCGATTCACTCCCATACCATAGAAAAATCCCCCATGATGAACCTCAATTGTGAACTGCTTCGAATTAGAGCCTACCAATGGCAAAAAAAACCAACCCCATCAACAACAAACTAAAACCCTAGGTTTAATCCTAACTGCTCCAACATCATCATCTCGCATTGCATAGAAAAAACGATACTTCACAACCACAAACCATCCAAACGGATGCTAAATCACAAGAAAGGGCGGGGTACTTACGATACACCGCCGCCGCCTCAGCTTCCCCCCTCAGGCTGAGGTCCATCGTCACCACTGCACCAACGCCGATGCCGACGCCGACGAGGGGGCCGGCCCACGCAGCCTATCGCCCGCCGCCACTCCTGCAGATGGATGCGCCGCCCGAATCGCAGCAAACGCCGATGATCCCCGGAGTGAGCCACTCGTCGCTTCCCCTCCCTCCAGACCTGAGGATTGGGGAATAATGGGAGAGAGGGGATGGATTTGGGAATTTAGGGTGCTGTACGCGCCTCTACTGTAGCTACAAGGGGTTAACTGCAATTATTCCGGCGCTACTGTTTGCGGACGGGCTTGTTTGCAAAATTGGTGCTTGCGTGGCGTGCCACGTTGGCGGTCAGAGCCGGTCAAGTGGGGTTTGGACCTGCCCTGAATCATTAAAACAAGTTGGTGGCTTTGACTGTGCAATTTGCAAGATTATGGACCTAAGTGAAACCCGCGCGCAAGTTTAAGGACCGGCCATGTATTTTACTGAAAGGAAATATTACAACCCGTGCTCTCCCTCGTGCCTGCCCCTCGTGCGTGTTTCTTCGTGGGCCAAGATGTAGCCCACGAAGGCCACAACTGGCAGGATCGTTCCTGGGCCAAGGTGTAGCCCACGAAGGCCATAACTGGTAGGATTGTCGTAGCTACCGTAATGCCATGAACGTAACACAGAAAAAGTTCATGACAAAAAGACGAGGAACAAGAGGGATGATAAAAGGAGGAACAAGATCCAACGGAGAAAGAGTGAGAAAAACAAATCTGGAGAGGATCAAGCATCAAACCACCAAAGATATCATGTAAATTTACATCTCCCACAAAGATCACATATCTGAATTGATGTTTCATATAAAAAAAGAGCAGATTCAATCACAATTCACATAAAGTTATTTCCAAGGACCCAATAAAATCATTTTTACTTTCAACATGTTTCATCTTCTTCTTCCTGATGCTGTATCAAAAGAATAAAAAGAGAAAAAAAATATCAGTACCGTTAACTTGCATCTGAGATGCGTGTATCAAAATGTTACGTCTGGATCATAAAAAGTTATTTCTTGCAGTTGTATTTACCGAGCTTCATCTCATTATTTTCTAATAATACACCAAAAGAGTAAAAAGAGAGGAAAAAAAACATCAGTTGTGCCAAGAAAAGTTACATCCAAGATGCATTTGTCTCAAAAGTTACTTATATGTCATCTAAAATTTACTTCCAGGAAGAGTTAAAGTTACTTCCTATGTAAATATGAAATACATTTGCCTTAACAAAAAATTAAAGACACTTATTATTTTGATGGTGTGAATTTTAAAGTTACTTCTTATATAATTTTCTCTTAAATTAATCATCCGATTTACGATCCGATTACACCATTGGATTCGAAACAATTAAATTTTTATAACAAGATCTCACATGATTATATCTTTTATGAAAAAAATAAAAATTACTTTTAGATTTCATTAAATTACTTCTTAGTTATAAAAGTAAATTCAATAAAGCATGAAAGTAATTTACATGTATTATAGAAGTAACTTAAAACAAAAGTAAAGTAACTTGTTACGATAATAAAAGTAAATCTATTATGGGGGTAAAAACATAAGTCTATCTAGTAATTAGATTTAATCTACATATCATAGTTACACACACAACGGATTTACTTATAATATCGTGACAAGTATGTAAATTACTTTTAGGTTCTATTGAATTTACTTTTATATGTCTGTAGGATCAAGGAGGCCGACTAGAGGGGGGTGAATAGGCGGTTTTAAAACTTTTGGCTAAAACCAAGTTTTGTATGCGGAAGCGTAAATCAAAACGGTTTTGCACAATTCAAAACCTAAATCAACTAGTCTCAAGTAAGTGCACAAAGAAGCTAGCCTATGTTAAGGTTTGCAAGCCTAGGGTGATAATAGCACAAATAAGCTCTAGTATGTAAACTTGCTCAAATGTAAATGCAACAAATAAATGAAGAGACAAGGAATTTTTCACCGAGGTTCGGAAACTTGCCGGTTTCCTAATCCCCGTTGAGGCGAGCCCAACTCCACCGCTCAACCACGAAGCCACCGCACGCCCCCTTCGTCAAGGGGTGGGCAAGGTAGGAGCCGGCCCACGGAGAGGACTACCCAAGCCTCGATCACTAGGGTAGTTGTTCCTTCACTCCGAAGGTGGTGAACTCCAAACCACTTACAACCGGCGCCGGGCCTCCTCCACAATCTCCTCGGAGAGGTCACCGGGCAACACCTCCACAAGCTGTCTAGGAGGCGGCAACCTCCAAGAGTAACAAGTCTAGGATGCTTGCCGAGGATGATCAAGTACCACACTAGCTCTAACAATGAAGCAATGCACTTGGATTGGCTTAACTCACTCTCCAACACCTCACTAGATAAACTAAGTGCACAAGGGTGTGAGAGCTCTTGCAAGGGTTCAAGATAATGCAATGGAGTGCTAAAACCTTACCCTTGCTGCTGGGGAGTGGGTATATATACACCCAACCACCAAACTAGCCGTTGGAGTCAAAATCCCCAACTTTGTGCTCTACCGGTCAGACCGCCATAGTGTGGCCGGTCAGACCGGATTACTTTGTAACGGCTCGGTCTGACCGCAGTGTAGCGGCCGGTCAGACCGTCCACGGCTCGGTCAGACCGCCATGGGCTCGGTCTGACCGGCTGCGGCTCTGGCGGCTCTGGATCGCCAAGACGAGACCTCCTTCAAAATCAGGATGAGCGGTCAGACCGCCATGGGAGAGGCGGTCAGACCGGACAACATACTTTGGTCAGACCGCCATAATGGAGGCGGTCAGACCGCAGGTCACTTTTCAGCTCAACCGACCGTTAGTAAAACGGCGATATCTCTTGACTCGGGTCTCGAAATTTGGCGTTCTTGGACTCTATGGAAAGCTTATTCAAAGGGCTATCCAATCCATGAACAATCCATCCAAGAAACACAACTTTTCTCAGGGAGAAAGGGTTCACACTCCGAAAGATACTCCACCGGACATAACCACATGAGGCTACCCAAACCTATAGGATTTGCCCACTTCTCTTTTTGTTTAGGACTTGAGAAAACTCACCACACTTGGCTAGACAAGGCCACAAAATACACCTACATACATATGAACTAATATGGCACAAGATCATCCACATGCTCGCTTCATAGACCCCTCTTGATAGTACGGCGGCTATCCAGCAAATCCGGTCTACACCAAACACCAAGACCGGGAAAAGTCTAAGAAAACATTCTTACCTCCATTATACCTTTGCCTTGCGCCATCCAACTTGAGGTCAATGCTTGAGCCAAGATCAACACTTGTGACCATCCGGTTGAACTATGTTTATGCCGAGGTCTTGTCCATCCTTTTTCAAGACTTTCTTCTCATCACAAGCTTTCATTCTTGTCAACATGGCGATGTCTTTGGTTTGGTGACCATCAACTAATGGTATCATCCATTTGCCTCATCACAATTAGACCTATTTCTTTGCACATCTCAAAGGAGAACATTAGTCCCAATAAATCGGTTGTCATCCTCCACTTGATGACCAACCGATTGCATATGAAAGATATGGATATATATGTTGAGTATTCATTAACACCACAAGCATCATATACTCGTATGCAAGCTCAAGTGTAAAGATCTAATACAAATAATAGGTGAACAACATGGATCTAGAACATGCATAATAAATGTATAGGATTTGCTCCCCCTAAATATATGCATACAAAGAAATATACAAGAGAGGCAAGTGTATGCATAAATAAAGAACCAATGGGGGTTTATCCTATACACATGGAGAAGGCACGTAGCAATGATAAAGACAAACAAAAACACATACATTCATGATCTCCATGTTCTCAATGTAAAGAAGACTAAATAAGATAAGGCTCAAGTAAACATTAGTCTCACACTTATATAACAATAACATGGAAATCATAAATATGAACCTATCAAAAAGTAGGAGATAAGAAGTGGTACATATTGCTTTATCTCCATTGCATTTTATCCTTGTCATGATTAAGGTCCATCTACCACATCTCATTATCGGGAAATGACCTAGTTGACAACTTATGTAAAAGAGAGGTTAATCCCATAAATATCGGTTTATCATCTATCACCAAAGCAACAATTACACAAATTGTTTAATCCAAGATCTTTCAATCTTTTCTCTCTTTTGTGATAGATAATAACCCGATATAAACAATATAGAGAGATGAGATGAAAGATAATTTCAAATCAAGGTAGAGATCTTATAAAAAACAAAATATAGAATAAGCTCCCCCCTCAAGATGTGCATACATATGGATATGAAGGAACGCATATGCACATAATCAATAAAGATCAATGAGGAAGCTCACACTATATTTTGGATCCACAAGAGAGACCAAATTAGAATATGTGAAGTTTAATACATACCTCTCATCATTTTTACTTTCATATCCAAATGAGACTAGTCAAAGAAAGGCTCATAAAAATTATTAGTCTCATATAGTTAGATTTGTCATTAATCACCAAAACCAAATTAAGGCACTTGAACTTACAATGTCTAAGATGCAATTTAATGAAATCTAATAGTAATTTAGATATAATATAAAAGTAATTTAGATATAATCTAAAAGTAGTTTGTATTTTTTCATCAAAATATAATCATGTGAGATCTTTTTATAAAGATTTGATTATTATGAACGCAATGGTGTAATCGGATTGTAGATCGGATGAGTAAGTTAAGAGAAAATTTTATTTGAAGCATAGGTGGTAGGAATATATTTTATACTTACTTGATAGACAAGTACTATAGATTAACACATATTCGGACAACATCTGGCGTCGCTCGTTAGCACTAAAACGAGATGCCTCTCGATTTAGATTTTGCGTACTTCTATGCAGTTTATTTCTTAGGTTGACAAAAACATAAAATATATATCTAGTAGCATACTGATGTGGTATGCATTTTGATGGACTCTTTAACAAAAAGTTGCATCAGCTGCATACACATTCTCTAGAAGTAAAAGTTACTTTCTACAAGCAAGAAAGTTACTTCCTTCAACATGAAAGTCACTTCCCCAAAAACATTAAACTTAGTTCCAGAAAGTTAATTCCACATAATTTGTTTTTTAAAAAATATGTAGCAGCAAGTGTCTGTCGTGTATATGTTTGGTTGCTTTGATCCATTAGTAAAGATAATAGGGCACTGGATGATACTGATTCTCAAAGACTTCCCACATAATCTCTTTCCATATAATCTTGATGGATGCAACTACCAGATTACTTCTCGATACTAGAAATTCATTGATCTCATCCCTCGTCGAATCGAGCACCTTGAATATTTCAGCTATCAATATACGAAAAAAATAAAAGACACTAATATTCTCTGCTGCCGGTATATGAAAAAGAAAACCAGAGAAGATGATATATAAGTGGAGATGAAACTGTACAAATGTAATTACTTTTAGATTACTAATATTCCCTTGCTGCCAGTATATGAAAAAGAAAACCAGAGAAGATGATATATAAGTGGAGATGAAACTGTACAAATGTAATTACTTTTATATGAAAAATACAAATTACTTTTAGATTTCATTAAATTACTTCTTAGTTATAAAAGTAAATTCAATAAAGTCTGAAAGTAATTTACATATATTATAGAAGTAACTTAAAACAAAAGTAAAGTAACTTGTTACGACATTAAAAGTAAATCTATTGTGGGGGTAAAAACATAAGTCTATCTACTACACGATGGATTTACTTCTAATGTCGTGACAAGTTACTTTCTCTTTGTTTTAAGTTACTTCTATAATATATGTAATTACTTTTAGGTTTTATTGAATTTACTTTTTTATGTCTAAGATGTAATTTAATGAAATCTAAAAGTAATTTAGATATAATCTAAAAGTAATTTGTATTTTTTCATCAAAATATAATCATGTGAGATCTTTTTATAAAGATTTAATTGTTACGAACGCAACGGTGTAATCGGATCGTAGATCGGATGAGTAAGTCAAGAGAATGTAACTGTTGAATCATGCATAATTTTCTTCTTAAAACACCTAAAAGTTACTTCCTTTATCTCTAAAAGTTACTTCTTTAGCATGTAAAAGTAGCTTCCTAAACCTTACTTGTTAGTCATATAAAAGTTGCTTCGCAAATGCTTCTATAAGTTACTTTCTACATGATCACATTGTTTTGCAACACCATTTTGCTTATAAAAAAAGAAAAAAATGACAGGTTTAATACCTTCTTTCTAGACCTTTCTTGGAGTGGGTTGTTGTACAAATGTAGATGATCTTCTCCAAAATCTCTTTTCTTCTCATGTTCTAGCATTTGCTTCTTGTCCCTGGTTTTCCTCATGACCGCGGTTCCTCATTCCCTATTGTTTAGCTTGTTCCACCTCCACCATAGGTGCCTATCGTCCCTTTATGTGCCAAGTTCTTCGTTCCGTGTATCCTAAATTTATATACAGTTGGGAAAAGAAAAAAAATCAACAAATTAAATAAAAAACAAAATAATTACTACTGTCAGCACATAAATTAACTGTTGTCTTACTCCTACTTAGTTTAGCATCGGTCATTTGACCTCATAATGCTACATGTTCACCTAGGTGTGTCTATCGGCATGACAAAAAAACTTCAGAAGTTGGAACCTTGGATAAAGCATACAAATAGTTCTGGAAAAAAAAAAGATCATGATAATCTGAAATTTTTATATTTTGGTCCTTTTTGAAAACTTATTTTACAAATAAACTCCTGGGAAAACTTAAACCGGGAATGGTCCTTTTTGGGCACCAGAGAGGCTGGCACCGTCCTCCAACATGGCGGCGCCAGCCACACTGGCGCCGTGCCCGTGCCACCGTGGCACTTGGGCTGTCGTGGCGGTGCTGACTGGGCAGAAGGGGGGCGCCAGCCACACCGGCGCCGCCCCTCATACCATGGCGCCAGCATGGCTGGCGCGCCCCTCCTCTGTTGGCCGCGCCCTTAAACCCCGTGGGCCTCACCACCTTTCTCCTCCCCACTCCCATTTTCACCCAAGCAGCAGCCCGAGCAGCAGCGCAGCAGCTCTTCCTCTCTCTCCCCCTCACGTCTCCACCTCAAATCCACTCAATTTGAAGCCGTTTTTCGCGGGATTTTTTGTGGAAATCGAAGAGAAAGGTAGACTCCTCCATTCCCCCCTCTTTTTTTTCGTTTTTATTGGTTGAATTTGTAGATCGGAGGGTAACCCTAGAACCCCCCTTTTGCCCAAATTTGTGATTTTTAGCATTTGTTCTTGAGATTGGCTTGTTGTAGTGCTACATATTTGCAATGTACTCATTGGTGTCACGATTTTTTTAACCATATATGTGGTAATGTTAATTTTTGGATGGTTTGGTTGGATGGATGGATGAAAAATTAGGGTTGAGGCATGAAAGTAATTTTAATTTGATGGACTTGATGCTATAGCCTATAGGTTAAACTTTTAACCATTAATTATATGAAGGGGAGAAAATTTTGGTTGCATTATAGAAATTGATTATAGTTAATTAGAACTAGGTTGGGTTGTATGACGGAGTATTTATAATATTTCGATGTGTAATGCACTAGTAAACTTGTTTATAGTTGTAGGTGGATTAAATATTTTTTTTAGAGTAGTAGCTTTGGGACAATTTAAGTTATGGATTGGTTATAATATGTCGGTTTGGACTACGTTTAGGAATGAAGATTTAATTTTTGTTGCAAAGTTACATTTGATTTTTTGGTGTAGATGGATAGACTTGTTCGTGTTTACTACAGTGGTAGAGTGGTGGAATCTTATGTTGGTGCACATATTGAGTTTGAGGATATGTCATTAAGACCATTTTGTTTCCCACCCACCCAGCTCTAGATGAACTAAGGTCACGAGTGAAAGAAGTTCTTGGATGGACCGAGGATAATGTGGAGATTCGTTTTTATGGGAGATACAATGTTGGTCAAGGGCATAAGTATATATTAAATGTGATAGGTCAGTTGGAATGGGAAGTTTACTTTGATTTGGTAAAAGAGTCTTCAGTTTAGATCTCTAGTGGTGTTTGCATCAAAGTTGGTAAGTACCGTAGAAAATTTGGATCTAAACAAATCTCCTTATCATTACGTTGAGAAGAATTTTGTGACATATTCTTCTCGTCATGGAGGGGATGCAAGTAAGACTGAGTTGGTACGAGAAGACTTGGAGGGGGAAGGAGAGAAGAAGAGACCTTTGCTTGGAAATGATTTAGGGGAGGCAGGACCATCAAAGAGACATTGCGGTAGTGATGATGTGCATGCAGTGAGGGAGATGAAAAGGGAGTTAGTACAAGAGGGGCTTGATCTAAGTGAACATTTGTCGGAGAGTGTGCATTGGTTGTCGTACGGAGGCAACCCTGAATACCCGACGGAAGTAGCAGGCCAATATGTGAATCCAGATGATTACTTTGTTGTCGAATTGAGTGGTGGTCACGATTCTGTCTCAGTAGAAGTCAATAGAGAGGAGGTTGACAAGGAGGCAAGTGTTGAGCAATATGATGTTGAATTTGCTGAAGACTCTGATGATGACTGTCACGCCCGGAAATTCACTAATAATTTCCGAACTAATTTGTGCATAAAACCCTCGTCCAGGAATCAGCCGAGGTACACAAACTGACAATTTAATATACAAATCCATCATAATAATAACGTTACATACTTACAAAAGAAAAGAAAAACAACAGCAGCGGAAATAACGGTCTAGCGATGGCTTCAGCTCCACTCCCACAGGCAGCTCAACTGGGGTATAAGCCAAACGTCTTCTCCTTCTGGATCCTTTTTCTTCAACTGAGATTGATTGATTATTGCAAGAATGAGCATACGACATACTCAACAAGCCACACAGCAAATATGCAAGTGCACAAGGATACCAACGGATGGCATAATATAGGCTCATTTGCAAAAGCAGCATTTAGCAAAGATTTAAGAGAAGTAAAACAGTAGAGTAATTAATCAGAAATTTTAATTAACACTGAACAGCACACTCATGCTGCACAGGCCCAACCATCTTGAACAACCATACCCGGCTGTACAGACCTAACTCCAAACCAGGAACTACACAAATTATTACCAGTTATAGCATCAATAATTATTGTGAGAGGTGTGAGACTAATCACGAAAAACATTGCTCAACTCGTCCATAACCACGGGCACGGCTATTCGAATAGTTTTACTCTGACCAGAGGTGTACCACTGTACCCACAAGACACAGCCTCAACATCATGTCTACCATGCGTCGCGATACTGGAAAGTACCCGAATAGAGGCTGTGACAATACCCCCTGCACAACACAACTCACCACAGTGCACCATTCCTGGATCATAATCACCCCCTCAAAAACCAGACGCATAGACTCCCCAGCGACCCCCACGGACTTCTCGTCGCTTCTCAGTCTGGCACCCCGTAATGAATCATGCTATACAAAAGGTAAAGCCGTTGCCCACGCTGGCTTGTTGGCACGGTAAATGTTTCACAATAGTAGCTCGCGAACCGGTCCTTAATTGCCATGAGCACGACCTTCACAACCATGTGCTCACAACCCACCATTGACAAGTTTTAATTCTCAATTAATTAACATTACACGATTAACCATCGTGAGCTACCATTAAATATAACCATAATTAATAATATAGTATAATTCACCCCATTAATGATGCTAATGTTTCTAAGCATGGCTAAGCAATTATATATATATATATATATAGCATTTAGCTGAACCAAACCAATATATAAGGTCCAAGCTAATCAAATTATAACCCATAGGAAAATAAAGTCATCTTCGGCCATTAATTAATCGGGAAAGGCTCACCACCCGATGACATTCGAAAATAATGCATAAGTTGAAATAAAACATTAGCTTTAAACAGGTTCAACATGCTCAAAGGGTTATTTGGGATCTGTGTGACTTGCCTTGATCTTCCGCAAACACTTATGAACCTTCCTCAACGAAAACGCTCTCCTCCGGAACGTCGGAAACTAAAACGAAAGAACAAAATCAACAAAACAGTACAAAAACAAGCAAAAACAGTACATGTGGATATTTTTAACATGTAGATCTTGATTTTAGAAAAATTTAGCAACTTGAACCACTCGAATCAGAGTTACGATGAATTAGTTATGAATTTCCGAAGTTTAATCGATTTTCATCTAATAAAGAAACTAAGAAAAGGGAATTATGACGTCATCGCTGACGTCATCGCCGGCCATGGCACTGCTCCACGCGACCACCGGCGCTAGAGAGCTCGGTTGGGCTAACCGAGGACACCAACGCGAAGAGGACGACGACGCGAACTCACCGGTGCAAAGAACAACGACGGACGACGACGAACGACGGCCGGCGACGAGGTTCAACGGCGGCTCGACTTGGGTCAACAATGGCGACGGCGCTCCGGCGGTCTTCGGCGGCTGCGAAGGGGCGGACGGGGTTCCTCTCCTCCGTGCGCACCCAACGGCGGCGACGGACGGCAGCGGCGACGGCTACCGTGGCAGCGCAACGCGGCCGGAGGATCGCCGGCGACGGCGGCGGCGGCTCTACGGGCGACGGCTCGGCTTGGGACTTGGGGCAAACGGAAGAGGACGTCAAGGGGATGCTATTTATAGGCTTGGATTGAAGAGATCGGACTCCAACCGAGAGGATTTGAGTCGGAAAAACCGAGGGTTAGTTGGAGAGATAAGCTCGAAAACGAATTCGATTCCGCGTTGATTTCTTCGGGATAAAGTCCGATTCTTGGAAGAAAGGGTAGAGGAGGATAAGAGGAATATTTCCCCTCAACTAATTTTGCAAACGGAGCACGGGATGCGGCGGATTTGGTGGAGGAAGCGGCGTCGGCTAGAGCACAGGACGGCAGCTCGGGCTTCTGTCCAAGCTTGAAGATGAACAGTATACGGGGAGGCAAATTAGACTTTCGTCTTGGGCTGGCTGAAAAATAAAGGAAAGAAAGAAAGAGAAGGGGGAACTCGGCTGGGCCGACTTGGGCTGCACAGCCGTGCACACAAAAGAGGGAGATGGGCTGGAAAGGGCCCAAGATTAGGAAGAGGATTATTATTACTTTTCCAATTAAATTAATCACTGAAATGATCTTTGAATTGTTAAAAATACTTTCAATGCTCGAATAATTTCAAGAAAAATCTTGAAAATACTTGAACACTATAAGTATTTAAAAAAATTATAAGCAGACCATTTAATGATTAATTTAATATGTGAATAATTTCTGAAATGCTCTTTGTATTAGGAATTGAGCTCCGAAAAATCCGAGAAAATTTCAGAGAGTATAATTAACCATGGAGAATTTAATAAAAATTAAATCCATCCATGCTTTATATTTAGGAAATTTTATTTCCCACATTTAACTTCACTTATAAATTAATGAACATTTAATATAAATTCTAATAATAATTTATTAAATAATTTATAAATCCTGAAACGAAAATCAGGATGTGACAATGACCGTCCATTCCCTCCACTAACTAACAATGACAAGTTAGCATTAGAGGAATGGCGTGCATTTGAGAAGGTGTTTGAGAGGAAGCCGGATATTCCTGAGTTTAGGGACCTAACACATGCCCATGGTGCAATACTAGATGGCGGCATCAACCTAGATCAGTTGCCAGAACCATTCCAGGTGGATGGTCTCATAAAGAGTTTAGAGTTCCCATCCATGGTCACATTGAAGCTATGGCTCCAGGAGTACGCCATCGTGCACCATCGTCCATACCGTGTTGTCAATTCTGCCGCAAATAGGAAGTACACTGTTAAATGTGAAAAACCATGGTGCAAATGGAAGGTCCATGCAACTAAGAGGTCTAGTGGCACGTGGAGGATATCACGGGTTGGTAAGGCACATAGCTGTGCTACTGCCGAAGGTTCAGGGAGCCACCGGCAGCTGACATCTAACTTCATAGCAAATAGTTTATGCAATGCCATAAAACTGCAACCTACACTCTCTGCTTCTGCATTAGCTTTGTATATATTTGAGGTTTTCCAGTATAGGGTGAAGTATGGCAAGGCTTGGAGGGCACGAGAGGAGGCTATGAAGCTCATTTACGGTGAATGGGGTGAAGCGTACGTCCGTTTGCCCACTTTGCTACAAGCCATTAAGCAGAGAAATCCCAGTATGGTCTACCACATCGATACTCATCCTGATAGGGTTGTCAACGTTGATGGAGTGACCAAGAAAATTTTTATGCGTGCATTCTGGTGCGTTGGTCCTTCCATTGAGGCTTTTAAGCATTGCAGGCCAGTACTAGCTATAAATGCAACCTTCCTAACTGGAAAATACGGTGGTGCCTTGATGACTGCATTATCAGCTGATGCGGAGGACCAACTTGTACCTTTAGCTTTTGCCTTGGTGGAGAAAGAGAATTCACGAGACTGGTGCTGGTTTATCGATCTTGTCCGACGGGTTGTGGTTGGGCAGCACAGGGAGGTTTGTATTATCTCAGATCGACATACTGGTATAATGAATGCCATGAGGACTCCTGTTCCAGGATTGCCACCGGTTCACCACCGATGGTGCATGAGGCACTTCAGTGCTAATTTCCACAAGGCCGGTGCAGATAAGCATCAGACAAAAGAGCTCCTAAGGATATGTCAGATTGACGAGAAGTGGATATTTGAGAGGGATGTTGAGGCACTAAGGCAGCGTATTCCCGAAGGTCCTCGTAAATGGCTTGATAGAAATGGCCGCCGGTGGGGTTACTTGACAACCAACATGGCCAAACAGTTCAATAGCGTGCTAGTTGGTGTTAGTAAGCATCCAGTGACGGCCATAGTATCATTTACCTTCATGAAGTTCAATGATTACTTTGTGAACAGACATGATGAAGCAATGAAGCGAGTCCAGTTATGGGAGCGTTGGTCCACCAAGGTTGCTAGTAAGATGAAGGTGCAAAAAAGTAAGGCTAACAAACACACTTCAAGGTGTTTCGATAAGTAGAAAAAGACATACGAGGTCACAGAGAGGGGTGGTATAACGCGTGGTGGTGTTAGATTCGGTGCAAGAGCCTTCAAAGATGAAGGTGAGGGGAACTCATGTTCTTACCAAAGGCCATTGCTCTACCATATGCTTGCTCACATCTCATCCACGTTTATCTGATTCATGCAATTGATGAGGAATCTCCCAACCGAATGCCGTATCAGTTCTCTTCAAGAGCCGTTGTGAACACATAGGCAAGTCGCTTTGAGCCATACCTCAACCCCACATAGTTGCCACCATACGATGGTGAAGAATTTGTTGCTGACCCAAATTTGAAGATTAAAACAAGAGGGAAGAGGAGATCGAAGCGATTCAAGAACGAAATGGACTCGGGTCTTGGTGGTTCTAGAAGGAAACCACCTTCATGTGTTCAACTAGATGCTGCGCCGGTGCAAAATAGATGCTCGTTGTGTAACCAGGAGGGTCACAAGAAACCTAATTGTCCTAAGCGTCCAAAAAAGAAGAAGTCCAAAAATAAAATAGAAGTGTTAGGGAGGTAAATATTTTGTTTTCCTACTTAAGTCAATGCATGTTTTATTCTTGTCTATTTAATGTCTATTTATTTATTTTGGATTCTCGCATTCATTTCCTTTTAAGTTATGTCATGTTGATAACTAACGGTGAATTTATTACTTTTTCATGTAGGATGGCCAAGGAGGGACAACCGCCGACTTACCCAGCCTTGGAGGAGTACTATGAGGCCCGTCATCGCGGGGCTGCGATCGAGGCGGGGAGGGTATGAATCGGCATTGATTCACTTGTACCTAAGTATCGGTAGCGTGTGTTTGACATTATATTAACTAATTGATTTACAATTGCTAATGCAGATACTTCAACCGCTCCGAGTTAGAACTCATGCCCCCCCAGTGTTTGACAAAAGGTACATCCCGTACCTAAGGGCGGTCGGGTTGCTCGGGGTGGCCTTGGTCATGAGCAGAGGAATGCCAGTGTTCAACGCTCCTGCATTGACAGCACTTGTGGACAGATGGAGGCCTGAGACACACAGCTTCCACCCCCCCAGTGGTGAGATGACCATCACTCTATAGGATGTGGCTATGATCTTGGCCCTCCCATTACGGGGGCATGCGGTGACGGGCAGGACAGAGAATCCTGGATGGCGTGCACAAGTGGAGCACCTGTTTGGCATTCCACTCAACATTAAGTAGGGGCAAGGGGGCAAGAAGAAGCAGAATGGAATACCCCTGTCTTAGCTGAGTCAGAACTTCTCACATCTTGACGACGACGCTGAGCCATGGCGTGTTGAGTGTTATGCTCGTGCATACATCTTGCACTTGTTGAGTGTGGTTCTGTTTCCTGATGCTGGGGGTGACATTGCTTCGGTGATATGGATTCCTTTGGTCGCCAACCTTGGTGATCTGGGCCATTTCAGTTGGGGCTCAGCAGTGTTGGCGTGGACATATAGACAGCTCTGTGAGGCCTGTTGTCGTCAGGCACCATCATCCAACATGAGTGGTTGTGTGCTATTGATTCAGTTGTGGATGTGGTTAAGACTACCGGTTGGAAGGCCTAAGTGGAGGCAAAGCTTCACTCCTTGGCCCTACAATGAGCCAGACATGGAGAAGACAGTGGCCTACCTGTTTGAGAGTACTGCCACTGCACATGCTCACCGGGATGTGGCATACAAGCATTATGTCAATGAGATGGACTGCTTACAGCCTCAACATGTAAGTACTTCCAATATCACTTGTACTTCGACATTTACTTCTTTAATTGAGATACTAACCAACGTCATCTCTTCAACTTTTGCAGATTGAGTGGTTACCATACCACACAAATGAGGCTTCAAGCCTGACCCTGAACTCGATGTGCAATCGAGACTCTGACTACTTCATGTACCAGTGCCCATTGATTTGTTTCTGAGCAGTTGAGTACCACTTTCCGCACCGTGTCATGCGACAGTTCGGGAAGAAACAAGACTGTCTGGTTGAGGACATCTCAACTGGAGTTGAATTACACAAGTAAATATTTGTTATCTTTGTTTGCTTTCATTGTTAATGTTCAACTTTGTACCATTTAACCCTTGTCGATGCTCACTATTGTTTCATCACCTTCCACTTGTCTAGGTATGACAGGGTGAGAACAAAGAAGGTGAAAGACTGGGGGCTAGAGCATAACAGATACATTGATGAATGGAGGACAGCCGGAAGGAACGACAGGTACATCAAGACAATACACCAAAATCATCTTTTCTCAGAGTAGCTTAGTTGGCTGTATAGGACATATAGACTATTCCTCCGCCCTACTTGGACGGAAGCCGACATAGAGAAGGACCGCGACTCCGATGAGAGGCGGAATCCCTATGATGTCCGGACTAGAGTTGGATATCAAATGGAGCACGCCCCATTTAGAGACAGAGTCGTAAGTTTTCTTGCATTTGTCAAAGTTATTTCCATTTGCACCCTAGACCCTAACATATATCTTCTCACGCTTTCAGTCGAGAGAGCTCCTCAGGAGTGTGAATGAAATGGGGCATGCCCTCCAAGCTCCGAGGGGTGGTGAGGACACGGAGAACACACTCCGCAATGTTTGAGGTAAAATTTTGGCATTGTTTGATGTGTGGAATATGTGATAACGGCTCTGGTTGAGAGTCTCCCTCCTTTTCAGTCCGATGCGTTTGAGCAGTAGTCGTTCCCATCCTCTTGATTTCCGAGTCTCGTGAAAGAAATCCAATGCGAAAAAGACAGCAACGACCTTCTGATAGTTAGGAAAAAAAGGCAATCCATGTTCCGCCCTTCCTCTTTCGCTTGTTTTGGCTGTGAGTTCTTCTATTGAATCTGTTGCGAGAGCGTATTCTCTTATCTAAGCTTCCTCCCTTCGCTCCCCCCATCGTAGATGGTTCAGCCACACCCGGTGCCACGAAATGATTGAGAACTACGACGGGGTCGAAATGCATTTTGTTCTTTGTATTAAAAAAGTATTGCATGACCGAATAATTCAAGGAGGGGCGCACAGCGGGGAGGGTCCTTTTTAGTAGATGACTCGTCGGGCCGTCATTTTCTATCAGGAAGGCTATGTCATTTACAACCCCGGCATATTTCGGATGCTTGAAGGCCCCGCTCACCCGAAGTGATTTAGAAAAATTCTTCTTTCTCGATGAGATTAGCACATTTTTCCTTATTTAGTACTGGTTTGTGAACTGCCTCTTCTCCCAAGGAAACTACTTTCTGGGTATCGACCGTAATAGGCAGAGGGCGCGGTATAGGAAAGGAGTGGATCAAAAGTATCTGCGCAGAAAGAAGAGGAACAAAGGAAGGCGACAAGAAGGCCAAGCATGCCCGACGAGTCAACTCTTTAAAAAGCTAAAATAGATGCCAACCGCACATGAATTGCAAGAATGTGGTTAGTGATTGATTGTGAAAGCAACAATTGAATAGAAAAATAAGTTGAAGGAGCTGTCAGCGAGAAAATGTTGGAATAAAGGGTCTTGGCATGTAGTCTGGTCCAACCACAACGATAGGGATTGGAATGAAAAGTGTTTGCGCCCACCTCACCAACCATCTTGTCCCGATACATACCTTCCCCTAGCAAGAGATCATGGTCAGTTCTTTGTACAGCCCATGGTATGATATTTGTCGAGAAGAAAAGAATGGCAGCCGTGTTATCACAGTAGATCACGGTTGTCTCATATGCATGCTTAGTCACATCAAGACAGAGAAGATAATTTCTCAGCCATATTGCTTCTTGAACTGCAGCCGTGCATGCTATATATTCTGATTTCATGGTAGACAAAGAGAAACAATCTTCTTTCTTACTGCACCAAGATATTGAGCCTCCTTCAAGGATAAACATATACCCTTGCCTTTTTTCGTCCATCTTTATCAGCAGATCCCTCGGCATCGCTGTATCCAACTAAATGAAAACTACCACCTTGGTAGCATAAGGCGAGATTCATCGTACCACGTAGGTAACGAAGGAGACTCTTTACTGCCATCCAATGAAAAATTCCGGGATTGCTTTAGTATCGACTCACCATACACATCTTCTACCTCATCACTGTCATCATTTGCCGGTGCAGATAATGACACATGCTCCTCAAGGATATCAACAGAACCAACCTTTTGTAGGTAGCAAAACATCTCACTCAGTAACTAAATTAGAGTTCGATCTTTTACATTTATGTTGTCTTTTTGCATTTATGTTTCGATCCGACATCAGATCTGAGTTATTGTTCACTGACTATATCTTAGACCATTGCGATCTCTTTCTTTCACTTGGTTTTTCTGCCTTCCCTTCGGTACTCCTTAACTCGGAGATACTCCTTCGGTACTACTTGGCTACTACTTGAACAGATGGGTTTAGTCCCTTCCTTCGGGCAACGTTTTCTCCTGGTACCACCGGGTTGAAAGAAATCCCTTACTATTAGGACATAGTGTTCGGTACGACTTAAGGCTACTGGATTTACTTTCTTTAATGTTGCATCTGCTTTCAACTATTTCATAGCCTCCCGTCCCGAGCAAACGTCAAGAGCAGGGTGTTGAGCCAAAAAGTAAAATCCATAGAGTTGGGGACTAAAGAGACTCTTTTTTGACAGCCAACCATGAAGAGAAGAGAGTCTCAGAGTAGATTTGGTAATGTTGAGTCGATCTAGTATGGAAAATTCCTCGCTGTGCGCTCGCCTTTTGCCTGCTTCTGCTTCATCTGCGGATTCCTTCCCCAGAGTTCTTACTTATAGGCTTTATAGCCAAGCAGTCCAATAGAATAGCTGCTTCTTCTAAAGCGGATTAGAGTGCGACGACCAAAGCTACGGAGCAGCCTCTACCGCTTTCCCCACTGTTCTGGTTGAACTAGGGCTTTGGCTGAGCGACCACCTTCTTCCAGTATTCTTAGCTTACTGTCTGCTTCCTGCCTGATCGGTGCTGACTGACTGTTCTTGCTTGTCTTGGGCCTGCTCTAGTTTTGGTGCAGCTAACTAAGGGTCGAATTTCGTGACTTGATGAAGAGGAAGCCGAGTATCTTTGGTATTGAAGAGTCAGGCCAATCCAACCCGCTTGCTCCTGCCCAACTCAGTCTCAGTCGTACCATAATCCTGCCCAACTTTTCTTGCTCCAAGACCACCCTCTAGCCCTCATGTCAAATAGATGAAAGAATTGTAAACAATCATTCTCACTTTTGGCATTGTTTGATGTGTGGAATACGTGATGGTGTCACGCCCGGAATTTCTATCCAAAATTCCAAACGCTTACATGTGTGTGAACCCTCGTCCAGGAATCAGCCGAGGCACACAATAACAAATTGATAATAGAGTACAATTATTACTCCAATTAATAGGCGAATAAAATGTCATTACAGAGGTAGATAGTTCCTCTCAATCAATAAAGATCTAAGCAGCGGAAAATAAAATAAACGGCGCGGACGGCTCCACTCCACAAGCAGCTTGACTAAGACTACACCTAATCCTCCACACCATCAGCATCATTGTAGAACTCTTCCTCTGATGAATGATTGCAAGGTGAGTATATGACATACTCAGCAAGCCACGCAGCAAATATGCAAGTGCACAGGATAACAAAGGATGGCATAGTAGGGTTTCATTTGCAAAAGCAGCATTTAGCAAACATTTCAGAATTTAATAAAACAGTTAAGTAATAATTAAACAATATTAATCCAACGCTATACAACATACCCTGTTGTATAGGCCCAACCATTCTGAACAACCATCCCAGCTGCACAGTTCTATCTCCAAACCAGGAATATACCATTCCAAACCAGGAGCTAAACAAATTATTACCAGTTATAGCATCTTTTATTATGGTGAGAAGTGTGAAACTAATCACGAAAGACATTGTTAGACCTGCCCATAACCGCGGGCGCGGCTATTCGAATAGTTTTACTCTGATCAGAGGTGTACCACTGTACCCACAAGACACAACCCCACATCATGTCACCATGTGCCTCAATACCACCACGGTACCTCGGAAAGGAGTTGTGACAATACCCCTTGCATAACACAATCCACTACAGCGCACCTTTCCTGGATCATAATCACCCCCTTAAAAACAAGGCATGGACTCCCCAGCGACCCCCGTGGGCTTATCTCCGCCACTTCTCAGTCTGGTGCCCCGCAATGAACCATGCTATACAAAAGATAAAGTCGTTGCCCACGCTGGCTTGTGGTTGGCACGGTTAATGTTTCACAACCGAAACTCGTGAACCGGTCCTTAATTGTCATGAGCACGACTCTCAAAACCATGTGCTCACAACCCACAATTATCAAGTTTTAGTTGGCACATTCATTAATTAACCAATCACGATTGGCCATCGTGAACTATCATTAAGCCATCATTAAATAATAGTGAGTCATAAGTTATCCCAATAATGTGCTAATGTTTCTAAGCATGGCTAAGCAATCACATCTAATATCTAGCTGAACCAATATGTAAAGCTCAACTAGTCAAGTTATAATAACACAGGTATCAAGGAATAAAGTAATCAAGAACAAAAGGGCTATAACAAACAATAGGTTAATTCCACCCAATGACATTCGAAAATAAATGCAATATTTGAATAGAAACAGTAGCTTTAAACGGGATCAACATGCTCAAAGGGTTGTTTGGGATCTGTGTGACTTGCCTTACTGGCCTTGGAACTCTTCAAACTCTTCTCCTGCGAAAACGGACTCTCCGGAAACGACGGAATCTAAGCAAAAAAGAGCAAAATCACCAAAACAGCACATAAACAAGCATGAACAGTACATGTGGATATTTTTAACATGTAGATCTCAATTTTAGAAAAAATTAGAGACTTGAACCAACTAAAACGGAGCTAAGATGAATTAGTTATGAATTTTTGAAGATTAAATCGGATTAAAACACTTAAATTGATTTTAATTGAATTATGACGCAATAATGAATTATTTTTGAAAAGGAAAAGGAGGATTATTGCGTCAGCGGGCTAGGGTTTCGGTGGACCGGGCGCACGGGCGACGGTTCACGCGAACGGACGGCCGGGATCGATCCATCCAAAACGGACGGCCGAGATCGATCGGTCTACGACCGGCTCACGGAAGAGGGCGACGATGACGTCAGCGATGACGTCACCACCGGCGGCGGCGGCTCGGCGGCTCGGGCTTGCATGCTCGCCGGCGAACGGCGGCGCTTCGGCACGAACGGAGAGCACCAACGGGTAGAGCGCGACGCGGCGAACTCACCGGTGACCAAAGGAGCAGCGGAAGATCAACGGACGGTGACGGCGACGACGAAGAAACGGCGGCGGTCTTCGGGTCGACGGCGGCGATGGTGCTCCGGCGATCTTCGGCGACGGCGAAGGGGCGGACGAGGACGGCGACGCGACGACGACCACGACGGCGGTCTTCCCGAGCGACGGCGACGTCTGGAACGGTGGCGGCGCACAGCTGGAGCGACGGCGGCGACGGCGGCGCTAGGGCACACGGCGCTAGGGCGCTACGGACGACGAGAGGCGAAGGCGAAGGTGGCGGCGGGTAGAGAAGAGCTCGGGGGTCCTTTTAAAGGGGCTAGGAGGCGACGGCGAAGGCCCACGGCGGCTGGCGACGAGAAGGAAGGTTTAGGGTTCGGAGGAAAGAGACCGATCCGATTCGAACTCGAATCAAACACATTCCAAACCGATTTAGCCGATGTTTCCAAAGGAGAAAAGGTAGAGGAGATCCCAAAGATTGTTTCCCCTCAATCAATTTCACCGGAAACGAAAAGGAACGGCCGGATTTTGGAAAGGAACGGCGGCGGCGCGAAACTAGGGTTTCGGGCGGCGGCGGCCGGAGGTTGACGACGACCCCACCTGTCAGCGGGCGGATGCGCGCGCGCGCGGCGGTGGACTGGGCCGACTTGGGCCGAGGAGAGAGAGAGCGGTTTTGGGCCGACTTTCGGCCCAAAGCCAAAAGAAGACTTTTTAAAACCTTTTTCAATTTAAATTATTCATGAAATGCAATTCCATTTATTAAAAATACTTCCTTAGCTCAAATAAATCCCAGAAAAATCTAGGAATTATAGAATTAAGCAAAGTATTTAATGAAATTTTATCTGGCCCCATTTTATATTGGAATTTATTAATTAAAATTAGATCTTCTCTTCAAGACTTTTAAAATTATTTCTAAAAAATTCCAATTAAACAACAATTTATATATTTTGAATTTTCAGGGTGTGACAGATGGACTATGTGATGGACTTTTGGCATTGTGATTTGTGCAATTGGAACTGGTTTTAGTCTGTATGAAACTGTGAATTGTGATTTGAATTGCGAACTGTGAATTGGTACATTTGTGCAATATGGATCTTCATTTTGCAGGGAGGCAGAGGGCGGTGCTAGCCACCCTGGTGCCGCAGTTGGGGAGGGCGGCGCCAGCCAGTTGTCACGCCCGGAAATATACACCATTTCCAAACGCTCAGTGCATTAATCCTCGTCCCAGGAGGCAAGGTACACATAGACATTGTTGATTATTACAAGCCACACTTGCGGAAGTGTAAAGGAAGTACTTTATTACATGGACGACTCAAGCCCTCGCACTCAAAGATAAACAAATAAAACAGCGGAAGACTACGGAACAGCAGCAGCCACAGGCACTCGACGGCGGAGTGAACTAGCCACACTTGCGGAAGTGTAAAGGAAGTACTTTATTACATGGACGACTCAAGCCCTCGCACTCAAAGATAAACAAATAAAACAGCGGAAGACTACGGAACAGCAGCAGCCACAGGCACTCGACGGCGGAGTGAACTAGAGATCCAAGCCTTCATCTTCCTCAGGTCCATCCTCTGGATTATTTTTGTGAGCAAGAGTGAGTACCACCACCGTACTCAGCAAGTCACACCAGAAATGCAACAATAATGCATAGGGAGAAACAAGGAAATGGCCTAATAGGGTTTATTTTGCATAAAGCCATAGTTTAAACATTTTAATCAGGTTAAAGCACATTTTAAAACACGATCCTATTCTAAGCCAATATTATAATATCACCAAGGTCGCATGAGCCTGCGAACCTGCCTTAATCTCCACATGACTACACCATCATGATTTCACCCACCCAAGGTTTTGTAAAACAGAACTAACTTTGGGTACACTGCTCAGCTTGCCCATAACCGAGGGCGCGGCTATTCGAATAGTTTTTAACTTTGATCAGAGGTGTACAACTTTACCCACAAGACACAACCTCAACACGCGTTGCCACGCGCCGGGTACCACCACGGTACTCGGATAGAGGTCGTGACAAGACTATCCATCTAGGTCTACCCAAAATAGGAGAACCTGCTGGGGTTTCGCCGCCCGCTGGTCCCCGACAAGGTAAAGGTTGTCGGATCCCCCGGATGAGACAGGCCCCCCCTTGCGCCGAGTGAAAAAACGGCCTTAATCCTGGCTCCACACCCTTCCAACCAATGGTCTCTGTTTTGAGAAGATCTAAACTTCCAGTCAGGCCTTACCCACTAGACTTGTGGTTGCACGAAGATGCCTTGCAATAGAGGCCCGAAGACCGGTCCTTATATTAGCCGGGGTGCGACTACCAAAGTAACTAGCTTAGACCCTGAGCCCAACCCAAAAATATATTTTAGTTGCACAAAGCATTTTATCACCACCTATTGACAAACCCGTCAATAGTCCATAACTAATCCAGTTTTAGTTGTTAACCACCATAGTCTAGTTTAACCAAAAGTTCTAGGTTGGAACTAAGCATAACTAAGCATTTACCTAAAGCAACTAGTCAGTCCATCATGTAGGGTACTAGACTAGTCAAGTTATAATTTTACTAGGGTTCACAAAGATCATGGATATCAAATCAACATCATGGCCATAACCAAGAGCATAGGAATAACTAATAAAACATTATTAATAATGAACGATATAATTTATAAAGCAATGCAATATAAGTAAAACAACATAATTTTCACAATATGGGATTCAACATGTTCAAGGTAGATATGACTTGCCTTGATCACTCACAAAGTCTTCGACGTCGACGGCGATGAAGAGCCGATCTTCCGGAACGGCAGGATCTACACGACCAATGCGAAGAAATACAAAAAGGCTAATAAAAACCATATGAACAGAAGCAATAAACACATAAATGGGTTCTACTCATTTTTAGGAGAAATTAGAGATTTGAACGGGTCGATTCCGAGTTCAAACAGTCAAGATATGGCCATTTGAAGTTTATGTGCTGTTTAAATGGAAATTTGTAATTTTGTGAATTATTTTTCTAAAGGAAATTGATTTATTGCACAGAGAAGAGAGAGAGGGGTCCACGGGCGGGTCCTACTTGGCAGCCGCTCGGTACACCATGAGGGCGGCTCACGGCGCACAAGCACGGCCGGGAAGGAGAAGCACCCGAGCCAGGCGGCACGCCGGCGACAGCCAACGGCGCGGCGACGGTGCGACGGAGTACGGGAAGGGGAAAAACGGAAAGGGGAGGAGACGACGGTTCGCACCGAGCAGACACGGCGGCGAGAGGTCGACGGTGTTGTCGGCAGTGAGGAAGAAACGGCGAGGAACTTCGGGTCGTCGGTGTCGTCGTCGTTCCCGCGGTCGTCATGCTCCACGGAGGGGTGGACGGGGAAGAGGAGGAAGCGGCGAAGCGGATGGTGGCGACGCCGGGCTCCGATGAGGTCCCGACCACCGGCGAGGGGCGGCCGGAGTTGCGACGGCGGCGGCACAAGAAGAGAGCGGCACGTGGGCCGCGGAGAGAGGAGGGAGAGGGCGGCGGTGTGAGGGGAGAGAGGAGGGAGTCGGGGGTCCCTTTTATAGGCCGGAGGGGAGGGAGAGAGACGCCGGGTAGGGAGATCGACGCCGGCCATGGTGGAGCTCACCATTAAAGAACATCATCAAAATCCACCACGAATAATGCGGGATTGAGTGGGAAATTATGGGGAAATTGGAGAGGATGAGGTGGGAATTAATTCCCCTCAATTAATTTGATGAAACGGCAAGTGGAGGAGGCGAATCGGAGGTTGCCGTCGCTTGGAATTCGGCCGGAGAGAGAGAGGATGGCTGGAGGTTAGGGATGACGAGTGGGACCCACCTGTCATCGAGAGGGAGCACAGCTGTCTCTGGCTGGGCGCGCGGAGGAGGCAAAACAGACTTCGGACTTCGGTCTGCGGGAGGGGAGGAGCTGGGCTGGCCCAAGGAGAGGGAGGGGAGGGGAGAGAGGGAAGGAGAGGGGGCGGCTGGGCCAAGAGAGGGAGAGATGGAGAGATGGGCCAGAAGAGGCCCAAGAGGAGGAAGAGGACTTCTCTTATATTTTCCATTTTATAAAATTCTTTAATAGTTTTTGTTGCCTTAAAAATATTTAGGATGCTCTGAAAATTCAAGTAAAAATTAGTTAAACATTTTTAAGCATGGGGAATTTATTAAAAATACCCACAAGCCAATTTGATATAAATCTTGGTGAATTTTAATTGTTGGAAGCTCTTTTAGGCTTTTAAAATTTCTAGAAATGCATTAAAGCACGATTTAAATTTAGGGCGATTTTCAGGGCGTTACACCAGTGCCGCGAGGCAGAAGGGTTTCGGGGGGGAGGAGGGCGGCGCCAGCCACCCTGGCGCCGTGGTCCGTGAGGGCGCCGCCAGCCTCGGCCCAGAGGCAGAAGGTCCTCGGGTGGGGGAAGGGGGCAGCGCCAGGATGGCTGGCACCGCGGTCTGGGGGGGGACGCCAGCCATTGCCCGGAGACAGAAGAGACTTGGCGAAAATTGGGGGGGAGAAAGTTGGTGGGGCCCGCAGAGGAGGGGTGCGCTAGACAAGCTAGCGCTGTGGTATGAGGGGCGGCGCCAGGGTGGCTGGCGCCCCGCTCTGCCGAGTCAGCAAGTCCACGTAGGCCCTGGTGCCACGGTGGCACGGCCGCGGCGCTATTGTGGCTGGCGCCGCTATGTTGGAGGACGGCGCCAGCCTCTCTGGCGTCCCAAAAAGGACCATTCCCGGTTTAAGTTTTTTCAGGGGTCTATTTGTAAAATAAATTTTCAAAAAGGACCAAAATGTAAAAATTTCAGTGATGATAATACCAAGCATTTTTTCTGAACTCATAGCCTGCAACAAAAAAAAAATCCTCATCATTTACACCTAAAAGTTAACAACCACTTACACCTAAAGTTACTTCTACAGTAAGCAAAATTACGTCATAGAAAAATAGTTTTCTAGTATCTTCCTGATGGAATCTGAAGTTAAGCACATTAATTCCATTCGCCCTATAAAAACATCTACTCTAAAACCAGTGACCTATAAGTACATCCATTCCCTCTAACCCGAGCAAGCCTTCGTCCATGGTGCTCTATAAACAACTAACTACAAGCTATGGTATCAGGCTTCTCGACACTAAAATAAAAAAATTCATGGACAAAATTTTGACCATGCAGGGTTCCTCGACCTAATCCTGTGCATGCAGCAAGTAAACACATACTAAATTAACACCAACAATACATAGCACAAAGGTAATCCCTACTAATTTTAAAGCAAAGTACTAATTTGGGTCGAATTCCAACACCATGACATCCACATCCTAATTTTTTGCACTAGAAAATCACACATAATTGCACAGAGGCATTCACGGAATGCATTTACAGAAAACTTATCTATAGGTCATATGACAAAATCCCAAAATCCGTGTGAAAATCTCCAAATGTGGTGCTGAAACCAATTGAAATCACAGACCAAAAAGGGAACCTCAGTGATTTGCATTAGACAAAATTAGAAGTAAAAGGGATGGAGAGATATGTGAGCACTAATTTGACCTTAAACATGTTTGTACGGCAACAGAGCACCGAACTAAAGTAGCCAACAGAAGAGCTCAAAGAGATGAGACTACCTGATTTGCACGATGCGCTTCACTGCTCAGCCTAGCGCTCGCCATGGTCGTCGCCCCTGCTAGATCTCGCCTCAAGCCTGGTGACAACAACGAGGAAGACCTTGTGCTCACCGTCGCCCCTCTCCGCTCGGTGGATGAGTCGCTGTCGCCTCCGCAGAAGCCAGCAGTCGCCGACACCGTCGCCGTCGAGGGATTTGGGGGAGAATCCGCAGCCTCTGCTTCTCTCTCTCTCAGACGCGACTCCCGATTTCAAACAGTGAAGCGGGATTGAGTGCGACGTTCAGTCTAAGAGCAGGTACAATAGCAGGCTATTAGCCAGCTATAAACATATTTTAATAAGATAAACGATGAGAGAGAAGAGCAGCGGGCTACAGATATGTAGCCAGCTGCAGCACGGACTCCAAGATACACTGCGTGTATGACAGGTGGGACCATATATTAATAGTATAGTAAGCAGCTATTGTATGAATTGGCTATTAGATTGGCTATAGATGAATTAGAGCTAGTAGTGGGCTGTACTATTAGACTTGTTCTAAGGCCTCTCACAGTGCAAGCCATGGGGCCCGTACCCCTCGCCTAAAAAATTGGCCCAGAGACACCCATTCCATAGTGCAAGCACATCTAGTTGTGTGGTTTAATTGAATGGAGGCACTAGTAAAGGGTACCAAGCCCACAGTGGGCGTGACCCCAGACGCGTTACCACACAATTATTTCTCTCAACTACCCTCGCCTACTACTCGCGCGAGCCTTTTGCCTCCCCTCCTCGGCGCGACCGCCTCCTCCTCTCCTGCCACGCTCGCGCGCCTCCTCGCCTCCCACAAAACGGTGAGGTTGACGGTGCCGCCTCGTCGCAAGAAATCGCGCGCACCGGCGAGCCTTTCCCCTCCCTCTCTGTCCCACGCTCTGCCTCTCTTCTCTCACGCGTGGGAGGAAGCGGGCTCGGGAGAAGGGCGGGAGCGGATGGCGGCGAGGAGGAAGCGGGCGAGGGAGAAGGGCGGAAGCGGGCGGCGTCCCCGGTGGCCGGCGCCGGCTCTGCTTCTCTTCTCCTCCCTCCGGCAGCCACGGTTGCCGGCTCGCGCGGTGGCTGGCCCGGCAGCGGGAGACGTCCCCGACGGGAGCAACTGGCGCGGCGGCAACTATGATGAAGTCGGCGGCGGGAGGCGTCTCGGGCGGCGGTGGCGGCACCTTCTGGGCGGCCGGTTCTTGGCGGCGTGCGGCCGCCGGTTCTTGGCTTGGCTGCGCTTGATCTAATGATGGATTGGCTCCAACTCCGGTTATTGAGTGTTGTTTTTGTGCATGTGAGATGTGTTGTTCATTGGTTAATATGAGATCTGGGGCCTGGATTCCTCTTGTGTTCTTGGGACGGATCGAGATTTCTTTGTTTCTTTTGCTTCTTGGTGATTCCTCTTGTGTTCTTGGGACGGATCGAGTTCTTGCTTGGGGTGTTTCGGTGGCGGAAAGAAGGAAATAGGTGCGGCGGGAGAGGATTTTGGAGGGCAAATCGAAGATTTCACCAGGAGGTATGGGCGCGAGGTCACGGGAGAGCGAGGCGACGCTGCCCACAGCGCGCGTGCCCGTGACTTTCGGCAACGCGCGCTCCCTCGCTTGGACCAGGTTCCACGCGGCTCTGCTTCGGGGCGAGGAGCTCAGCTAGGGCGCGCATCTGTCGGGTCCCAAAACTAATGATTCGGAAACCGACATGTTTAACTGTATCAAGCCCTGGATCAGTAGGTTGATACAACTTCAATAATCTGGATCGTCTTTGCATATGTTTAGACATAGCTTTGAAGGATATATAAAGTAATATGGTATTTACGAGATTGTGGCTAACTATTACAGCAGAAGCTTTAGAATGACCCAACTTTGCTGTTTTACTATAGACTTAAACCATCTAAATAACTTAGACTTGAAGATTAAGTTAAAAGGGAACTAACTTATGTGATTGAACTCCTGACTTCGGCAAGAACATCAAATGGACTCTTAAAAAGGAGGTTGAAGCAAGGGTGAGTACAACGTACTCAGCAAGCTATTATATCAAATAATGAATGCATGAAATAGTATTTAAGTAGATCTAGGTTTACTGGCTGAAAGCTGAGAATAGAGAAAGAAAGCTTGGGATGTCTTTATGCAACAGTATTTAGTAAAATCTTGAATTAAGTTTCTAACCAAATACCATGAGTCCTGATACTCAATCCGTGAGTATGGCTATTCGAATAGATTCATTTTCACTTTACTGCAGTAAATGTACGCTTTACCCGCAGTCCACGACTTGCCAATATTCATTAGCTTAGTCGTAGCCCAGCCTTAGGTTATTAACAATAGTGGCCCCTGTTCCATAAACTCTAGTCCCCATGCGCTCTGAACGTAACGTTATCAGCAGCGAGAGGAGTTCTGGTGTTCCCGAGGTTTTTAGAGAGAACTAGTTGAGAGACCCCACGTCATCTCAACCAGGTTTCCATAAAATCACACACACAGCGATCGTAATATAATCAAGATATTTATCTGCGCCTCGGTAAATATCACATTTGCCCTTCGCGGCATAAGTTTGCCTCCTTCGCGAGGACTTAGATAAGAACCACTGTACAGAGATACCACATTGTTAATTAACCTAATAACTAGGTCTATCCCCATTCTAGAAGCTGCGGTCGTACTCGTTCGTTTGACATAAGTATTCGGTGGCAATTATATCGATCGAGACAGTACTAGCCACCCGGAAATCAACCAAATCTTACGTACTGTCCCAATCGAAGTTCATTAAATTTTATGCATATTCTAACTAAGCATGGCTAAGCAAAATCTAGCATATATCTGGTTTGCTATATGTTCAGGTTATGCATTCAAAATCATGAATGGCTAATGCATAGAATAAAGCTATAGAGTATAGGATAATTATACTCAAAGGAGAGGAATAATAACTTGCCTTGCTCCAACGCAAATAAATCCAAGATAGGCAACCTGATTATCCGATGCTCGAAATACCACAGGTTGCCATCCAGAATAAAATAGACTCTATTAAAGAAGAGGAATAACCAAATTCAATAAAAGCCATAAAATAGCAAGAAAATGATGAAAGGCGAGAAAAGCTAGGTTTGGGGTATAACTATCTCTTTAATGGGTTATTGAGATAGTATTTTATGCGTAGGCTCTAGTTGGTTGGAGGCTAGGTTGAAGAGGGAATCAAGATTAGGCTTTGGTGGAATAGTGGCTAGGGTTTAGTTGTTCTCGAGTCGATGCTGAAATAGGATAGCATATCGGCTCGTATTTCATGTTTAAGCTATGGGTAGTTGGAGGATAAATGGCTGGTATGGAGTTTGAATAGCAGGCTGGATGGCTAGGGTTTCATTTGATTAAGCCGATATCGAGGTAGGATAAACATCGGCAAGGGTTTTGGGTATTTGCTAGTCGTCATTAGAATTGGGTAGTATGACGACTAAGTTTGGTATCTTCTCTAGCCGATATCGTTGGACAATATATCAGCTAGAGAAATAGGAGGTGGGTGCAGGTTTAGTGGGGCGGAAGTGTTACTCCGGCAACCGTGGGTAGCGACGGAGCGGCTAGGATTACACAGAGCTTAAAAGCTAACTGTGTGGTGTACAGTTGAGGTCGACTGAATAGTGAAGCTCTGAACGTTATACGCATTGAGGCGTAAGGTGTTAGGAGCAACACTTCGACTTTAGATTTGGGTTTTGTCTGACTTTACAACCAACGGTTCGACATCGGGGGGTCAGTAGACCGTACGAACGTCCCCATGGAAGGTGTAAAGTTTCAAACGGTGGTTGTTTAGTGGCAAAGGGTAATTTGAGCTAAAAGAAGATATTTGAAAAGGTAAATATAAATTCAAACGGTATCAAATAAAATGATCAAATAGCAAATTTGATATCAAAATATAGCTTTTGAATTAAGATGAATTTAGGTCCAAATTTCACCGGAATCGGATCTACGGTTTAGGAGATATGTGCTTCTAAAGGATAGGATTTGAATTAACTAAGAAAAATATGAAAGGCTACTGTTGATGGGCCCACCTGTCAGGGAGATTCTTTTCTTTTCTTTTTCTCTTCTTCCTCCCGTCTTCTTCTTCCTTCTCTTCTTCTTCCCGTGCAACAGCAGAGAGAAAGAGAGAAGGGGCGCCGGTGCTCCGATGGTGGAACGGCCTCGACGGCGGCGGCCAAGTGTGTTACCGGACAACGCGCACCCGGGGAAGTGGTCGCCCAGCGAAGGAGTTAGGAGAGGAGGCCGGAACGGCAAGTAGAAGAGCTTCTCTTCGGCTGCAAAGGAGGTGGTTATGGTGGCTTGATGGAGTGGATAGGAAAGAGGGGAAAGGGGAAAAATGGAATCATCTCGTCGAGGCGAACACGATGGCGCGAGGGTTTGGCTTGCGAAGCTCTGGTGAGGGAGATCGAGCGGTGGCACTAATGGCCGGACATGGCAAAAGAGAGAGAAAGAGAGCTCGAGTTGTATGTAGAGAAGGGGGGAAATGGCCGGCTATTTATAGGGGTGAAAGGCAGTTCGGAGGAGAAGGATGAATGGGTCACGGCGCCGATGGAGTGGAGGAGAAGGAGACGGCGCCGGCTTCGTTTCCTTAGCGGCGACGGAAGGGAGTTTGCGGCGGCGTGCGCGTGCACGGCACGCGCGCTTGCGGGAGGAGGAGGGGCGGCTCAGCTATGGGCCGACTTGGGCCGCGCGAGAGAGAAGAAGAATTCGGCCCAAAGTTAAAAAGGAGGAAGTCTAATTTTCCTAGAGATTCAAATAATAGATTTCGAGGAATTTGGATGGCTAGATTTTGAAAAAGGATTTGAATAATTTGAATTTGAAGGAAAATTGACTGAGAGAGAGTTTAGAAGGAAATTATATTTGAATATAATTTCCAAAAGAAATATTTCTCTAGTTGGTTTGAGTGCAATGTTTTGGACAGGGAGTTTATTTAATGCACTCAAATAGAAATTCAAAATATTCAACACCATAAATAATATGGCTCTAGATTTGAATATTTTTGAGTATGTGGAGGGAATATGGTGGGAGTAGAGTAAATAAAATTTTAGCCCAAAATATGTGGTATGAAATTTAGAGAATTAGATATGGGCTAAATGAGGTTCTGGATTTTGGACGGAGGGATAAAGTCTATTCTCTTAGCACAAGAGCAATTATTCATAATATTTTTAATAATATTATTCGTGTGCCGAAGAGGAAATCAAGCCACAGAGATAAAATTGGTGGTTAGATCAAAAGGAGGAATTTAGATAGAATCAAAGGATGGGTTTAAGATCAAAGGATGGGCTAACAATTAATTCCAATAAAATTGGAATTACTTTGGTTTAGGTTCTAGGACAATATGGGAAGGTTTCTTGGACCATAATTCATAATAGTAAAAAGGGTTTTTCACACTAAATTTAAATAAAGGAAGTTTTAGACGAAAGAAGGTTTTAGATTAAAACCAAATCAAGGAATATTTCAAGATAAATTTTAAATGAAAATCACAAGGGCTTTTGAATATCAAAGAGGAATTTTATGCAGGTTAGCTTTGGGAGGTCTCGCTAATTATATTTTCCTAGGTTTAGGAAGTTATTAAGAACATAAGACCTGGCATGATGCAAGATAAGAAAATAGCTAATTTTCGGTATGTTACACCATCCATCTGCCATGTGCGCGGAAATCTCAGCTGGCATGGTATAGCACCGGTCCAGTTCACCGCACTGTGAGAGGCCTAAGTGGTCTCGTCTCTATCCTTATCCACGGAGACAGGTCTGGGAGGCCCGCACGGATAGATGCCACGACGATGCAGGCAATCGGATGGCTCCAAAACGCGTCGCGATAGAGCGAAACCGAGAGCGCTCTCGGTTTAGATTTTGTGTAATCAAAAACCTTTTTCACTAGAGGTCGGCGGGGGCAAGGTGAAGGTCGTCCGCAGCAGCAGCAAAGCGACGAGCGCGGTGGTGGCAGAACCAACAAGCGGGTGGCTGGAAGGTGTGTGTGTGAGAGAGAGAGAGGGATCACGGAAGAGAAGAGGGGGGGGGGGAGAGGTGAGGAAGAGAATAGGATGAGGTGGGACGCTCTTGATAAGTGGGGCTCTTGACGAGGGATAAAACCGCCTCCAAAACTGTTCGGGGAGTCGATTTGCAACGGTTTTAGGAGTTGGGGGGACATGTTATGCCCAGTTTTGTGGTTAATGGATGCGATTCAACTAGGGGCATGAGTTGAGGTAAGCAAAATAGACTTATTCCTTATTCCTCTCATCTCATGATTCATGAAACAGAACGAATTTGGGCCCATCTACGGCCCATACATCCAACCTCTCCCTTCCTTCCTCTCCTATATCTATATCGATCGATCGATCTCCACGGTGGCGGCTGGCTGGTCGGCGGACCCCAACGCGAGGGTGACGGCGGCGGCGGCGGAGGAGGAGGACGAGGAAGAGGAGGAGGAGAGGAGGTAGGAGGCTTTTGCTATCTGCTAATTCCTTCCTTCCTTTCTTCCAATCTGATTCAGTCCGATCTATTTCAATTTTATGGACTAGGGTTTGGGACTGAATCCGCGCGTACCATGGCGGAGCAGCAAGAGGACAGCTTTGATCTTCCATTGTTTGTGGAGGAGGAAGATGAAGCAGGAGCGGCGGCGAAGCAGAGGCGGCGGGAGCAGAGCCAGAAGCCCCGGCGGCCTCGGGCGCCGTCGTTTCTGGACACGCCGGAGGTGAAGGAGAGGCGGGCGAGGAGCAGTGCTTTGGCGGCCAAGTATTGGGAGCACGACCCCAAGACAGGAATCAGCTACTACACCCGCGCCTGCTTCCGCGACCTCACCACCTTCGACCTCGACAAGGAGAGTATGTATACACCTCAACAATAGTACCTAATAACACATTACTTCTAAGACTGTGGATGAGGATGAGCATTCTATATTTATTCAAATTCTAGTCTATATTTATTCAAATTCTAGTCTATATTTATTCAAATTCTAGTAAAAGGTACTCCCTATGTGGGCTACTGATCTGTCGCCATCAAATTGTTCGCAGCTCTGAACCATGTAATTGCGAAATCCAATCAAACATGCAGAGTGAATGGCAGGCCAATAATTTTAAGTACAAAACAATGCAACAACAAGCACAGAAACAGTGGCATTCATTAAGTGATAAACATTTTGTTCAACAATCAAAGATTAGACAAATATACCCTTATCATTCAAACCCTATCATGTCTCTGTTTGCTTGGGAGCTGTTGTTAGTGGCATTAAGATTAACTAGATGGAATCCTCACTAACTGGGGAAATTTGATTGTTCCACTCTTCACAGTGGTTCTTAATCGTTTCCAGCTCCTTATATTTCAATTGATCACTTGCCACTCTGCCCACAATGCAGTTGACTATTTGCCACTTCTGGTCTGAAATGGCCATCTATCCCCATTCTTCCTCCCCTTCACCTCACCTCCCATGCAGCAATGGTGACAGTGAGCTTAAACTGCAATGGTGACTGAGAAGAAGGAATTTGATTCGGTGGCACAATTTCACCATTTTCGGCTTCGGTAGTCAGTGGTAGTACCACCACCAGCAGCCATGGACCAATCCACCTGCTCATTTCTAGGGGCCTTCTTTTCACAGTGATTGCGAATAAGCAGTGAATTGTATTTTTCCTTGAGGACCTTGCACTGGAGGGCCTAGACGCTGGTAGTGAGCTCTAGATGCAGGTGCAGAGGCCTGAAATGTTGAGTGCTCGATCCAGGGTGGAGGATGAGGAGGAACATCACGGTGCTGTTGTCTGCCCACGCATGCTACAGCTAGGGACACTATGTCAGGGATGATGGGGAATACTGGGAAGAGATGTTGTAGTTTGCCACAGGTGGATGAGATGAGATGCAAATGATCAATTTTCTTGATTGGAGGGCAGGTCAAAGTCAAACACAGTTAAGCTGTTATATGATGAATTAGAAAGCTCATACTGTTTAGGCTTTGCTAAGATAAGCAGGGATTGGAAAGGATTTAGTTCAGTTTCCTGACCAATATCAGAATTTAACTTGCATGCTGTATGCTATTGAACATATTCTCTCTCTCTCTCTCTCTCTCAGCCCATAGATCTCATTGAGCAAATGGACAGTTATATGGTTGGAATTTGCTCAACAATGGTTGATTAAGATTAGAAATGGCCAAATACTCTCTCAACTACAATAATTTGATTTCTGAAACAGCTAAAATAATTTTCACTACGGTTGATATATATGCAGACGTATGTCCTCTAGAGACTTTTGAACTCTAGAGTCTAGAGACATTATCTAGTGTATACTTCTGTCGACATACTATTCTTCCCTGTTGCAAACTAACTCCATTTTCGTTTTTCTCAGCGCAATATGGTCCAATGCGCTTTACGGATTCAATTATCAACAAGGACCACATGTTGACTAGCTCGTTGAATGTACTTTCTCTGAAGGTAAAATCATCAGATGTTGGTTATCCTATCAATCTATATGGGACTGTGATAGTCAGAGATGGATTAGATTTTAACTGCATCTTCATCTTCCGGCGCAATAGGGACAATTGCCAAGTTATCCAGTCAGAGGTATTGCTAAGTTCTCTTAAACACTACCAATTTTCCCTATTTCACATGATACATTGAACTAATTTCTTTACAGTTCTGTACAGTTAAAGGCATACCAAAGCTAGCTACATTTAAGTTGTCTATATGCATCCACAGTACCCCTAGTTTCATATGAAATACCAGTACTTATTTTTAGTGGGCTTAAATATAACTAGGTAATATTATGAGCCATGTCATTTAAATAATAACATTATATTCTATGGATAATGTCATCACCTATTTATATATATAGCATTAGTGTGACTAGCTAACTTCTTGTGTAATTTTTCTTGTAGAATGAAAATATAATTCTCACGGGCCCAACTAGAGGAATTGTTTTCCATGGTGAAATCTTTTTTGAGATAAATTTGAAGATTAAGGAAAATGAAGAGTGCAATGACAAAGAATTTAGTAAAGGATTGCTTGAGATGAAGGTTTACACTCGTAAGTCTATGATTGTGAGTGAAACCTTGGAGAGTAGGCTCAGTGAGGTGGAGCTTGTATCTGCTTCTGTTAAGGAAGCCTTGGAGGGCACTGTCGAGATCAATATTCTGTCAGGGCCTGAAGTTTTTCATGGAAAAATTACTGCTTGCACAACAGATGTTCCAAATGATATTATACTGTATGATAGTGATGTTGATGATGCAACTACAGTGGGTGATGACAGAGTTATGCAACTGCTGCGACGTGTTGTAGTAGTATCAGTAAATGAGATGTTGATACTGAATATTGACGCCCATAATATTCATCCGAATGATAATTTATCCAGTCGCACTTTGAGGTTCACTCCATTTACTAGAGGGTTGGATGAGGAGGTGATCAGCTGTGGTCTTTACAAGATGCGGGTGAAAGTTGTTTGGTCAACCTTGATGATGGATTAGAATATATAGTTAATTAAATTCTCTACTGGGCATCTTTTTACAGATGAATTAGAATATACTCTATTGGGCCCTTGTTTTACAGAACTTGTAGCTAATGCTAAACTTGGTGGTGTAAATAATCAACCTTTTAAACTAGATATTTTTATCTTAAGAGAAGGATTTTGGTATGAATTTGAATGGAAGTTATGATTTAAATTGGATACTTGGACTTGGTAAATTCGAAGGAACTTGTGGAAAGATTTGAAGCTGATATCTTTTTTTTGAACAAATTTGTATTTTGATCAAGAAAGAATTTTGGAGTGAAATATGTATGATATTTGGATCTTTGAATTCTTAAGGATTGATTAGCACCGAACTTTTCATAGGTAATTTTAGGAGGTTATTTTCTTGATTTTGAATATAAGATTTTGGGAAGGAATATGGTACTATTTGAATATCATTTTGCACAGGTTTTGTTTGGGTAATTTATTCACTTTTAGCCATACTAGTAATGTGTCCTTGCATTGTAATGCCGCTCGCCCTTCCTCCTACACATATGATATGGCTGTGAACCTTTGCCTACAGGCGACGTGTGTGCCCGTTTCTAGTAGTGCAACAGCAAAACAAAGACAAGATAATCTGAAAATTCACAGAAGATGGGAGTCTTCCCAGTGGCCTCGGCAATGTCGCATATGAGATGTTCTTCATCACACACACCAAATGGAACTGTGCTACTCTGCTGTGGGATACAAGAGCCCCCTCTAGAATCAAATTCTTCTTGTGGTTGGCATTGAAAGAAAGATTTTTCACGGTCGATAACTTTCAGACCACAGGATGGCCGCATCAGAGCAACTGCTCCCTATGTGCATCAGAGGATAAGGGGACTACCGGACTAGGAGTGTTTGGGAGGATCTGCTACTGATTTCCAGGATGAGCATAGTTGATTTTTTTTTTCATTCCAATGTCTGATAGTATGTCCTTGGCTAAAACTTTCTTTATGTTCGGTAAATATCAGACTCGTGCATTCAGTTATTACCGAGATTACTTTGTCATGGGAGTTTTCAAGTTGCATCGACTCATTGCAATTGCAGCAAAACAAACTAGAGTTTGTTGTTAGCCTATTACCAATCGGTAGCAATACATTTTTACCTTTGTCATATGATAGGTGATAACCTATTTTCTTTAAAGAAATATTGCATGGAAGGCACTCAGACAGATTATTTTGTTGGGAAAAAAATCGCATTAGCTGCAGCCTATTACTAATGTATTATTGATTGTTTTTGTGTTGCTCTGAGAAAAAAACCAATTCCATATCCATAAGGGACGATGCTCTTGGTATTGGAGCTTTTCTTGCAATCAGCAGACATATGGAAGTTACAAATAAACCAAAGTTAAATTCATAATTTTGTTGAGCAAATGTCCAAGAAAGAAAATCACTTTAGGTTTCTATATTATTACAAGAAATTTCTAAATTTTGAGGCACTGTGAATAATATCAAGTTTTTAGTTATGTGTACGTTGTATTTGTCACCGTAGGAATATTTGAGGGGCAATATATTTGTCAAGCTTAAATATTGAATTTCAATCCATGTGCACTGGCTTCAAGGTAAACATGATTTAAGTTATACAATACAACTCTGTTAATTAGTGTGAAATCACATCACTCATGTTCTTTTGGGATTATTGGGATCAATTGTTTCCAGTGTGCAAGGCCTGCAAGCTATGGTGCTTTAGGGTGCTGAGATATTGCACACCCCATGATAATTTTCCTTCTTTCACACCCCATGTTATTATGCCTGGACTTGCATGAACACTGGAAGGCTGTCGTGTAAGGCCATGTTGGTGCTCTGGATTTTTACAATTTAGTCTTTTTGAAAAACTTATCCTAAAATGATCCTTTTTGGGCGCCAGAGTCGCTGGCGCCGTCGTCCAACGGAATGGTGGTGCTGAGGTGGCAGGGGGAGCGCGCCAATGTGGCTAGCGCCCCCCACATTTTTTCCTCTCCTCTCTAGTGTAGAGGAGAGAGAGAGGTGCAACTTTTTGTTTTTTTTTACTTTTTTATATTTTTTCACACTTATGAGCATAAAAGAACCAACCATAGAAAAAAAACTCAAATGGACGAAACACAATCTTGCACGCGGAATTTAGAGATTCTAATTTTGTCGAACCCAGTAAAGCCAAGGAGAATTGAATGTAACTTTTTTCGTAGATGTCCGTAGATATATTATTTGTCTGATTCCGAGTCCGTATGAGAAAGTTACGCCTGTTTTAAGAAATGACACCCGCATGTAAAAAAACATAAACCCTAACTTTTTTTATAGGATGTAAAAGATATTAAAAAAAAGCTAAGAGTGTTCGAAATCTAATCTACTTTCTTTTGGGGGGACTATAGGAAAAACCAAAACCAAAACAGGGAGAGAACGCCATTTGAGTTTAGTTTTTCTACGGTTGGTTCTTATGTGCTCCTAAGTGTAAAAAGAATATAAAAAATAAAAAAATAAGTTCCACATTTCTCTCTCCTCTATACTAGAGAGGAGAGGGAAAAATAGGGGGGGGGGGGCACTCGCCAGCCACATTGGCGCACTCCCCCGGCCACGGTGGCAGGAGGACGGCGCCAGCGACTCTGGCGTCCTTAAAAAGGACTATTTCTGAGATAAGTTTTTTCAGGGGTCTATTTACGAAATAAGTTTTTCAAAAAGGGCCAAATTGTAAAAAATCCAGTGTTGGTGCTAGCTCGGTCTTTCCATATGTTTTTATTTTTGACAAATACATTTGATAATAAGATGTTTGAAATGATCTACTCGGAAGGGCCAATGGACTGGTGGAAGAAGAGAAGCATCCTTTTCAATTTGCCATATTGTGAGCATTTTTATTTTCATCACAACCTTAACATTATATCTATTATCTTGCAAAACAACATTTTGTGTTGCACTTTCAGGTTGGTCAGAACATGACACTAGTGGAGAAATCATCTTTACTCCCGGTTTATAACCCCTCTATAGTCCCAGTTTTCTAACCGAGATTACGAATCCGGTACTAAAGATCGCTATCTTTAGTCCCGGGTGAAATAACCGGGAGTAAAGATCGATCTTTAGTCCCGGTTGGTGTTACCAACCCTCTCTTTAGTCCCGGTTACTGCTACCAACCGGGACTAAAGAGAGGATAGGGGCAGTCCCGGTTAGTCCATTTTCTTTTTATTTTCTCCCAAATCAAGTGGGATGTATATACCCAGATCAAACAACAAATCTCTAAATCGAGTGTCATGCATATACCTAAATCAAACCCCAAATCCCCAAATCAAAGTAACATCACAAATCATTCACATCACAAATGCAAATCCTAAGTTACTTACACACAAATCAAATACATCACAAATCTTAAAAAAATTACACACAAATCAAATGTATCACAGATCAATTATACATCTTAGATCCATGCAATGAATCACAAATTCTAAAAAAGAAATTATACATCTCTCAATCACAAATTATAAAAAAAATAGAGGAGAACCGGCGCGCTGCTGCCCCGTGCGCAGCCCCGCCACCCGCCGCGCGCTGTGCCTCGCCGTCCGGCCATCGCGTGAGGGCGCGCTAGGCCGCCTCCGCCGCCGCCCGGCCGCCGCGTGAGGGCGCCTCCGCGCCGCCCGGCCGCCGCCGCCTAAGAAGTGGGGAGGAGAGGGGAGGGGGCAGATCCAAAGGAGGTTGAGAAGTGGGGAGGAGAGGGAAGGGGGCAGATCCAGAGGAGGTAGAGGAAGAGATGGGAGGAGGAAGAGGAAGAGATGGGGTGAGTGAGGAGAGGAGGAGATAAAGATCAGAACTTATTAACTGATCCACCCGTGCGCCTCAGTTCTCTCGATCTCGCGTGGCGCATGTCGATCTTTTTTCCCGGTTGATAACACCAACCGGGACTAAAAATAGATCTTTAGTCCCGGTTGGTGTCACCAACCGGGAATAAAGATAAAAGAGGGGTCTGACACCACCTGCCGTCTTTTGAACCGGGACTAAAAATGATCTTTAGTCTCAGTTGATGTTACCAACCGGGACTAAAGAATATCTTTAGTCCCGGTTTTTAGTGGAACTGGGACTATTGTGGATTTCGGCCGACCGACCAAAGATGGTTTCTCCACCAGTGTGACAAATCATTTCGCATATAGCTATTTTCTCTCATCATCAACCTTCAAGTGAAGAATAGATGAATTAAATGGCAGTTGTTATATTTTATGCTAAATAGCAGTGACACATGATACAAGATCCTAAGTTAATTTATTTATTGAACCTACCAGGTGTTACAACAATATATATTGACGTATTTTCATTAAGAACAAAGCAAATATATTATTCATCTATTGTAAATATATTGTTGTCATTCTACTCAGGGAATTTAATTCCGATAAAAAAAATGAGGCTTTGTTTCTTCTCCATTGCAATGATTTATTTCTTGCCAACATGGATTCCATGTGCACTATTGTACCCCGATTACATGCTCTGAAGTGTGGTATTTATTTTTATTTTCAACTTGAATGGAAATTATAACAAAGCTTGATTCCTATCTAAAATGAAAATGTACTGCCTTATTTGTGTATTGAATCCCGTAAAACCAATATTTTGCGGACACATCTCAGTGGTTGTGTAAACTTTATAGAGCGATTTTACAGTACATGAGGTTGAGGAGGTATTAGGAGGTGTCATATATTTTCTAATATAAAATTTGATACCTCTTACTACCTCCAGTACTACTGAGAGGTACCAAATTTACACTAAAAATTTGGGTACCTCTCAAGGGCTCTAAAATTTCTCAACTTTATAACTATATCTCGTACTGTGCTAATTGCCAAAATATATTTTGGACCACTGTCTTTTGGGTGTTTTGCTTGTAATACCGGTTATGGATAAGGCATACCCTCTATCCTACGACTTATGGAATACACCGATAAGGTATACCTTCACGTATACGGTTGGTTTCCGTATACGTCGTTAGGAATTCGCCTCAAATTATGGAAAATATCTCCACGAAGTTAAGGAATTGCAGAAGTCCTACTCGGAAAGGGTAAAATCTCCAGTATATCGTGTCGGTTTACATATCTTCAAGTCTTACTTGAGGGTCAAGGTATCCCACGATATAAAAGGGACCCCTAGGGAGAGTCAAAGGGCATCGCATCTCATCGCCAACACTCCCACCAAAGTTTATGAAGCCGGAGTCCCCGGAGCCAACTCGCTGGGAGATCTCGTCGAATTCCTCGACTACGGTCTCATCGGCATCGCCAATTCGGTTACTCTCTTTGTAATCTGTTCTCATCATCATTGATCCCATATAAACTGGACTAGGGCTATTACCTGATAAGGGGCCTGAACCAGTATAATCCTTGTCTTTTGTCTGTTTTGATGTCGTACTACGTAGATCCCTGTTCCAACGTACCCCAATACCCTATTCTTCCGGTCCGCGAGTATCACTCGTGACAGTGGAGCGCTAGGTAGGGGGACTTGGTGCTCAAGGATCCACCAGTATGACTTCAAGACTCCCCGACAATAGCCTCGTTACCAGCGCCAATCAAGGAGTTTCTACCTCGACACCGCTGGTGTGGACTCAAGTCGGATCTATTGTCGTTCCGATCTACATCGTTACACCAATCTCGACTGGCCCAATCGTCATCGGGAACGAGAAAGGTACGGCTACGACTGAGAGAAACAATGCCCCGCCGACAATTCCTCCCACTCCGGTGGAGAATGGAACATCGACAGCCCCAACACCTGGGAGGAACCCTCAAGCGGCTGAGTTTCACCCCTCGTGTGAAAAATCGAAGCCGACAAGGACAACCACCCTGAAACCGAGAACTTGGTGTCCCATACATAAGACAACCAAGCATGCTCTCGAGGACTGCCCGGTGATACTCCACGTGCAAGCTGAACTCTACGCCTGTTGGGAACGGGGGATACAACGCACTTCACCAACGAGTACCACCTACTGTCCGATCCACAGATCTAGAGTGCATGATCTCACCAACTGCAGGGTCTTCCTCAGGACCCTCAAACCAGCGCATCATCGCGTCCAGCGGCCACGAATTCAAACTCCGTGTGTTGCCAAGGAACCAGATGCGGCTCCGGTCCTGGATCGGTTTGTTGGATTTGTCGACGCAAACAAGCCATCCGTGTTACACCTCTTAGAAGGCTACGAGTCCTCCTCGCAGTCGCCTAGAGATGTAAACGTGGTTGACAACACTGAGACGAGCTCGTCCGCCGCTGCGAGAACACCAGCTCATCAGTTGCGGAACCTGGACGCGATATTGAGGGAAGGCCCTTTTGATCCGGTAACAAACCTAGACACCAGCAGATGGGCAGAGTGGCTACGTGAGACCGTGACCAACCTCAACACCGCGTTTGCTGAAGCCGCAGGTGGCCCAGAGCCGAACAGAGATAGAGAGCGACTTACCGGAGATGCAGAGGATGAAAACCCCGACGGAAGGCCTACCGGCAACCGCTCCCCTCCAAGACGTGACCCTACACCACCGCACTGTGAAGATGGCGACCTTCGCGAACATCTAAACGGACGTCGGCGTAACAGGAGGGAACGCAACGAGAACGAGCGCCGCCAACATCGTTCTCCTCATCGTGAGGATGGCAATCCGCACCGACAGCATCGTCCTCACTCCCCATCTTAACGAGAGCGGGACGATGGCCGAAGGAACATCTCCAACAGGAATCGTGATCGTCGAACTCGTGACGACCGACGCGATGACAACGACCGGGATCGGGACAACTGTCCCCGGAGACAAGAAAGGAATAACGACGAATGACGAGATCGAAACTCCAAATCTCCTCATCCGAGTCGAGATCGTGGACGTGATCATCGTTCGAGAAGTCGGGCTCCTGATCCAAGCGATCCCTCATCTTCGTCTTCATCGTCCTCTTCGGATCGACCTCCACAAAGGCATCGCGATCGTGGGCCATGCCCTGTCCCAGGCAATGGATGCAGGGCATTCACACCCGCACTTCACAACGTGCGGTGGCCCGAGAAGTTCTGACCGGGATCGATCGGGAAATATGATGGAAGTACAGACCCAGAAGAATTTCTGCAAGTCTACTCCACAGTTTTCTATGCCGCTGGCGCAGACGACAACGTCCTGGCAAATTATTTGCCGGCCGCGCTGAAAGGCTCTGCCCGGTCATGGTTTGTCACGCCCAGAAATTAAGCCCTAAATTTTTAGACTATTTTGTGTATTAAATCCCTATCCAGGACTAGCCAGGGTACACAAAACGACAAGTAATATACAGTTCCAAACGTAAATAAAGCATAAAATACTTACAGAATAGGCTCTTAGTCCTCACACTGAAAAGAAAGCAGCAGCAGCGGAAAAGGCGATCCTAGAGGGGCTTCAGCTCCACTCCACAGGCAAAACTCAACTGGTGTCTGAGCCTTGATCCTCTAACTTTGTCTTCAGCTCAGAAGCACTACACTTCTGAAAAGGGAGAACAATAGCAAGGCTGAGTACAACCACCATACTCAGCAAGCCACACCAACGATGCAGATGTGCAAGGGGATTCAAGAATGGCTTGTGGCTATTTGCAGAAAGGTTGTTGTAAAACATTTTATTGAGCAAAACGGTAGAACTGTTGAGTAATTAAGGTAATATTAAATCTCCACTGATCAACGCTACACTACGTTGAGCAGGCCCAACCAATCCACCTGAACTACAGTGCATTGGGCCGATTTATTAAGTGTGAGACTAATCACGGTGAATCCGGTCGATCGCCCATAACTGCGGCCATGGCTATTCGAATAGTTTTACTCTAGCCATAGGTGCACAACTGTACCCACAAGACACAATCCACCGGCATGTCACCGTGCCTGTGCAGGCACGTCACCATGTCGAGTGATTATGACCAGACTCTCCGCATAACTCTCCCCTAACCATCCACACCACGCTAAGCTTTCACCCCCACCCCCTACCCCGGAGGTGGGCAGTCCCCTCGTGCGCCGCGGTGAGTCCGGCAGCTGGACAACCGGACACCCCGACCGACCCAACTCCATCATGCCCACCCTCACCACCGGTGCCTAGGAAAGGGTCGAGCTATACTTCAAATCAAGCAGTTACCCACTCCCGCTTGTGGTAAGCACTATAAGTCTTGCAGGGTTTCTCGTGAACCGGTCCTTAATTGCCATGGGTGCGACCCGCAAAACCATGCACCCATAGCCCACCATTCAGTCGCATTTTAGTTGGATAATTATGACCACGAAACATGGCCAGATGTCTCGAGCACGCAGCTCATCAAGATACTAGAAGGTCTAATACTGCAATTATCCCATCAACTGAGCTAGCGTTAATTAAGCATGGCTAAGCAAATAATTCTAGCTAGGTCACATAAGTAACACGAGCTAGTCGATTTATCACCCAAGGTTGACAAAGGACAGATATCAAGTAAATATGGCACAAGCGAGCAGATAGGTAATACCCGGATCGCATGTAATTAGCAAAACATGCATATTTATTTGCAAACGGTAAAACATTTGTAAAATAGGCTCAATATGCTCAAGGGGAATGTGTGACGCCTTGCTTCTTCAAACAATCTTCCGAACTCTTTTCCTTGCGACCGCGATCTTCCAAAATGGCGGAAACTACACACTGGCACGCAAAATGAGGAAAAACTCTAATAAAACCAAAGAAACAGTACATAAAAATTAAATAAATATGTAGATCTCAATTTTAGATGAATTTTGCAAGTTGAATGGCCCAATTTGGAGTTCGAATGAGTTAGATATGAATTTTATAAGTTTTGAGCCATTAAATGAATTTCTAGAATTATTAATGATTTATTGCGCAATTATTAATTGTTTTCTCAAGGGATAAGATCATCGCTGATGTCATCAAAGGGGGGAGGCTGGCGCCGACACGCGGGCCCCACACGTCAGCGGCTCCAAAGGGAGGACACACGGTGGACTCGGTCCACCGCGGCCTGGGCGGCACCGTGGACCCGGACCACGGGAGTGGTCCACGGGCGGCGACACAGAGCGGCCAGGGGCGGCGGCGGCTCACGACCGGATGTGGCCTCTGGCGACAACACCGGCGACATGACGCGACGCGGTGGCGGGCATGGGAGGCTGCCGCCGAAGGAGAGAAAGGGGAGATGGAGGGGACTGCTCACCATGCGTCGGGGCGGCGGGGGCAACGGGCGGCGGCGGCGCTCCCTCGGGAAAGGTGGTAGCGGAGGTCCGACGGCGACCCATGAGCACGAAGCGGCGGACGGCGGCCGGGATTCCCTGGGGAAGAAGATAGAAGGGTTAGGGAGGAACATAGGTGATCGGAGCGGTGAGAATACCACGCCGGATAGGAGAGGAATGGTGGAGCTCACCGGCGACCGAGAGATGCCGAGCTTCGGTGTGATTTCGGTGGCTTGGAACGGCAGCCGAGGTGCGGTGGGGCGTGGCAGCGCTGTGGGTGGCGGCGGCATGGCCGGGCAAGGCGACGCTCGCCGGCGGGAGGCGGCAGTGGCTCGGGTTGGTGGTGGCGACGGGGTTTTGGCGGTGGTTTGGGGAGGGGAAGTGGTGGCCGGGCTTTGGCTCGGCGCAGAGGAGCCAGTGGTGGCAGTGGCGCGGTGCGGCGGTGGCTATGGCGGCGGTAGCGCGCGGCTAGAGTTCGCCGGAAAGTAGCAGAAGTGGGGGACGGTGTGGGAAGAGCGAGGGAGGCGATGGGAAGCTCGGGGGTGGAGAGGAAACGGTAGAGGAGAGCCGGACGATGCTTTATATGGGCGTGGGGGAGGGAAATTGTGGCCGAGAGGGCGGAATCGGGTGGCAACGGCCGGCGACATGGGCGACATCATGGGCGAAGTGGAGCTCGAACCCGACACGATTTTTGGGGGAAATGTGGGGAGAGTGCAGAGGAGGTGGAGGGGAACCAATTTCATGCAGTTTGGGCGCGAGGACGCGAGCGGGAGTACAAAGGCGCGTCATGGCGGCTTTGGTTCTGGACGCCGAAGATAGAAGGAGGAGCTGACAGGTGGGGTCGCCAGGCCCACCTGTCGGCGAGGGAGGGAGGAGGTGATGGTTGAGGGAGGCGAAGTGAACTTTGCAAGGGGACGGGCCTTGGGGGCCAAGAAGGGAGGAGAGAGGAGGGAGGCCGGCCTGAGGGGGAGGAAACTTGGGCCGGAAACGGCCCAAAGCAAAGAATGAGGATTTTAATTCGTTTTCTTTTTTATTTAATTGGTTTAATGAACTTTGTATTATTATAATTACTTCTTGAGCTCCGAAAATTCACGGGAAAATTTCAGAGAATATTTTAGGGCGCAAAGAATATTACAAAATATTCCCGGCCATGATTTTTAAAGGAAATTTTTAATTCCCTCAATAATTTCACTTGATTAAATTGCTTTAACTTTTATTTAATTTCTAGAAAAGCATTATTAAATGATTTTTAATCCCGAACGAAAATCAGGGCATTACATGGTTCGTCCATCTCCCGCCAAACTCAATCTGTTCATGGGAAGATTTATGGCAGCAATTCGTCGCCAACTTCCAAGGGACTTACAAGCGCCACGCGATCGAGGACGACCTACATGCACTAACCCAGAACCCAGGCGAATCATTGCGGGACTATATTCTGCGCTTCAATGAGTGCAGAAATACGATCCTCGAGATCACCGACGCTTCTGTCATTCGAGCATTCAAGTCTGGCGTCCGAGATCGGTACACCACCCAAGAGTTGGCAACGCGCCGGATCACATCCACGCAGACGACACTCTGAGACGCAAGGAGGGAAAGAGCAAAGCGGGAGACGAGAAGAAGAAGTCGACTGATAAAGACGCACCAGAGTCAAGCAAGAAGAGAAGTCGCAAAAGCGGGAAGCGCAAGTCTTCTGGAGAGGTCCTTGCCGCAGAGCAAGTAGAACCGTCCAGGCGCTCCAACCCTCAGGGCGACGACTCTCGCAAGCCATGGTGCCCAATCCACATGACAAGCAATCACGCCTTGGAAGATTGCTACGTCATCAAAAAGGAGCTCACGAAACAACTAGCAATCGAAAGAGGAAAGCGAGTACGGAGACTGCAAAAGAAGCCACCACCGACAACTCTAACTCCGCCTTCCCGGAGTATGATTTGCATGTTTCCCACATCTTCGGTGGATCCACTTTGTACACCTCTAAGAGGGAGTACAAGAAAGCGGAACGCGAAGTTTGCTCCACTTCACAGGCGACTACCACCAAGATGAAGTGGTCGCAGCACAAGATCGAGTTCTCGGAAGCCGACCACCCCAAGACCGTGACTTGTCACGCCCGGAATTTCTATCCAAAATTCCAAACGCTTACATGTGCGTTAAATCCTCGTCCAGGAATCAGCCGAGGCACACAATAACAAATTGATAATAGAGTACTATCAAACAACTAATTAATATTCGCAAAATGAATAATTATTACAGAGGTGGATAGTTCCTCTCAGAAGAATAAAATTCTACGCAGCGGAAATAAAAACAAAAGACTAAACAGCTATGGCGACTCCACTCCACAAGCAACTTGACCCGAACAAAGCCTAATCCTCCTGATCATCACCTTCACGGAAGTACTCCTCCTCTGATGAATGAATATTGCAAGAATGAGCATATGACATACTCAACAAGCCACACAGCAAATATGCAAGTGCACAGGATAACAAAGGATGGCATAATAAAGCTTATTTGCATAAACAACATTTAATAAACATTTGAGAAAATAGTAAAATAGTTAAGCAATTAAGCAATATTAAATAAACACTATACAACACACCCGTGTTGCGTAGGCCCAACCACAACTGAACAACCAACCCCGGTTGTACAAATCAAACCTCCATACCAGGAATATACCATTCCAAACCAGGAGTCAATTTAATTATCACAATATTATCATTAATAATGAGTAATGTGAGACTAATCACGAAAAACATTGTTAAACCCAGCCATAACCGCGGGCACGACTATTCGAATAGTTTTACTCTGGCCAGAGATGTACCACTGTACCCACAAGACACAGTTCCACAACACGTCACCATGCGCCTCAGTACCACCACAATACCTTGCAAAGGAACTGTGACAATACCTCTCAAACAACACAACTCACCACAGTGCACCATTCCTGGATCATAATCTCCCCCTCAAAACCAGAGGCATGGACTCCCCAGCGACCCCCACGGACTTCTCGCCGCTTCACAGTCTGGCACCCCGTAATGAATCATGCTATACAAAAGATAAAGCCGTTGCCCACGCTGGCTTGTGGTTGGCACAGTAAATGTTTCACAACAGTAGCTCGTGAACCGGTCCTTAATTGTCATGAGCATGACCATCACAACCATGTGCTCACAACCCACCTTTAATCAGGTTTTATTTATCAATTAATTATCATAACACGATTAACCATCGTGAGCTACCATTAATTATAACCATAAGTAATAATGTAATATGATTCATCCCATTAATGAGCTAATGTTTCTAAGCATGGCTAAGCAATTATGCCTATATAGCACTTAGCTGAACTAAACCAATATATAAGGTCCAAGCTAAATCAATTTATTACCCATAGGAAAATAAAGTCATCTTCGGCCATTAATTAATCGGGAAAGGCTCACCACTCGATGACACTCGAAAATAATGCATAAGTTGAAATAAAACATTAGCTTTAAACGGGTTCAACATGCTCAAAGAGTTGTTTGGGATCTGTGTGACTTGCCTTGAGCTTCTTCAAACCCTTCTGAACCTTCCTCAACGTAAACGCTCTCCTCTGGAACGTCGGAAACTAAAACAAATGAACAAAATCAACAAAACAGTACAAAAACAAGCATAAACAGTACATGTGGATATTTTTAACATGTAGATCTTGATTCTAGATGAATTTAGCAACTTGAACCACTCGAATCCGAGTTACGATGATTTAGTTATGAATTTTCTAAGTTTAATTGATTTTCATCTAATACAGAAAATTATCACGAATTAAATAAATGATTTATGATGTCACGATGACATCATCACAGGCCATGGCACGGGACGACGCGACCACCGGTGATAGAGGGCTCGGCCGGGCTATCCGAGAACACCTACGCGAAGAGGACGACGACGCGAACTCACCGGTGCAAGAAACTACGACGGACGACGACGTACGGCGGCCGGCGATGAGCTCCGACGACGGCACGGCTTGGCTCGACGTCGACGGCAGCGCTCCGGCGGTCTCCAGTGGCTGCAAAGGGGCGGCCGAGGTGCTCCTCCTCCGCGCGAACCCAACGGCGGCAATGGAAGGCGGCGGCGACAGCTACAGCAGCGGCGCGGCGCGGCTGGAAGGGCGTCGGCGACGGCGGCGACTAGGGCTACACGGCGGCGGCGCTACGGGCAACGGTAGAGTTCGGGACTTGAGGGGAAACGTAGAGGACAACTAGGGGATGCTTTATATAGGCTTGGATTAGAGAGATCGGACTATCCTAGGGTTAGTTTGGAGAGATAAACTCGAAAACGAATTTGATTCTGATGAAATACAAAGCAATTAGCTCCGATTCTTGGGGGAAATGATGGAGGACAACAAAGGGATAAAAACACCTCAACCAATCGGACTTGGAGATGGCCGGAGGCAGCGGATTTGGAGGGGAGGCGGCGGCGCTCGGGCTCGGCTTGGCCAGCCGGAGGTGGAAGATGACCCCGACATGTGGGCCCCACATGTCGGCGGATTGAGAGGAGAGGGGCGGCGGCTCGGCTTGGGCCGGCGTGGGCCGCGCGTGGCTGGGAGGAGAGTTGGGCCGGAAACGGCCCAACGGCCTAGGGGAGGGTTTTAAAGACTTTTTCAATTAAAATAATTCGTGAAATGATGTTTCATTTATTAAAAATACTTTCCTTGCTCAAATAATTCCTAGAAAAATCTAGAAAATAGATAAACAAGCAAAGTATTTAATGAAATTTTATCTAGCTCAATTTTATGTTGAAATTTTTCCTAGATTATTAGAGTTTAACTTGTAGGCTTTTAAAATAATTTCTAAAAATGCATTAAAGAATGAATTATTAAATTAGGCGATTTTCAGGGCGTGACACAACTACACCTGGCAGATATCCGATTGTGTTGGAGCCCACTATTCGGAACATTAAGGTGGCAAGAGTTCTCATCGACGGCGGGAGCTCGATCAGTCTACTCTTCGCCAGCACTTTAGATGCGATGGGAATACCTCGAAGCAACCTGACGCCCACAGATCAACCCTTACACGGAATTACCCTGGAATCATCGTCTAAACCGTTGGGAAAGATCACGCTGCATGTTACCTTCGGACACGCCGAGAACTTCTGAATAGAGCAGATCACCTTTGATGTCGCGGAATTCGACACCGCGTACAATGCCATCATTGGGAGAACAGCACTCGCGATGTTTATGGCAGCCTCGGATTATGCATACTAAGTGCTCAAAATGCCAGGACCGAAAGGGACTGCCAGGACCGAAAGGGACAATCAATATCCTGGGGAACGCCAAGTTGGTGGTGCAGTGCGACAAGCGGAGCCTCGACATAGTCGAGCATACTCCCAACCCACCCGCCACAACCGAGAACCCCAAGAAAGTGAGCAAAATCAAGAAGACACCAAAACCAGATGGCACCATCAAGATCATCACGTTGTCCAGCGCCAACCCCGACAAAACCGTCAAGATCGGGGCATCACTGGATGACAAATAGGAACTCGCGCTCATCACCTTCCTCCGAGACAATGCGGACATGTTCGCTTGGCAACCGTCAGACATGCCGGGAGTACCCAGGGAGGTGATTGAGCACAAACTAATGGTGTGACCCAACGCCAAGCCAGTTAAGCAGAAACTGCGGTGATTCGCACCCGATCGAAAACAAGCCATATGAGAAGAGCTGGACAAACTTCTCAAAGCTGGCTTCATAAGAGAAGTCATCCATCCAGAGTGGCTCGCAAATCCAGTAATGGTACGCAAAGCCAACAGGAAGTGGAGGTTGTGCGTCGACTTCACCGACCTCAACAAGGCGTGCCCCAAGGACCACTTCCCTCTTCCTCAAATAGACCAATTAGCGGACTCAATGTCACGACCGGAAATAACCCAACGGGCGTTCCTTACGTGCGTGCATTATTCCTTGTCCCAGGAGGCAAGGTACACCAAAAGTTGATACAGTTCAGAGTTTAACAAGCGGAAGCGTAAATAGATAATTTATTACATGGGCGGCGAAGGCCTAGCACACATAAAGACAAACGGGAAACAGCGGAAGACTAGGGCGACGACCACAGACGCTTGACGGCAGGCACGAGCTAGACACCAAAGCCTTCATCTTCCAGGGGCTCCTCTTCTGGGTTTGGGAAAAATTGAGCAAGACTGAGTACAACCACCGTACTCAACAAGACACACCCACAAGTGCAGAATAAATGCGAGGGAGTACAAGGGAGTTATAATATAAAGGGTTAGGGTTTGCAGTAAACAGCATTAAAAGACACTTAGTTGCTCAAAGCTATTTTGTAAACACGATTCTAGAACTATACAGTATTATTTATCAAGGCCGTGAACCCACACGAACCTGCCTTACCCCAAGGCCTACGATGATTCAGACCGAACTGGCAACCCGACCCTGGGTCCCAGCTCGTCCCAAGCCAACCCAGGCCAACCATTCCACATTTTAGTTGTTAAGCAGGTTTTAAGGATTAAAACACTAACTTGGGTACATTGCTCAGCTTGCCCATAACCGAGGGCGCGGCTATTCGAATAGATTATACTCTGATCAGAGGTGTACATCTTTACCCACAAGACACATCTTCCTCACGTGTAACCACGTGCCACATACCACCACGGTATACGGACGGAAGACGTGACATAGTTTCCAACCCATCCTAGCCATAGACAAGAGTACCGACCCAATCCCACCTACGGCCGGAACCCCCGAGACAGGTAGGCAGGACTGAGCCCCTAGCAGCAGGACACCGGCCCTGTGCCATGACATCTCGACTACCAGGCCGCAGCTCGTGTAGCCTTCATTTGCCCTGGAGATGTCCATCGACCCCCGACTTCGTCCATCTCCATCCGTGTACTTTTGTTTATAACCAGACTGAGCCACAAACTAAGCCTTACCCACTAGACATGTGGAAGTACGGTAGTGCTTTGCAACAGAGGCCCGAAGACCGGTCCTTATATGGCTGAGGTGCTACTATCAAAACCATGCACCCCGAGCCCAGCCTAAAACCATTTTTGGGGATTTTGAATAGAGGGGGCGGTGTGAATCCAATTCCACAATAATTCATCAATTCCATAGTGTCCGGGTGATGAGAACATTCCCAAAGTCTAGAGTTGTAAAATCACCTAATGTTACCTAATTAAACAGCGAAGCATCTACCTAAAATCATACTAGTGGTACCATGAGTAGAGTGTCCACTAGTTGGGGTTTTGTTTAGTCTAGGGTGAACAAGGTAATAATAACAATAACAATAATAATAAGGTCATAACAAAGGTAAATAGGCATGGCTAGATAAAACGGTGATAACGCGGGAATTTAAATAAAGAGATAATGCAATAATTTAAAGCAACATAATTTTATAAACTGGGATTCAATATGTTCAAGGATGATGTGACTTGCCTTGCTCGCTTTCCCAAACGCCGGCTTCAACTTCCACGAAGAGTGGATCTTCCGAAGCTGCAGCGTCTAGACGACCAACGGAAAAGAAAAGGCTTTTACTCTAATAAACTCCATATAACCAGCAGGAACAAAGCACAAAAATGGGTTCTTGACTTCTTAAGGAAAAATTAGAGACTTGAACGGTCCAATTCCGAGTTCAAATGGCCAAGTTATGGCCATTTGAAGTTTATATGCTCTTTAAATGAATATTTGCGAATTTCTTCATTTAAATTTTAATTTAAAAATGGATTTATTGCGTCAGCCGAGGGGAGGGGCGCGCGGACCGGGTCCACGGGGGTGGGGCCCACGCGGCAGCCCCACGGTCCACGGTGGACCGGGCGCACCCGGGCTCACACCGGCCGGCGCCGTGGGTCCCACGCGTCAGCCGCACCTAAGGGCGCGGGCGGCTGACAGCCGGGCCCCACGCGGCAGCCGCTCGGTGCGCCCGAAGGCGACCACGCCGGCGCTGCGGCGGGAGGCGGCGCGCCCGCGCCCCTATGGTCGCCGGCGGCGGCCATAGGCACGGCGGAGCGGCGGCCGAGAGAGGGGAGGGAAGGGGGGAAACGAAGCGGCGGTCCACGGCTCACCCCGGGTCGACGGCGACGACGGAAACGGCGACCGGAGCGGAGGGAGGCGGCGGCGCGGCTCGAGTCGACGGGGACGGCGGCGTTCCGGTGGTCGGCGAGTGAAACAGAGGGGTGGACGAGGTCGGCGAGGATGCGGCGAAGCCGAAGGAGGCGGCGCCGAAGCGGGAGGTGGTCCGGGGCGACGACGGCGGCGGACCGGAGCTCGGCGGTGACGGCGGAGAGAGAGAGCGACGGCGCGAGCTCGATTCCGGCGGGGAGTGAGGGCGGCGAGTGGCGGAAACGGTGGAGGGAGGCACGGGGAGGGTTTATATAGGGTTGGGAGGGGGAGAGAGCGGCCGGACGAGGGGGAAACGGGCGTGGAAGATCCGGCCGCCATTGATGGCGCCGGCGAGGTGAGGGGAGAGGTTTCCAAACGAATCCGAGGGAGAGAGGGAGGGAAAAATGGGGGGAAAGAGGGAGGGAATCACGGGGAATATTTCCCCCCACTTTATTGCGCGCGTGGACGGCGGGAGGCGGCGGGATTCGCGGCGGCGGTGGCGCTAGGGCACGGGCGAGGCGGCGGGAGCGGCGGGAGGAAGGGGATGACGTGTGGGCCCCACCCGTCAGCGAGGGAGGCGGGCGGGCCCGCCCGTCAGCGGCGCGCGCGCGGGGAGAGGCCGGATGGGCCACGGGGAGAGGAGAGGGAGGGGGAGGGAGCTGGGCCGGACCGGCCCAAGAGGGAGAGGGGGAGGGAAAGGGAACTTTTTAGGGTTTTTCTTTTATAAAATCATTTTAACTTTGTTTATTTCTTAATAATTATTATTTGTGCTCTGAAAATTCCACTAAAATTTATTTACGCATTTTAGGCTTTTAGGAAATATACAAAAATCCTCCAAGCCTTATTTGACTTTTAACTTTGCACATTTTAATTGTTGGAGGCTTTCACACGGATTTTAATTATTCTAGGCATAATTTCGAGGATGTATTTTAGAGTCGTTTTGGGACGCGACACTCAATGGCTGGCTGTGAGTTGTTAAGTTTCCTTGACGCTTACTCCGGCTACCACCAAATCAGCATGGCAAAAGAGGACGAAGAGAAGACAGCGTTCATCACGCCTTTCGGTGCAACACATATCAGCGCGGCATCTAGGGAGCACTTGGTACTCAGCTTGGACAAAAGTCAAGGTGTACGTGGCCGACATCGTCATCAAAACCAAGAAAAGCGACTCATTGATCGACGACCTCAGGGAAACGTTAAACAACCTCTGAAGATATCAAATGAAGCTGAACCCGGAGAAGTGCACGTTCGGAGTACCGTCAGGGAAGCTGCTCGGTTTCTTGGTTTCAGGTCGAGGAATCGAGGCAAACCCCGAGAAGATCAAGGCAATCGAGAACATGAAGTCGCTACAAGGCTTAAGGAGGTCTAGCGGCTAACAGGATGTATGGCTTAATTGAGCCGATTCGTCGCAAAGATGGGAGAATGAGGACAACCCTTCTTCGCCCTGCTCAAGAAGCAAGACAAGTTCGAGTGGAACCAAGAAGCCAAGAACGCATTTATCGCGCTCAAGCGCTACTTGTCAAATCCTCCCGTACTCGTTGCTCCTCAAATCAATGAAGAATTATTCCTGTATATTGCTGCCACGCCTTATTCTGTGGGTACAGTTATCATCGTAGAAAGGGAAAAAGTACAACATCCCGCGTACTACGTAAGCGAGGCCCTCCACGACGCAAAAACTAGATACCCACAGATCCAAAAACTGCTCTACACCGTTGTCATGACATCGAGAAAGCTACGCCACTACTTCCAGGCTCATAAGGTCACCGTCATCTCCTCCTTCCCTTTGGGTGAAGTTGTCAGGAATAAAGATGTGGTCGGCCGAATCGCTAAATGGGTAGTCGAGCTAAGCCAATTTGACGTCCACTTTGTGCCAAGAACAGCCATCAAGTCACAGGTCTTCGCTGACTTCGTAGCCGTCTGGACTATCCCAGAGGACAGACCAGCCGCCCAAACGATCAACGAGACCTGGACCATGGCATTCAACGGAGCACTGAACAGCCAAGGAGCAGGCGCTGGATTCATCTTGACATCGCCCACAGGAGATCAGTTCAAGCATGCAATCCATCTAAACTTCCAGGCAACAAACAACACGGCCGAGTACGAAGGACTACTCGTAGAGATAAGAGCAGCAGTAGTACTTGGTGTCAAGCGACTAGTCGTGAAGGGAGACTCCGAGTTGGTCGCGAACCAATTACACAAAGACTATAAATGCTCTAGCCCCGAATTAGCCAAATATCTCACCGAAGTCAGAAAACTGGAACGCAAGTTCGACGGAATCGAAGTTCGACACGTTTATCGAAAAGACAATGTCGAACCAGACGACCTTGCACGACGTGCTTCCAGACGAGAACCTCTCGAGCCCAGAACGTTCTTGGATGTCCTGACGAAGCCATCCGTCAAGGACACGCACGACGATAGTACCACGGCTGATACCAGCAACTCGCAGGGGCTGCAGAGGTACCTGATGTCGCTGCAATCATAGAGACGACAGACGACTGGTGTACTCCGCTAATCAAATTCTTGGAGTCAGACGAGCTGCCGGATGACGACACGGAGGCTGAGAAACTGTCCCGTCAGGCTAAGATATATTGTATGATCGGCAACGATCTATACAAAAAGGCCCTGAACAGAGTTCTCCTCAAGTGCATATCATCCGACGACGGACAAGCTCTTCTCCTCGACATCCATGAAGGCATTTGCGGATCTCACGTCGGTGCACGTACTCTGGTCGGAAAAGCTTTCAGGCAAGGTTTTTTCTGGCCAACCGCTCTTAAAGACGCATGTGAAATAGTGCAATGATGTGAAGCTTGCCAATTCTTCAGCAAACACACCAAGTTGCCAGCACAAGCGCTCTAGACTATCCCTTTGACATGGCCATTCTCGTGCTGGGGGCTCGACATACTCGAGCCGTTCCCACGAGGACAAGGGGGCTACAAATTTTTGTTCGTGGCAATCGACAAATTCACCAAGTGGATTGAAGTAGAGCCGACAAGAGAAATTAAAGCCGACAACGCCATTAAATTCATCAAGGGGATATTCTGCAGATATGGGTTGCCTCACCACATCCTTACAAACAATGGATCCCAGTTCACCAGCAGTGATTTCCAAGATTACAGCATTGAACTCGGGGTCAAAATCTGCTTCGCCTCAGTGTCACATTCTCAGAGCAATGGACAAGTCGAGCGGGCCAACGGAATAGTACTACAAGGGATTAAAACTCGCGTCCACAATAGGCTCATGGCCTATGATAAAAAGTGGGTCGAAGAACTTCCCTTAGTACTATGGGCCGTACGAACCACGCCGACTACATCCAACAAGGAAACACCCTTCTTTCTCGTATACGGATCTGAAGCCATGCTCCCTATGGAGTTACAACATCAAAGCACACGCGTACAGAAGTATACCGATGAGGAACAGGACGAAAGGCGAAGCGACGATGTGAATCTTCTCGAGGAACATCGCGAACGAGTTGCCGTCCGAGCAGCCGCATTCCAACAGGCTCTTCGCCGATATCATGAGAAGCGCATCAGAGCTCGCACACTCTCCATCGGCGACTACGTCCTCCGACGAGTTCAAAACTAGGCAGGGCGTAACAAACTCTCGCCTAAGTAGGAAGGACCATACACGGTGGTTCGAGTACTGCGATCGGGCAAGTTCAAAATTGTAGATGGCGATGGCAGCGAGTTATCCAACTCATGGAACATTGATAAATTACGTAAATTTTATGTATAAAGTCAATGTATCCCAGACATGTACAAATCAAATATCCAAAGGTATTTTGATCTCCTTATACACCAGTGTCCTTTTTCCAGAGATCCCTTACCACGATAACACCTACTCTTGAAAACGAACCTATTGACCCTTTACGCCATTTCGACAAGACCTCCGAGAAACCTACGGGAATTTCGGCTGGGGACGCCCAGAGCAGATAAGGGCTTGTCGGATTCGAAGAGCCGAACGAACCATGTAAGACCTGGTCATGTAAGAGTGCTCAAAAGGTGTATTAACTAAGCCGTGTAATCGGAAATTGGTTTTTCCAACTTCACGGCTGGGGGGCTAGGTAAATTGCAATTTCAGATAGGCAAGTTACGGGCCATCGAGCCTTCCCCTATGAGAACAGACTTCTCCGAGGACAAGGCTGGGGGCTAGGGAGGGTACCTTACTCGACAACGGGCTAAAGACAGCCTGTAAAAAGAGTAGTACTCGCATATGACACGACCTATTTACACCTTCAGTAGATAGGTTCTTTATGATTACAAAACCCCTAACAATAATATATTACAAAATTTCTGTCAGATGTTTTTTACAAGGACTAAAAATCTACCACGACGGCCATTGCCAGTTCATGGAAGCAAACACCTCCTCGGCTAGGGGCGCAAGCGATCGCGCCGACCGGTCGACCTCATGCGCCGACAACCGAGAACGTCGAAAACCCCCACGCAGGAACCCGAGATCCATTTGCGGACGATGATCTTGGACGCAAGCAAGGACGTGGCCCCTAGCGCAGCGCCTCGCACGACGACACTCCTCCTTGAGGCTGATGTCGATGCGCTGTCCTATGTCCTCGAGTTGGGCACACGCCCCCGTCATCTAAGACAAGTAGCCTGCCGTACTCTCCTCGGGCTTCGGGCGGTTGACCTTCAACTGACGACAGACATCAGCCATGGCACTACAGCAGCTCTTGAGGTATGAGTTCACCCAGACCTCGCGACCACGAAGCACCTCCACGGCTTGGTCTTTTTTCACAACCATGAGTGATCGCTCAAGCTTGGCGACTTCAAACTTTGTCTTCCAGTAGTCGATACGCCTATCTCGCTCAGCGACGACACTATCGAGGTCTACAGAGGGCAGAAGATGTGACGGATGCTACCTCCTAAACAAAATCACAAGTTTAGGAGAGAGACTTCTATAAAACATCACACCTGAGCTCGCACGTGGGAACCCGACTTCACCGGCCTCAAGCAGGCAGCAAGTCGCGTCCAATCCCCCATCCTTGACGGCGTCGTCCGAGGAAGGCAGTCCAACCATCTCGACATGAGGATGTCCGCCTTGCTGGACGTCCTCGGGATCTACACAGCTACGGAAGGCAAAGGAACGCGACAAATCAACACATAATTCATGAAAGGAAGCTGCTGCATCCATAGAACAATGGAAGTGTTTATACAAAGACCATAATACAAGACAGAGAAATTTACTCCTCAAAAAGGGGGAGGACACTCTCCCCGAGATCCGATACGCTCGCCATCACGCTCTCCCGCGTAGTGTTAGCTGCCCCCTTCGCCAAGATCTCCTTGAGGTCGACGTTAGGGAGAGCCAGCTTCACGCACGCGAGGACGTGACACGCCCCCGTGTGGATCCCGTTAGAGATCTCCTCGGCAACGTGAGCGGCGTGCCGTGACGGGATGGTCTCCATCTCATCCGCGAGTTCCGACAATGCCGACGTCAGTGACGTCTCATTGGGGTGCGTTGGAATAGAGGACTTCGCCCCGCACAACAACGCTAACTGGAGGGAATCGTGGAGGGAAAAGAGGATGTCCTACGTATCATTCATCCTCTTCTCCAAACCTTGGCGCTGCATCTCGTTGCTGGCCACGATTTCCTTCATCTTCTGAAGGTCCTCGTGGGCAACCACGAGTTGCGCCTCCAGCTGTGCCACCCTTCCGTCCGCCGCCGTCGCGCGAGCCTCCACACGGTCCATTTGGGCCACCACCACCCGAGAACCCCTCTCGAGAAGGCGGTGGCACTCGGCCACCATGTCAGACCAAGTGGTCATCTTAGGTGGTGGCGCGGCCACAGGAGCAGCGGCACATCCCACGGACTCCGCGACGATGGGAGCAACCTCTACATGAGGAGCGACAGCGACAGGGGACCCACTCATCGCCGCCTCACTCCCACTCTGCGAGGAGACCACCGACGCTTTCCTACGAAGGCTAACAGACGTCATTGAAGATCGGGAATGCGACAACAAGGTCGATCAAGAATTTCGCTTACCTCCCGGCGGGCAGCTTCAATGTCCTCCTCTTCGGGGGAGGAGCCAGACTGCCCGTGTCCCACGTAAGACAGTAAATCATGACCCCATTTTTGACATCCTCGTAAAAGAAGTTAAAGGGCGAAGGCAGCACGCCTACCTCGGAACCAGCAGACTTCTACCGAGAACCATTGGGGGCACTCGATCTCGCCCACGGCTTACGCTTTGTCCCGCTGCCCCCAGCGATGGTGGGAGCGGAGGAGATCTTGGCGACTTCGTCGTCGACCTTCTCCTTTAGCGAAGCGGAGGCCCGGTGATCGACAAGAGGACCGATTACATCCGTCAACGGCAGAATCTGCAAGAGTTGAAGTCACTTTGGCCCTTCAAAGGAATAAAAGATATAAGGTGTCCTGGTTCTCGCTTACATTGATGGCGGTAGCCTTCTCGGCTGCCGACTTGTCGCAAAGCGGGGCCGGCACCCCTTCCGCCGTGGAGGGCGCGCTGATCAGGACCTCCTCGACTCGCTGCGCCACCGTATCGTCAGGAAGATCTGAAACAAACAAAGATGGAAGGAAGCATGGTTAGATCTCGTCCACGGTTTCAACATCAGGAGCGAAAAGAAAGTGCAACGCAAGGACGAATACCCCGCGAAGAAATCTGAGTTATGTCCTCGGTTCCGGCGTAGTCGAATGCGGGGTGAGCGTGAGCTTGCAGCGGTTGGATCCGACGACTAACGAAATCCTCAACAATTTCATAGCCAGTCAGTCCTCGCTCGCGAAGACCACTCACGATGTCGACAAAAGCCTGGAGGGAGGGCGTCATCGGGGGTTTGGAGTTCCAGTCCTCGGAACGATCTGGTTGAACCTCGGGAACGATAAGAACCGGGTCGAGTTATTTTATCCCCAGGTATAACCATCTCGTCCTCCACTGGCTCCGAGATGAGTGGCATTGGAGTGGGATGTATCTTGCCTTCATGCCATCACGAAGGCGGAATCCGCAACATCCTGAAACCCAATTGGGTTCCATCCACCGGAGTTCGTAGAAAAAGCGAAAAAGATCAAGGAAAGGCACTACCCCAATGTAGGGCTCGCAGAGATGAGCAAAAATGCTCAGGAAGGCAATGGAGTTGGGGTTTAGGTGCAGGAGAAAGACCGTAGAAGTTTAAGATCAGCAAGAGAAATTCGGAAGGAGGAGGTAGAAAGCCACATTTGATGAAATCCTCTACCGCTATCATGCGACCTAAAATGGGAGAAGGAACAGTACCTCCTGCCTCCCTCACCATGGTTTGCTTCGGAGGGATGGCTCCTTCGTTGTACAGCTTCTTCAGCGTGGCGGCATCGGAGGAAGACTGCTCGAGGTCCGCCATCGGAAGAAGATTGCCGGTGGAGGGTGTTGAAGATTGGGGAACGAAGAGTCCGAAGAAGTTGAGGAACAGTGAGAGTTTTTTGGCAAACGGACCCGAAATGAATCTCAAAATCCTATTATATAGGCGCACTACCTGACGGTTCGTATTTCGAGGAAAGGGGAGAGATTGCCGCCGAAAATTTCTGGGGACCGTTGTTCAGACTTCAATTTAAATTCAAAACCTGCACAGATAGGCTCCCTGAAAGCGTTATCGACAACTCTACATCTCTACGGTTATATAACCGAGGTTGATCTAACGAGTATGACAACGCTATATCAGGAGAAGTCGCGTGCGAGAACATGAATTCATTTAAGTTAAAGTCGGGGGCTACTGTCAGGGTTACGGATAAGGCATACCCTCTATCCTACGACTTATGGAATACACCAATAAGGTATACCTTCATGTATACGGTTGGTTTCCATATACGTCATTAGGAATTCGCCTCAAATTATGGAAAATATCTCCACGAAGTTAAGGAATTGCAGAAGTCCTACTCGGAAAGGGTAAAATCTCCAGTATATCGTGTCGGTTTACATATCTTCAAGTCTTACTTGAGGGTCAAGGTATCCCACGATATAAAAGGGACCCCTAGGGAAAGGCAAAGGATATCGTATCTCATCGCCAACACACCCACCAAAGTTTACGAAGCCGGAGTCCCCGGAGCCAACTCGCTGGGAGATCTCGTCGAATTCCTCGACTACGGTCTCATTGGCATCGCCAATTCGGTTACTCTCTTTGTAATCTGTTCTCATCATCATCAATCCCATATAAACTGGACTAGGGCTATTACCTGATAAGGGGCCTGAACCAGTATAATCCTTGTCTTTTGTCTGTTTTGATGTCGTACTACGTAGATCCCTGTTCCAACGTACCCTAATACCCTATTCTTTCGGTCCGCGAGTATCACTCGTTGACAGATAGCAAGATAGTTATATTAGGAAAGAATCTATTTTATACCGCCGAGTTTGTTTGAATTCAACGATTTGCCTTGACATTGTCTTTCTATGCGCCATTGGGCTAGGCCTTATTTTCAAAAATATCCTTATGGACATACAAGGTTAACAATTGATTATCTAATTTGAAGTTTTAAAAAAATAAAAACTTTTATGTGGCCTCCTTACACAACATGGACGTTTGTATAGAAGTTTTAAGTTTTTTACATTTCTATTTTTTAAAAAAATATAATTTATCTGCTATATGCTATATAAAATATTTTTTATTGTTGTTTTTAATATAAATCATCTTTCATACACTACATAAAATATTTTTGTGCTATTATGTCTTGTATAAGCAAATTCTCTCTCATATAGCACATAAAAATATTTTTTTAAAAAAATCTAAATTTACCAGAAAAAACTTGAAACTTGTATACAAACTTACATGTTGTGTAAGGAGGCCACATAAAAATTTTCATATTTTTTTGAAACTTCTGATGAGATAAATTAATTGTTAATCTTGTATGTCTCTTAGGTGTATTTTTGATATTTTTGAAAAGAAGATCTAGCCCAACGACGTATTGTAGAAGAATTGATAAAGCCACCGGTATATTATAGAAAGAGATAATGTCGATAGCAAATCGTTTAACTTGAAAGACTCGGTGGTATAGAATGGAGTCTAGTAGTCATCATAAGACCACATTTCTGGAAATGCACACAGTGATGAGAATGAGAGAATCTACTTCAGATGGGTGATGATGGGTACATTTCAATATTTTTATATAGTTATGACAGTATAGAAGTTAAGGTGAAAGAACAAAAACTTGTCTATGAAATCTGGCTCTATCAAAAATCTAAATGGACAAAGAAGCTCTTATATATGTCTGAAACAAAATGAAAATGTGGCTCATGCACTTGATAGTGCAGTGATAAAAGATGTGTGGTTTTAACCATAAGGTCCCATGTTTAATTCTCAACACGCTTATAATTTTTTTTAGAACGAAAAGAAAATCTGAATAAAAATAATAAGCATGGGCCGGCCCACGCACCTATTAAATATTAAAGGATGGGGTTTTCCTTTTCCGGAAGAAAGAAAACGGACAGACTTGTCTCCGACCCGACCCGACCCGACCAGATTGAAAGCAGGCGAGGCGAGGCGAAGCGAGCAGCTTGGGTAGCGCATAGAGACGAACACTTGCAGTGCGTGCGCCACGGGACGGGATGACCATGGCGATCTCTTCCTCCTTTGGTATTTTTCGCTCTCTTCCCCCTTCGCCTCCTTCCACGGCCGCCGCCGCCACCGCCGCCGCGTCCACTAACTAATCTCTCCTTCCGATCGCGCTCATGCAGGTGGCTGCTAACATTTTTATTTTATTTTTGACCTTCTTCGATCCTGGTTGCTCCCTGTGTGTGAGTGAGATTCAGGTAAGTTTCCTCGGCGAGCTCGCCGTCCTCGCACGCGCGCTGGAATTGAGTTAGCTAATCTCATTCCCGTCGCCGCAGATTTGAACAGCAGATTTGAACAGCAGAGAACGAAGAAGAAGCCGGCGGCCGCTCGAAACCCTTGACGGCGACCGGCCGGCGCTGCGCTCTTCAACCACTACACATACTTACAGTGAGTGACTAAGGTAAATTAATTTCCTCCGCACTCGATCGTAGATGATCCTGCATACGCGTTCTCCGGCTTGCATTGCTAGCTGATCCTAGTTGAGGCCAGGCCACCAACTACTCGATCGATAGATTTTCCGTTCGTTCGTTTCGTCCGGCGCGTGTGTGCTCCAGTGCGAGGGGGCGATCCATACATACTCCAAATCAACCAAAGTTAATCATCTGCCATGTTCATTTCAATTCATCCATGCATCCAGTGCTGTGCGAACAAAAGTGATGTGATTTTATAACCTTTTTTTGAGTTGAACTTGTCTAGACCGAGTTGGGGGTTTAATTTGTCTCATCACCTTATGGCTTGATTTCTTTAGGTGCTAAAACTCGTTGGTTGTGTGCCGAGGCCGTAGATGTAAATCATTTTCATTATCTAAAAATATATCGATCATCTGCTTGTTTGATTTGTGTGTACTGCATACATCGATAGATTGTGTCTGTCATGCATGTTTGAATCTCTCATACACATGTATAGTATAGTATAGTATAGTATATCTCAGTAGTCGATAAATCATGATGCAGGGCAGGGGGCTTGGCTAACTGAAGATCGAGATCAGAGAGGCTATCAGAGCAGAAACATGGAGATCTATCTTATCAATGGCAGAGGACAAATTCCACTTTCCCATTGGAGATCCCGAGGGCCGTGGTACCAAGAACACGTATGCATCTCTGGTCAGCAGCATTGTCACTAGAATCACCACCAGAGCAATGGCGACCGTGGAGGGAAAGCCAGTTTGTGGGCCCTCGGGGTACTTTGAGATAATCCTTTTTCCTAAACCTGGCACTCAGTTCGCCGCAAAACATGCTAATGGCCGCGTCCGCCTGCTGTTTAACTACCAGAATCTCTATCTCGTCGCTTTCAAGGTGCAAGGTAAATGGCACAAATTCAAAGACCTCACTCCAAAAATAGCTCCAGACTATGCCAGCATCAAGAGGAAGAAGCACTGCGAGGCCAAGAATCTACCCTTCGAGTCCAACTACGGAGTAAGAGGAATGGCGGCAAACTTAGCACAACTCAAGGTGAGCAGACAAACTCCACTTCAGATCTATAAGATGCTGAGTTTGTATGACCCTGAGCACAACGCGGGAATGGTCCGATTGTCAGACTTGCAAAAGATGCTCTTCAAGACCTGTGCTGTGTTTCCGGAGGTGTTCAGATTCCCATTGCTGAAGAAGCGAGTCGTGTACCTGATGGGTAAGACAGCAGACGAAGAGAGTACTGTCGGTGAGCAACACACCGATCTGTTCCAGAACTGGGGTGATTGTTGCATGGCACTCAGGATGGGGAGACAAGCTTTCACGCCGATGGCTGATCTAGATATCTACACGTTCGACCAGCTGCTCTCTACGATCGGAGCCGTTTTGCCAGTTTGAAATATTCACTCTACGTGTCTTAGCTTGCTCCAAGCTGCTAGCTGCTTGCTTCTACCATATTATATAACTGCGTGCTGCTTAACTGTACTAAAGACCCCCCCTGCAGCTACCTCTGCTCTCCTTAGATATATAGGAGTATATGCATATATATAATTATTACCACTAATCATCTAGTATATCATACGACGACGACGATACATATGTATATGATCCACTTAATGTTACCCTGTTACTATCTAGCTACTTGCCAGATTTTGATCCACTACTCCATGTTGGTGCATACTTGAGACTAAATTTGCGTGCACATACTAGCTACCATGTATGTACGTACTATTATGTACCCTTCTTCTAGACAGCTTATTAATTAGTACTAATTAGCTTGCATATGGTGTGTCGTTCATCCATTCTGTTATCAGTTATCCTGCAGTTATTACATATATATATATACAGATGTTGTACTGTCAATATATCAGTTCATGCATATGCTCTCTACCTATCTACGTATTATATATGCATATGCATGAATCATATATATATATATATATATATATATATATATATATATATATATATATATATATATATATATATATATATATATATATATATATATATATATATATATATATATATATATATATATATATATATATATATATATATATATATATATATATATATATATATATATCTTGCTGAGAAATAAGTGGATATGTATACAACGTAACTTACACGGGTACACAAGTATCCATGCCATGCACGCCATATTTATGCTACAAATTGTTGCCATATATATGTATATATGACGCCTCATGTATAAGTGCAACTAGTTAATGAAAGCCATGCATTCATACTAAAATTTACGAACATATACATTCACATTAGTATGTTAGGCTCGATTATTAAATGTGTTCGGAAAATTCGACCTCTTAATTATTACTCCTTATATTAATTAATTAGGGCAAGTTCATACTAAGATACTCCCTAATTCGACCTCTTAAGTAGTACGTACCACTTAAATTTTGTTCATGTCATGGATCGGATCTCCTCGTCAACTAGTAACACTGGTGGAGAAACCATCTTTCGTCGGTCGGCCGATTTCCACAATAGTTCCGGATGCAATAAAAACCGGGGCTAAAGATGATCTTTAGTCCCGGTTCAAAAGGGTAACGGGCATATTTGATCTTTAGTCCCGGTTGGTAAAGATCATCTTTAGTCCCGGTTCGAATGCTGTCAGGGCATGTCAGGCCCCCCCGGGATCTTTAGTCCCGGTTGATACTTTAGTCCCGGTTGGTAATACCAACCGGGGCTAAAGATCCTGGTGATCTTTAGCCCCGGTTGTTGCTACCAACCGGGACTAAAGTCCCACCCCTATATATATGTCTTCTTCCTCCTCCAGCTGCCCGAGCAAGCTTCAAAATTTATTCAAAAAAGAGGGGAGGTCATGCCAAAATTTCTATTGAATTTATTTTGGTTATTACATACAAATCGGAGGTGCCTAAAAGGTTTGCAACTTCATCCTCCAATATTTTTTTTTGTCATACTACATTTGCACCTATGTTTTGCACACTTTTTTTTGTCTCCAAAATTTAGTTGTAAGTTGATGAGAGAGAAAATGTGTGTGGGGAAGAAAGAATATATAGAAATTTAGTTCATTTGCTAAACAAGGTTTTATAAAATAGTTGAGAAGGAAAACTCTAGTGAAAGTTAATCTTAAATAATAGAAAACAAACTAAAATGAAAATTAAAAGAAGTAAAACACATTAAAATTAGTTTAAAACTTTACACATAGTTTTTAAGAATTATTTGGTGTAATATTTTATTATTTTTGTATGAATAAAGATATCTTATAATTATTGTATGACTGTCATTATTGTAAGAATAATTATTTGTGTACGGTTTTTTTTGACTCATGTAGATGGATCGGCAATGGATGTACGCTGACCGGCGGTCCAAAAGAGTTTATTGACGGCGTGCACTATTTTTTGAGAGTGGCCGAAGCTAACAGGCAAAGGGGTTTTATTTGTTGTCCATGCAATAATTGTGAGAATCAGAAGGAGTATTCTGCATCCAGGACTATTCATTTCCACTTGTTTGAGTCGGGGTTCATGCCAAGCTATAATTGTTGGACATCCCACGGAGAGCAAGGTGTTGAAATGGAAGAAGATGAAGTGGAAGACGACAATATTCCGGACTTTGCTCAGTATGTTGGATTTGAAGAAAATCAAACGGGCGAGGAGGAAACAGCTGCTGATGGTAACGACGTTGCGGATGATCTTGGTCAGATGTTGCAGGATGCCAGGGAGGATTGCGAAAGTGAAAAGGAGGCCTATAAATTGGACAAGATGTTGGAGGACCACAGAACTTCGTTGTACCCAGGTTGCGAGTAGGGGCACAAAAAGTTGGATACCACTCTGGAGTTCTTGCAATGGAAGGCAAAAAATGGGGTTAGTGACAAGGCATTTGGCGATTTATTGAAACTCGTCAAGAACATTCTTCCGGGGGGAAACAAATTGCCCGAGACAACGTACGAGGCTAAGAAGATAGTCTGCCCGTTAGGACTGGAAGTTCATAAGATTCATGCATGTCCGAACGATTATATCCTATATCGCGGTGAGGAGTATGAGAACCTAGAAGCATGCCCTGTTTGCAAAGCACTACGATACAAGATTAGACGAGACGATCCAGGAGAAGTTGACGGGCAGCTAACAAAGAAGAGAATTCCTGCTAAGGTGATGTGGTATTTCCCTATAATACCATGGCTAAGGCGTTTGTTCAGGAATAAGGGGAATGCTAGAATGTTGCGATGGCACGCTGAAGAGCGTCAACAGGAAGGGATGCTGAGACACCCCGCCGATGGTTCGCAGTGGCGAAACATCGACAGAAAATTTAAAGAATTTGGAAAGGACGTACGAAACATACGGTTTGGTTTGAGTACGGATGGCATGAATCCTTTCGGAGAGATGAGCAGCGGCCATAGCACTTGGCCCGTTACGATGTGCATCTACAACCTCCCCCCTGGCTATGCATGAAGAGGAAGTACATAATGATGCCGATTATTATTCAAGGCCCCAAGCAACCTGGTAACGACATCGATGTGTACCTAAGACCACTGGTCGAAGATCTTAAACAGTTGTGGAAGAAGGTAGGTGTCCCCGTGTGGGACGAGGACAAACATGAGGAGTTTAACCTACGAGCGCTGCTGTTCGTAACCATCAACGATTGGCCTGCACTTAGTAACCTATCCGGACAGTCCAACAAGGGGTACAAGGCTTGCACTCACTGTATGGATGAAACAGAAAGTACGTATCTTAAGCACTGTAGGAAGGTTGTATACATGGGTCATCGTCGATTCCTTGCAGCAAACCACCCGGTACGAAAGAGAGGCAAGCACTTCGAACATAAGGCCGACCACCGTACGAAGCCTAAACATCGCAGCGGGAAAACAGTGTTTGCTATGGTTAAAGATCTTAAAGTAGTGTTCGGAAAGGGGCCTGGAAGCCAGCCTATAGAGAGCGAAGATGGTCACGCGGCGATGTGGAAAAAGAACTCTATATTTTGGGAGTTACCATATTGGGAATTCTTGGACGTACGCCACGCAATCGACGTGATACACCTCACTAAGAACCTTTGCATAAACCTTCTTAGCTTCCTAGGTGTATACAGAAAGTCGAAAGATACACTGGAAGCACGTAATGATCTGAAGCATATGGAACAATGCGGCGACCTTCACCTGGAACCAAAGGAGAAAGGAAGCCATTACTTGAGTCCAGCTAGCTACACTCTTAGCAAGGCAGAGAAGGAAAGTATGTTTGAATGCTTGGAGAGCATAAAGGTACCATCTGGATACTCCACGAATATCAAGCGAATAATAAGCACGAAGGAGAAGAAGTTCACAAACCTAAAGTCTCATGATTGTCACGTGTTGATGACACAACTGCTACCAGTTGTAATAAGGGGTATCCTTCCAGACAATGTCCGGGCAACAATAACAAAGCTATGTGCATTCATGAATGCAATTTCGCAGAAGGTCATCGATCCGGATAGATTAGAAGCCCTTCAGAATGAAGTGGTGCAATGTCTCTCAGTTTTGAGTTGATATTTCCACCTTCATTTTTCAATATAATGACGCATCTGCTTTGTCACCTTGTGAAAGAGATCCGTATTCTCGGGCCTGTGTACCTACACAACATGTTTCCTTTCGAGAGGTACATGGGCGTTCTGAAGAAGTATGTTCGTAACCGTGCTCGTCCAGAGGCAAGCATCGCCAAGGGTTATGGAACAGAGGAGGTCATCGAATTTTGCGTAGAATTTATCGAAGACCTTCGCCCAATCGGGGTACCTAAATCACGCCATGAAGGGAGACTACGGGGAAAGGGAACTCTCGGAAGGAAAGCAATAATGACGGTAGACAACAATTTATTCCGTAAAGCCCATTTCACTGTTCTGCAACACTCTTCATTGGTAGCTCCTTACATCGAGGAGCACTTGGCTCTAGTTCACGCCAAGAACATCGGTAAGTCCGATGCATGGATTACACGGCATCACATTGATACTTTTCCCACGTGGCTACGACAACATCTCATGGGTAACGAGTCGATCAACCAACAACTTGCCTTCCTGGCGAGGGGACCGTCTGGGTCGATCACGACATTCCAGGGATATGAGATCAATGGGTACACATTCTACACGAGAGCCCAAGACATGAAGAGCACGAACCAAAACAGCGCTGTTCGTGTCGATGCCATGGGACACGATAGAACAACTGCCACGTATTACGGTGCCATCGAGGATATATGGGAACTTGACTATGGTCCTTATGGTTCCTCTGTTCCGGTGCCAATGGGTTAGGTTGACTAGTGGAGGCGTAATGATTGATGATAGTGGTATGACAACTGTTGACCTTAACAAGGTTGGATACTCGGACGAACCTTTTGTCCTTGCCAATGATGTAACGCAAGTCTTTTTCGTGAAGGACATATCTAGCAAAGGAAAGAAGGGCAGAGGGCCTGACGAGCCTAAGTGTCAAGTGGTTCTCACAGGCAAAATAAAAATCGTCGGAGTTGAGAATAAGACTGACGAGGATTACGATCAGTTGGATGAGCAACCCCTTTCACGGTGACGATTGACCCTAGCATCCTTCTATCAAATGAAGACACCCCTTACTCACGCAGCGATCACAAGGAGGGAACAATAGTGAGGAGAAAGTACGTGCGGTCAACCGTCACCGCCGATGTAATGCCGTAATTATTGTGTACACGATGTAAACTATTTTGGATGTATTGATTATCCATATAAATCAATTGATGTATGGCATAATTTACTATCATTCATATGCTACATTTAATTGACTATCATTCATATGCTAATTATAATTGACTAGAGAATTTTTAAAAGTATTAAATCATTCATGTGGCATTTACAGATGTTAATTAGAGTTTTTCACAATTTAATTTACTATCTTTCATATGCTACTTATATATGACTATTCGAATTTTTAAAAGGTTTAAATCATGCATGTGGCATTTACATATGTTAATTAGAGTTTTTAACTTTTAATTTAATATAATTCCTACGCTAAGTATATATGATGATTATAATTTTTATTAATTTTAAATCATGCAGTATGTACATACATATCTTAATTAGAGTTTTTACCAATTTAATAATATCATTCATATGCTAAGTATATATGATTATTGGAATTTTTATTAATTTTAAGTCATATATTTGCTTATTACGATTTATCCACTTAATTTATTACAGACAAAAATAATTTTTCGAAGTAATTGTCATTAATCTTTGTACTTTAAATAATGTTAATGCATTAACTTCTATTTTAGAAACACATATGTAAGCGAAAATAATATGCAGTGCTATAATCTTTAGTCCCGGTTCTTAACCCTAACCGGGTTTAAAAAGAATTTGGAAATAGCGGGAAAAGATCTTTACTCCTAGTTGATGAGAACAACCGGGACTAAAGATATCTTTAGTCCCAGTTGTTGAGAACAACCGGGAGTAAAGATCTTTTCATTACTCCCGGTTGTTCTTAACAACCGGGACTAAAGATATCTTTAGTCCCGGTTGTTCTCATCAACCGGGAGTAAAGATCCGGGGGTATATATTTTCCCGGTGCGCCCTCGTCTTCTCCACCAACACTCAACGTTTTCGGCCGATCGATCTCTCTCGGCCTCTCTCCTTCGCCGCCACTGCCTAGGGCAAATCCCCGCGCCGACGCCATCGTCTCGAGCTCGTCGTCCTCGCCGCCGCCTCCGCCTCCTCCTCCGCCGCCGCATCTCTGGGGTGAGAGCCGCCGCCGCCTCTCCCTTCATCGATCTCCGATCTCGATCTCTCTCTCCGTTGCGCCGCCCGCCACGAGACGCCGCGCCACGCCGACGCCGCGCCACGCCGCCGCCGGCACGCCACGCCGCCGCCTTCGCCGCCACGCAACGCCGCCGCCGCATGCAACGCCACGCCGCCACCGCCGTCGCCACGCCACCGCCGCCACCGCACGCCGCCGCGCCAAGAGCCGGCCCGATGCCGCCACACCGCCGTTAACGAACACGTGAACGAGAACGAACACGTCAACGTATGTTGCCGCGAGAACGTGAACGAGAACGAGAACGATCGAACGAACGAGAGCGAGAACGAACACGTCAACGTACGTTGCCGCGAGAACGTGAACGAGAACGAGAACGATCGAACGAACGAGAGCGAGAACGAGAACTGTCGCGACCGGGAAAATTGCCTTTTCCCGAACGCTAGTGTATTAATCCCCGTCCCAGGAAAAGCCGGGGTACACCACACAAACGTGATATAAAAGACACATCTTTATTATATCGATAATATTTACATTATTACAAAGGCGCTTCAGGCCTGGCAATCAAAAATAAACAGCAGCGGACTAGCGGGCCTACGGCTCCAACTTCGCAGGCGCTCAACTGGGGTATAAGCCAGGACTCCACCTAAGACATCTTCTCCAAAGCTTCTCTTACTGAAGGGGGAAAAGATTGAGCAAGAATGAGTACAACCACAGTACTCAGCAAGCCACACCGGCAGATGCATGATTAATGCAAGGGGGTACAAGGGGTAATAATATAGGGGTTAAGCTTTGCAGAAAACAGCATTTAAAAGTCACTTAGTTGCCCAAAGCCATTTTATAAAGACGATCCTAGAGCTACACAGTAGTATTAATCAAGGCCGTGAACCCACACGAACCTGCCTTAACCCAAGGCCTACGATGATTCAGACCGAACTGGCAACCCGACCCTGGGTCCCAGCTCGTCCCAAGCCAACCCAGGCCAACCATTCCACATTTTAGTTGTTAAGCCAAATTTTAAGAATTAAAACACTAACTTGGGTACATTGCTCGGCTTGCCCATAACCAAGGGCGCGGCTATTCGAATAGATTATACTCTGATCAGAGGTGTACATCTTTACCCACAAGACACATCTTCCTCACGTGTAACCACGTGCCACATACCACCACGGTATACAGACGAAAGACGTGACATAGTTTCCAACCCATCCTAGCCATAGACAAGAGTACCGACCCAACCCCACCTACGGCCGGAACCTCCGGGACAGGTAGGCAGGATAGAGCCCCTAGCAGCAGGACACCAGCCCTGTGCCATGACATCTCGACTACCGGGCCGCAGCTCGTGTAGCCTTCATTTGTCCTAGAGATGTCCATCGACCCCCTACTTCGTCCATCTCTAATCCGTGTACTTTTGTTTATAACCAGACTGAGCCACAAACTAAGCCTTACCCACTAGACATGTGGAAGTACGGTAGTACTTTGCAACAGAGGCCCGAAGACCGGTCCTTATATGGCTGAGGTGCTACTATCAAAACCATGCACCCCGAGCCCAGCCTAAAACCATTTTGGGGATTTTGAATAGAGGGGGCGGTGTGAAGCCGATTCCACAATAACCAAACCATTCCATAGTGTCCAGGTGATGAGAATATCCCAAAGTCTAGAGTTGTAAAACCACCTAATGTTACCTAATTAAACAGCGAAGCATCTACCTAAAATCATACTAGTGGTACCATGAGTAGAGTATCCACTAGTTGGGGTTTTGTTTAATCTAGGGTGAACAAGGTAATAATAACAATAACAATAATAATAAGGTCATAACAAAGGTAAATAGGTATGGCTAAATAAAACAGTGATAACGCGGGAATTTAAATAAAGCGACAATGCAATAATTTAAATCAAAATAATTTTATAAACTGGGGTTCAATCTGTTCGAGGATGATGTGACTTGCCTTGCTCGCTTTCCCAAACGTCGGCTTCAACTTCCACGAAGAGCGGATCTTCCGAAGCTGCTGCGTCTACACGACCAACGGAAAAGAAAAGGCTTTTACTCGACTAAACTCCATATAACAAGCAGAAACAAAGCACAAAAATGGGTTCTTGACTTCTTAAGGAAAAATTAGAGACTTGAACGGTCCAATTCCGAGTTCAAATGGCTAAGTTATGGCCATTTGAAGTTTATATGCTCTTTAAATGGATATTTGCGAATTTCTTCATTTAAATTTTAATTTAAAATCGGATTTATTGCGTCAGCCGAGGGGAGGGGCGCGCGGACCGGGTCCACGGGAGTGGGGCCCACGCGGCAGCCCCACGGTCCACGGTGGACCGGGTGCACCCGGCTCACACCGGCCGGCGCCGGGGGTCCCACGCGTCAGCCGCACCCGAGGGCGCGGGCGGCTGACGGCCGGGCCCCACGCGGCAGCCACTCGGCGCGCCCGAGGGCGGCCAAGCCAGCGCGGCCGGCGGGAGGCAGCGCGCCCGCGCCCCGATGGTCGCCGCCGGCGGCCACCGGCGCGGCGGAGTGGCGCCCGAGAGAGGGGAGGGAAGGGGGAAGCGAAACGGCGGCCAACGGCTCACCCCGGGTCGACGGCGACGACGGGAATGGCGACCGAAGCGGAGAGAGGCGGCGGCGCGGCTCGGGTCGACGAGGACGGCGGCGTTCCGGCGGTCGGCGGGCGAAACGAAGGGGTAGACGAGATCGGCGAGGACGCGGCGATGCCGAAGCAGGCGATGCCGAAGCGGGAGGAGGTCCGAGGCGACGACGGCGGCGGACCGGAGCTCGGCGGCGACGGCGGAGAGAGAGGACGACGGCGCGAGCTCGATTCCGACGGGGAGAAAGAGCGGCGAGTGGCGGAAACGGAGGAGGGAGGCACGGGGAGGGTTTAAATAGAGCCGGGGCGAGGGAGGGTGGCCGGGGAAGGGAGGAAACCGGCGCGGGAGGTCGGCCGCCATCAATGGCGCCGGCGAGATTAGGGGAGCGGTTTCCAACCGAATCCGAGGGAGAGAGGGAGAGAAAAATGGGGGGAAAGAGAGAGGGAATCACGGGGAGTGATTTCCCCCTCTTTATTGCGCGCGTGGACGGCGGGAGGCGGCGGGATTCGCGGCGGCGGCGGCGCTAGGGCATGGGCGAGGCGGCGGGAGCGGCGGGAGGACAGGGATGACAGGTGGGCCCCACCCGTCAACGAGGGTGGCGGGCGGGCCCACCCGTCAGCGGCACGCGCGCGGGGAGGAGGCCGGATGGGCCGCGGGGAAGAGGAGAGAGAGAGAAAGGGATGGGCCGAGCCGGCCCAAGAGGGGAAAAAAGGGGGGAAAAGACTTTTTAGGGTTTTTCTTTTTATAAAATCATTTTAACTTTGTTTATTTCTTAATAATTATTATTTGTGCTCTGAAAATTCCACTAAAATTTGAGGGCTCCTTTTAGACCAAGGAGAATTTAACAAAAATTCTCCGGGTCACATTTGAATTTTTCTTGTACGTATTTTAATGTTTGCCAATTTCTTTTCGAATTTTAATTAATTCTATTATTCCTTTTAGAGAATGATTTTTATTTCGGGATGAATTTATCAGGACGTGACAAGAACGATCGAACGAATTAACGTGAACGAGAACGACAACGAACGTGAACGAGAACGAACGTGAATGAGAACGAGCGAACGAACGTGAACGAGCTAGGGAACGTGAACGAGCGAACGAACGTGAACGAACGTGAATGTGAAATGCAATATATATATGTTACTTCGCATTTATCCTAATACATATTTTTTGTATCTTGCAGAAAAGACGTGTTGTCGGAGTGATCCCTCAAGCCGGAGTGGAAGAGCTAGCCCTAGAAGGAATTCGTGCAGGCAAGTGACGTAATAATATAAATGATTGTTATATTTGTAATGCACTCAAATAATATTAGACTTGTAATTAGACTTAGCATATAAGATTGTATAGTGTTCTAATATTATTTGAGTTTTAATATAAGATTATTTTATTGCAAATTAGACTTAGTATGTAATTATTGACTACGGAATTGGTGCGACTCCTAGCAATTGACTATTGTAGTCTTAATTAGACTTAGCATATACGCACGAAACACTTAGCATACATGACTATTTTAGTCTTAGCATGTAATATTATTTGAGTTTTAATATAAGATTATTTTATTTGTAATTAGACTTAGTATATAATTATTTACTAGCTAGGGTTGTATAATATACGTCACCTAGACTTAGCTTATATCACGATTTGTAATTAGACTTAGCACGTAAGGTTGTGTAGGGTTCTAATGTACGACATTTACACTTAGCATACATGACTTAGATTGTTAAAACATAAATGTCTCGTGACTTAGCAGATGTTTCTTGTATCAACAGATGGCTGACCGCGATGAGGAACAGATATTGTACGATACAATCGCGGAGGGAAGTAGCCAGTACTGGAATGAAGAAGAGGGGAACGAGGATCCAAACCAGTACTTGAACGAGGAAGGGAACGTGGAGAGGGATGCGGAGGGGAACCAGCAGGGGCACGTGGAAAGGGATGTGGAGGGGAACCAGGAGGAGGAGGCTAGTGGTAGTCAACCCTCCGTTGGACAGAAGAGGGCACGCGGGCAACGAGGTGCAGCGAAGAAGCTTGAGGGTCGGCACATCATAACGGAAGTGGAAGAAGATGGACGTCCTAGTGCCCCGGCCGAAGCCGCCAAGAACTATGTACGTCACAGCGGTTGGGTTGTGCGGGATAACGTGCCTGTCAGTACGGTGTACTGGCGAAGAACAAGGGCACGCGGAGATCATGAGAGCTTTGTCCCAGATTCGGAGAAAGAGATGCTGTGGACCACAATGCTCGAGACATTCACCCTTCCTGCGGGTATAGAGGACAAAGTGAAAAGGTGGACTCTGAAGAAAATGGCAGAACAGTTTCAGAGCTTCAAGGGAGAGTTGTACAAGAAATATATCCTGAAGGGGCAGACACCGAACTTCGACACATTCCCAAAGCTAAGGGATCACTGGGACGAGTTTGTTGCATATAAGACAGGTGAACAAGGGCAGGCGATGATGGAAAGAAACAAAGAAAATGCCGCCAAGAAGATGTACCATCACCACTTGGGGTCAGGAGGCTATAGCGTCGCGATGCTGAAGTGGGAGGAGATGGAGGCTAGCTTGATTGAGAGGGGTATCGAACCGGCAACCGCCAATTGGCCGGAACGATCGAAGTTCTGGTACTATGCTCACGGTGGAACGCTCAACCCAGCTGATGGCTCACTGGTCTTCGGCGATCAGATACGAGAGGCTGCGCGATGACTAACAGATGCAGTGGAAGCCTCCTCTCAGGGCACGTTCCGACCGGACAGAGATAGGGACGAGCTGACACTCGCCCTGCAGACTCCAGAGCATCCAGGACGAACACGAGGGAAAGGGGTGATTCCTTGGAAGATTGGTTTCAAGGAAGACATCCACACGCACAGGAGTCGGATGAGGAGCAAGAGAGATACCGAGGCGAAGATTGCAGATCTAGAGTTCCGGGTATCGAGCTACGACCTCAGCATGCAAGAGGAGGTGGCAAGGAAGGTTGATGAACGCATGGCCGCACATCGGTCCCATGATCCCCAGCCGACCATTCCTCCTGCAATGGTGAGCCCGTCAGGAAACCGTAGCAGCTGCGCCTCAACGGGGCAGGTAAGATCACAGAGCATGGACGCCATGCAAACACAGGACGAATCGACCTGTCTCGTTGATGACATCACTCAGCGGACACCATGTGAGCTGCATATTCCTTACAAGAACTTATCAATAAAGGTAAGCTCGTAGTTTATATATTTTAGATTTAGCCATTCCGCTAGTTGCTGCTTATATATGTTGATTACTAATAAATAATCTCTCACAACATGAAGGTGGTGTCAGGCATGGCCATCCCAACGGACCCTTCAGGTACTTACCACAGCAGGCCGATTCCAGCAGGATACTCGAAGGTCGAAGTTGAGTTGGTCGAAGGCGCGTACGAGGACCTCGAGCTGGATTACCCTGGAGGAGACGGTGAGACGCATCTACGAGACACAAGCCATGCCATTATTCTATGGCGCAGGCGGTACATCATCCTCCCTGGGCGACAAGCGGCGTCTCGTGTACCATCTCCTCCGGCTCCGCCATCTCCTCCTCAGGATCCTGCACCGTCTCCTCCTCATGCTCCGCCAGCACCGTCTCCACCTCAGGCTCCAGCACCGACTCCTCCTCAGGATCCTGCACCGACTCCTCCTCGGGCTCCTACACCTACTCCTCCGCAAGCTCCTCTTCCGGCACCTTCAAAGTCAAGGGCCCCCCAGCTCCACCGCCTGCCCACACAAGGGCAACGAAGAAGGCAAAAGTTGACGCCGCCAAGAACAAGGACCCGGGGTACGATTGCACGCAAGAGGAGCTTGACGCTTACGTTGCATCAGAAGTCAAGAGACAATTCAAGCCTCGAAGTCCAGAAAAGAAGATTCCTGTAGACCCCAGTGTCAGGAACTTCTTCAGGGGTATGTCTGCACCTGTCAAGGAGGCCATCAAGCTATCAGACTATGAGCGAACGCTGAAGAAAGCATCTTCTGGAAAGTCCAAACCAGTCCCTCAGCTTGGAGAGCAACCAAACCAGGAGATCAAGCCGTTGGTGACCGGGGAAGACATGACGATAGAAGAATTTATTATTGACACCAGTCTAACTACGGATCAATTGCTAGGAGTTGAACCATTAGAAAAGGCGGAATTGAAAGACATGTACAAACTCGGTAAACCGCTTGTCAAGCCCGAGCTGGTGCAGTCCCTACCCACACAAATGTACAAGTTCCATCAGTTGTACATGGAGATGAGCGCCACCGGTAGAGAGATGATCGGAGCGAGGATCAGGGACCCGGACTTCTTGCAAGGAGATGATATTCTCTGGATCAATTTCAAGGGAATCTATCAAGTATACCAGCTGGACGCCCTCGACGTCTCTATTATGAGTTGCTGGATTTTGTAAGTATATCGTTCAGTTATATTTCTTAATTACTACGTCTCCTTTATTTAATTAGGTCCTTGTATATAAGTAAACTATATAAAATAAAATACTCCCTTTTATCGTTGTAGAATGGAGATTCAAAGGGCCCGACGGCGGAGGGTTTTCGATACTGAATTCATCGACCCTCGGAGAGTAAACGTCGCAATGCTCGACCAATATCCACAAGAAACAGAGGACAATCTCGTCCATCTCCTGAAGGCACAGCATTACAAGACGTTCATACTGTTGCCGTACAACACAGAGTTAGTTTAATTTTACTGTCTTCCTACATACCAAATTTCATTCCCGTACGAACTTGCTAAGTGTTTCATATGTAATGCATCCCACGCACATTGCAGATTCCACTGGGTGCTTTTACTCTTCGACCTGTCGGCTTGCACCGTCAACGTATATGACTCAATGGATAAAAAAGAGTCTACGTTTGACAAGGTTTTCGAACTTATAGACAGGTACTGGCATAAGTTCCTCTGTTAATTAAGAAATTCTTGTTATGTTAATTATTTCTACTACGAATCATATCTTTAAACTCCATGTAGGGCTTGGTATCGGTTCCGTCATTTGGTCCGCGGCAACTGGAGAGAAAGACTTAGGCGGAGGTTCAAATTTCCTGTGAGTACACATGCTCTACATTTATATTTCTCCGATTCAAATTAATACATACAAGTGTATATTAATTAGATCTCACGCCGTTAATTTGTCATTTATTGGTAGTGCGCAAAGCAAAAGCAGGGAACTAACTTGTGCGGCTACTACGTGTGCGAGTATTGCCACTGCCTTGCAGACCAAATCATCACCACAAGAGAGCTCGATGTACGTACAAATAAATTCAAAATTTCATTACGTAACGATTTCTTGTTTAATTACTAATCAATTTCATACATTCATATAGTTTATTCGCATGAGGGATAACCTGACCACACACAAGGAATTTATCACGGCGGTTCAAGAATAACTCATGGGATTCATCAACGAAGAAATCCTTGATCCCAAGGGTGAATTCTACTACGACGGAAACACAATTCACCGGTCCTTAGCTTCTGAGCTAGCAGCGAGTACTACTACGTCGAAATCGTAGCTTGCTAGGACATATAATGGATTGTAATTAATACATGACTACATATGTTTCTATATGCATGTGTACACATTTTCTATAATGTAAATATATTTTGGTCATATATATATATATATATATATATATATATATATATATATATATATATATATATATATATATACATATACATATATATATATATATATATATATATATATATATATATATATATATATATATATATATATATATATATATATATGTATATGTATATATATATATATATATATATATATATATATATATATATATATATATATATATATATGTATATGTATATATATGTATATATATATATATATATATATGTATATATGTATATATATATATATATATATACATATGCATTTGTATATATGTATATATATATATATATATGTATATATATATATATATATATATATATATATATATATATATATATATGTATATATATATATATATATGTATATATATATATATATATATATACATATGCATTTGCATAACATATATATGTATAAATACATATATATTATGCATGTACATATGTACTGAACCATATATACATATAATATAATATAATATAATATATATATATATGCATATATATGTATTGAAACATATATATGCATGGTTTATATATATATATATATAAACCATGCAGCAACAGGGCCATGCAAAAAAAAAAGGTCAGCTCGATCTTTAGTCCTAGTTGGTAACACCAACCGGGACTAAAGATGGCTCAGCCGGCCACGTGGCTGAGCCATCTTTAGTCCCGGTTGGTGTTACCAACCGGGACTAAAGATCGCTATCTTTAGTCCCGGATTGCTACTCCCGGTTTGGAAACCGGCACTAAAGGGGGTTATAAACCGGGACTACAAAGGGTTTCTCCACCAGTGTAAGAGCCATATACCTGTGCAACATACTCCATTATATTACTTCTACACAAACCCAACACTATCTTACTCTCACCTACTCCCTCCGATTCTATAATAATTGATGTTTTGAACAAGGCCTAGGTTGAGATCAAACTTTTATAACTTTGACCATCAATAACTTTAAAAATATTTAGTTTAAAGAAACTAGAACAACATATATAGATTTGTCATTCAAAGCACTATAATAAAAGTAAACATGTATGTATTTATTTATTGTATCACTAAAAAAAAGCTTTATATAGAGGTTCTTTTGTAGAGACAAACTCTAGACACACTTTTTAGAGGCACTTTTTACTTGATATATCGCCTAAAATATTTTTACTCTAGATACACTTTAGAGACATTTTTAGCATACTTTGTTAAATTTATCTTGTAGAGACATTTTTTCGGCACTTTAAAATTTGCCTCATATGTAAAGTCATTTTCTTAAGGCATTTAAAACGATGTAAAGGCATTTTTCTGAATATTAATATATATCAAGTAAATAGATATAAGTAACACAAATCACTTATTTAAATGCAATTATATGAGGTTGAGATGGTTAGTGCATTAAAGATAATAAAAATCACCAACTCAAGAGGTCATGAGTTCAAGAATTGTTAATGGGATAATATTTTTAAATTTTTAATATTGATTTGCTATAGTTGCCGCATAATTTAATGCCACTACAAAGTGCTTCTATTTGTAAAGAGACATCTTATAAAATGCTTCTTCGTTCGTAGAGACAATTCACCAAAAGGCATTTACGAGACACTCTTCAAAATGTCTCTATAACATTGTAAAGGCATTTTAAAAATGTCTCTTTAGTATTAGGAAAATGTCTCTACAAGGCATATTTTGTTGTAGTGTATATATTATAATAGAAAAATAAGGTCAATGTGTTGATGTAAAAACACAAGGCCTGGGAGATCTGCTTAACTCCAGTGCAGGTCCAAAGCTTGCCTTTAGGTGTATAAGCGTGCCAGTTGATTTGATCCTGCAATCAACAAGAAACAGAGACAAAGAAACCGCGGTTAAATCCATAAACGATAGCCGATCGGCTAGTTGCCGATGACATATCATTTATCTCGAAGCCGATGTCATATGTGAATCGATCGGCAAATATGAATAAGTAAGAAAGAACTAAATCTACTCGATCGGCTGTAGATATTAACAATATATAGTCCTTATACGACGCAGAATGGCGACTCTCTTCTCTGGCGACGTCCATGGCGACTCTCCCTAGGAGATGGTCACGCCGGCGCCACCTACTGGATGGGATTTCTCCCCGGGGGATTCCATCCGCGATGAAGTTTGGAGCCGTTTTGGTTCACCGGTGCACTATTCCTCTCACTTTAGCCGTTCTCCTTTTCGATTAGTGGTTGATGTTCCTCGTTCTTCGTTTTGATTGACCTCGTCCTCCGTGGCGCTTGCTCTTAGAGGGGCGATTGGTGGTTCTCCGTCTGATCTTCAAGTTGATCCTTTGGTTGATCGAAGTTTTACTTTTGTGGTGTGTTCTAAGAAAGTTGGACTCTGGATCTACTCTCTCAGATCCTTTTCCTGTAAGGATTTCTCGGTTCGGTTTTTTCTCTGGAAGAATGGAGGTCCTGATTGGAGACGGAAATGGGATCTCTGGCAAGCTGAGCAAGATAATGAATGGACCATTGTAAAGCGGCGATCTTCTTCGGGTAATCGTTCTCAGCATTTGATAAAGGCTTCTTCTGTTTTTGATCGTCTTAAGTTAGATATTCCATCATCTCTGAAGAAGATTGTTCAGAAGTCTGATTCTATTGCCTCCAAGGAAATTGTTCTTGCTAATTCTGATCCAAAAGGTACGCATCTTAATTGTGATAAGCGGAATTCTTCCTTTTCAAATTTGAACCGATCTGGGCTGGTTTGTTTTTGGTGTTTGGGCTCTGATCACCTCATCCGGGACTGCTGCTCGGAGGTTAGAAGTTTACATTGTAAAAGTCTGGGCCATATTAAAAAGTTTTGCCCTTCTGCTGGGCCTGTTAAGTCTCCATGGCCCAATAAAGTGGTGTCTGCTAGGGGCTTGGGAAAAAAATGTCTGTCCCAAAAAAGAAGGAGCAACCTTTGCACACTAAAACTCCACCTAATCAGGTCTAGGTTAAAAAAAATAAGAAACCCCCTTCGTCTTCTCCGGAAGTTGCTCGCTCTCTAGTAGTGGCGTCAGAATCGCAGCCTCAACCTAATCCTTCCCCTGCTCCAATGGCTAATACTAACCCTAATCCCCATCGCTTCCTGCGTGCAGGCCAAGTGGTACATCAAGGTGGTGATCGTGTGCCAAGAATCGACCTCTCTGCTGCTACCAAGCCGCCAAGGTCTCACGAAGAGTATGCCATTGCTTTGGTTGAGCCGATCTTGCCGGAGGAACTTTGGGATGATCATCGGATTCTAATTTCTGAATACATTGAGCAGGTGCAGCACTTTACTGTTCGCCGTAGTTTTCCTCATGCTTCAGCTGTGGGTTTGTTCAAGTTTGGTTCTGCCATGGTTAGGGACCTGCTAGTTTATGCACCCCCTTTTATGTATGATGGTATACACTAGGTCCAATTTGTCAGACATGATCAGGGTCCTAACTGGCGTGCTGCTCCATTTACTAGAACTGGCTGGTTTTTATTGCTTGATTTCCCCCTAGATTACATCAACATGCAGTACATTTGTCTGGTTGTCTCTTCTTTTGGGCAGTTGGAGAAATGGTACGAAAATGACCCAATAGAGGGCAGAGTTCTGGTCAGAGCTATGTTCAAGGACTTTGATTCAGTCCCGAGGAAAATTGTTCTTCAAGATCCCACAAGGGGTGCTGGTGAATCTTGGACCATCTCTGTTTTTACCTTGGAGGGTGATTTTGCTGATATTTTTCCCCCTGATGAAGATCTTCCCCCATGCTGGTCCAAATAATGATGAAAACCCTGATGGTAATGATGATGGTGATGGTAATCAGGATAACATTTGGCAATTTGGCTCACATCCTGTGGTTCTTGCAGAAGAAGACCAAGCTTGGAATCAGGCTGTTGTGGGCCATCAGGCCATGGACCTTGAACAAGCTGCTCCCGAGAACATGGGCCAGACTGATAACAACCATGGCTGGAATCTGGTTGCTAACAGAGGTTTAATTTTCACCCTTGCTGATGCTTTCAAAGATGCCTTCAATTCCTGGTCTGCCAACTCTCTGGCAAATTCAGCCCTTCATCCTACAAGGCTTAATTTTAATTTGGAAAATGAAATTGTGCCCTATGATTCTATTTCTTTTGAATCTTCTGCTATAATCCTGAGCCCAGAACCTCTAGCTGTCATCCCTCCGCAGGCTGTGATGCCTGTTTTGCCTGAGGATCCTTTTGGCTCAATGGAGGAACATTCTTGTCCTTCTACTCCAACAGGCATGGAAATAGAGATTAGTCTTCCACCTTCCCCTAGGAAAAGAGGGAAGAAGAGAACACCTTTTGTTGACTCTCAAGTTAGAAGGAGTGGTAGACTGCTGGCTCTTAGGGATGGTTTCAAGAAGACTCTGCAAGAGGATCCAAACATGGGTGTTGGAAACCCAAGAGGGAAGGCAGTTAAAAAGCTGAAACAGTTGGCTGAGGCAAGTGGAATTGTTTTCCCATCTGATTCTTTATCTTCTACTGATTTAAATCCTGATATATCTTATGAATTTGAAAGTGATCTTACATCTGTTATACCTGCTGATTGTGATATATCTTTGCTCCAGAAGATTGGATCTGAGATGTGTGGGACTTTCTTTGAGGAGGTTTCAAGCTTGGTGGACTTGGGAGAAGCTCAGGTCATCAAGCCGAAAGCCATTGGACCATCCAATGATGAAGCCTAGTTTTGTTAGACTTTTAGGGCTGCTAGTGGCACTCTTTAGGGGCATGTGTACATCCCTTTATCAGCCCTTCTATTTTGTGTTTAAGTTATGTAAACTCTATGATGGTACTATGTGTTGGTGTGCTTGGGAACTGCATGGATTATTCCTGCTTGTTATCTTTCTCTCTTTAAGACTAGTTGTCAAATGAATTCGGCTATGAGAAATTGGAATGTCCTCTGCTGGAATGTTAGGGGTCTGAATTCTGATGACAAATGGTTAGCCATTAGAAATAAAATTGAGGAAAGTGGTTGTGCTATTCTTTTGCCTTCAGGAAACAAAAAGATCTTCTTTTGATCATTCTTACATAAAGAAGTTTGCTCCCAAACGTTTTGATAAGTTTGCTTTCTCTCCATCTGTTGGAGCTTCTGGTGGTATTTTAGTTGGCTGGAACAGTTTTGGGGGATCAGATATTGTAATTGAAAGGTTTGCTGTTAAGATTACTTTCACCTCAAATCATTCTAGTGTGGTTTGGACTTTAGTTTCAGTTTACGGTCCCTGCACTGGTCCTGAAAGAAATAACTTCCTGTCCTGGCTCCACCAGTTGAATATTCCTGATGATGACCTCTGGCTCATTCTTGGTGACTTTAACTTCTATAGATCAGTTACAAATAGAAATAGGCCGGGTGCAGACATGAATGACATTTTCCTATTTAATGCAATGATCAGTGATCTGGGTCTAGTTGAGCTGCCCCTGAAGGGAAGGGCTTTCACTTGGAGTAACATGCAGCATAGTCCTCTACTAGAGCAATTGGATTGATTTTTTACCTCTACTGCTTGGATCTTAACCTTCCCCCATACCCTAGTAAAGCCACTTGCTCGGTCTACTTTAGATCACACACCTTGTATTGTGCAAATTGGAACTGACATCCCCAAGGCTGACATCTTCAGATTTGAAAATTTTTGGGTAGAGCATGATGGTTTCTTTGATTTAGTTCAATCCATTTGGCAAAATCATGGGTATGAAAGTAATGCAGCCAAGAAAATTTCTGTTAAATTGAAGGCTTTGAGGAAGGGTCTGAAGAAGTGGAGTAAATCTCTCTCTAAACTTCAATTGTTGATTAAGAATTGTAATGCTGTCATAGCTTTTTTGGACTCCATTGAAAACTTGAGAGATCTCACTGTTCTTGAATGGAACTTTAGAATTCTTATCAGAAACAAGCTACTGTTATACCTGAAGTATAAACAAATTTATTGGCAAAAGAGTTGTACTATCAGATGGGCCAAGTTTGGGGGTGAGAATACAAAATTTTTCCATGCTATGGCTACTTAGTCTTATAGAAGAAATGCAATACCCTCTTTAGTAGATTCTTCTGGTTTAGTCTGTACAGGACATGAGGAAAAGGCTCACATAGCATGGAGTGCTTTCTCTTCAAGAATGGGTTGTTCTCAGTTTGAGTTCATGCCTTTTCAGCTGCAAGAACTTTTCCATGCAAATCAATCTCTTGCTTCTTTGGATCAACCCTTTGGTATTTTTGAGTTAGACAAAATTATACAGAATCTGCCTATAGATAGAGCCCCTGGGCCTGATGGGTTTAATGGGATGTTTGTGAAGAAATGTTGGCCAATCATTTGTCAGGATTATTACAGACTTGCAGTTGAGTTCTACTCTGGTACACTGGATCTGGATCCTCTAAACCATTCTTTTATCATCTTGGTTCCAAAGAAATCTGTGCCAGAAGGTATAAATGGCTATAGGCCAATATCACTCATGGGAATCTCTCTTAAGATTTTAACAAAAGCCCTGGCTGATAGACTGCAAAAGGTGATATTGGAGATAATTAGTCAGAATCAATATGGTTTCATAAAAGGGAGAACTATACAGGACTGTCTAGCATGGAACTTTGAATTCCTTCATCAGTGCCATCACTCCAGAAGGGAAATAGTCCTTCTAAAATTGGACTTTGAGAAGGCTTTTGACACTATTGAGCATGAAGCTATTTTGCTTGTAACGAAAGCCATGGGTTTTAGTGCTACATGGCTTGGATGGATAAGGAAGATCTTTTCTTCTGCTTCTTCTTCAGTTCTTATCAATGGGATACCTGGAAAGAATTTCCACTGCAAGAGGGGAGTAAGGCAAGGTGATCCTCTGTCACCTTTACTCTTTGTTTTAGGAGCTGAACTTCCCCAGGTCATTGTTAACAGAGCTTATGCAATGGGTCTTCTATCAAAGCCTTTTCCATCAGACTTTGACCCAAATTTCCCTATTGTCCAATATGTTGATGACACCCTACTTTATTTGAAAGCTAGTGGTAAAGAGCTCTTTACTCTAAAGGTTTTATTGCAAACTTTCCAGCTGGGAACTGGTTTGAAGGTAAATTTTAATAAATCTTGTCTCATCCCAATAAATGTTGATGAAGAGAAAGCTCAGAACTTAGCTGCAGTTTTTTGCTGTCAATTGGAATCTTTACCTTTTACATATTTGGGTTTACCACTTGGTACAACTAAGCCAAAGGTAATAGATTTTGCACCTTTAGTTGATAGAATTGAAAGAAGGCTTACATCAAATGCTTCATTCATGTCCTATGGAGATAGACTTACACTGGTTAATTCAGTTTTCTCTTCACTACCTACTTATTACATGTGTACTTTAATGTTGCCAAAGACAGTGATTGATAACATTGACAGAGCAAGAACATATTGTCTTTGGAGAGGCTCTGAGGTCAACTCCAATAAAAGATCTTTGGCAGCCTGGGATAAAGTTTGTAAGCCCAAGAGAAAAGGTGGTTTAGGAGTACTAAACCTTACTATCCAAAATAATGCTCTACTCATCAAATTTTTGGACAAGTTTTACAATAAGAAGGATTTGCCTTGGGTCAATCTTGTTTGGTCTGCCTATTATGGTAACTCTGTCCCTCATCTAACAAACTTGAAGGGCTCATTCTGGAGGAGAGATATTTGCAAACTGATTGATGTCTTTAGAGGTATTGCAAAGTGTAATCTGAAAAGTGGAAATACCTGCTCCTTTTGGTACGATGTATGGGATGATCAACCCCCTCTTTTTCACACTATGCCTAGGCTTTGTTCTTTTGCTCAAAACCAGAATGCATCTGTCTCTGATTTTCTGTCCATTGAGGCTGAAGGAAATTTTACACTACCTTTATCTGCTCAAGCTTTTCAAGAGTTTCAAGAGCTCACTTCTTTCCTTCTAGATATTGAGCTGGTTAATGAAAATGATGTTTGGTCTTACATTTGGGGAAATATGAAATATTCTTCACAGAAATTCTATGCACTGAATTTCAGAGTTATTAAGCCACCAGTTCATTTTCTATGGTTATGGAAGTGCAAAGTAGTTTCAAAACTAAAGGTTTTTGGGTGGCTACTCATGATGAATAGATTAAACACCAATTTCATGCTAGATCATAAGAATTGTGCTCCTCCAGATTGTGATCTTTCTTGTGTTCTCTGTCAATCGGCAACTGTTGAAGACCTCATGCATCTGTTCTTTTTATGCCTGTTTGCCCAAAATTGTTGGAGTCTTCTAGGCATTACATGGGATACTACTTTATCTTTGGAAGCAATGTTTATAAGGGCCAAATTGGATTATCAGGGAGCTGTTTCATGGAGAAATTCCTTTATGCTGCTTGGCATATATGGAAGCAAAGAAATGGGTTCATTTTTTAGCAAAAGATCCCTTCTTTCATCACTTGGAGGCAACTCTTAAAGGGTGACCTCTTCCTTCTGTTGTTTAGAATTTCTGCGAGATATCACGATGTAATCATAAGTTGGATTAATGGGTTGTAACTTTGTTCTTGTTTTATTAATAAAGTTTTTCTAACAGTGGGGGCCTCCCCTGCTGTGTTCTCTTCAAAAAAATATATAGTCCTTATGTTGATATATATACTTAAATCAAGTGATTGAGATAGATTGGTCGCCATGCCAAGACAGTATTGTCGAGGGGTGACCCTCTCTAGCGGGAGGCTGTGAGGCCCCCCTTTTGAGAGTTCGGCCGAGGGCAGTGGGTGAGATTCGAGGATTCGGTGAGCGAAGCAGTGTGATGTTGAGGGGGTCCAGCCCCTCAAAAATGATGAGATCAACAGGGTTTATACAGGTTCGGGCCGCTATCGAGCGTAATACCCTACTCCTTTGTGTGGGATTTATAGCAGGAAGTTACACAGGTTCCTAAATTCCAGGGAGCACTCTCGCTCTTCTTCCCCTTGGATTTGGGCTAGCTGAAAGTCCTCCCCTTTCTCGGTGGGCAAGGTATTCCTTTTATAGCTCAAGGGGATACCACATACACCGCTTCTACCTAGCTCCGGTGGAAAAGTGTTTTGCATTAAATGCCTGCCTTGTCTCTTGACTTGGGAAGCAAGCGCACGTCACCTTGATGATGGGGCATGTCAAATCTTGCCGCCTGACACGGGGGGCGCCCATGCCAGTTACTATTAATGGGTGAAGACTTCTGGGTCCCTGTTTGCACCGAGAAACAGGAACCCCAAATTGACCAGGGCAGATGGACCAACTCTGGCCAGGATGAGAGGTTAAGACCTCTCGTCATCATGACTGATGGGACAAGACAGGGTGCACGCCCCCTGACCCATGCAGTAGTACGCCTGACACCCCGGGTCCCGTCGGTCATTCGACCAGTCACAGACCAATTTAGCGCGCGCTGCACGCTACATTAAATGCAGCGTGGCGCGCCTACTCAGGTCGCCATTAATGCGGGTAGGTGAGCGCTCGAAGGTGGCCACCTAACCCACCGCACGTGGTGACCCGCTGAGGGGGTCGGGGGAGCCCGACCCCTGGTCACATGAGGGAGTGGCCGCCGCCCCACCTCGGGGGAGGGCCACGTGGGATTGGGGGGCAGCCTCCTCCATCTCGTGTTTGGGAAAGAGTGGCCGCCACCCCACCTCAGGCCTGACTCCCCTCGGAGGAGGGCCACGTGGCATTGGAGGGCAGCCTCCTCCGTCTAGTCTCTGGGAAGGAGTGGCCGCCGCCCCACCTCAGGCCTGACTCCCCTCGGGGGAGGGCCACGTGGCATTGGGAGGCAGCCTCCTCCATCTCGTGTCTGGGAAAGAGTGGCCGCCACCCCACCTCGGGCCTGACTCCCCTCGGAGGAGGGCCACGTGGCATTGGAGGGCAGCCTCCTCCGTCTAGTCTCTGGGAAGGAGTGGCCGCCGCCCCACCTCGGGCCTGACTCCCCTCGGGGGAGGGCCACGTGGCATTGGGGGGCGGCCTCCTCCCTCTAGTCTTGAGACCCCCAGGCCCATATCACCAACAAGTATAAATCACTTAGATAGAAATATATATTAACAACAAGACTATATATGTTCATAGCATAGCCGATCAGATAGATCTAGCATGTATCGGCTAATACTCCGATACCACTCTATATTAAGATATCAAAGCAAGCAGAATATACCAAACGAAAGCCTAATATATTTAAATGCAACAAGATCTTAACATAAAGGGCAGATTTAACATGTCAATTAAGCATATGGGATAAAAGTAGTTAAATTAGGTAAGATCGGCTGAAACCCCGATACTACCCTAATCGGCAACCAAAAGCAGGCTAGAGATTGAGATTCTAAGCATGACTCATAAGATCAAACTCAACTGATACAGCTATAAGTATGAAAAGAAGGACAATATCTAGACAATCAAGCCGTTAGATGTTTCATAGAGTGGTAGATATCCTATATAATCTAAGTCAACGTCAATATTTAATCTAATCGGCTGCCTTCTAGTAACAGATGTTAGCCGATTGAAGGTTAGATAGCGATATTGCCAGAGATTATATAAGATATATGATAACTCGACGAATTACATAAACAAGATTAGAATATCATAAAGATGGAAGCACTAATCCCGAGAACGCAAGCCGCCATAACAAGTTTTACCTCTAGTTGAAGATTGAAACCGATGCAGCTCAACACAAAAGCAAGAACTCATCAAAACAAAACGAAAGTAAAAAGGTGGCGATGCGCCGATATTGTATTGAACGTGTGTTAGATTGGTTACATGGGGCTCGGGGTCAATTTATACCCGAGTTTACAAAACATGTCCATATCGGACACGACTCTTATCTCTAACAAACTCTAAGATACCATGTCTTTGCGGCAGACTTTTGCCCAAACATATCTCTAAATAAATTACATGAAATATCTTAATTAATAGATACAATTGCCTTCTCAGGACTCTATCCGTGCGTGGCAATCCTCATAAAGCACATTAACTCAACCCGACAACGTATGCCTCGTCATATTGTCAGATTTGGCTCAATCAGCTAACCTTGTCCAACTCGGACTCTGCCGATCCTGATCGCAGCCGATTCGGACTCCAGCCGATCCTTACCCCGTTTCCGGAACGATCTCCATCTCGAACTCCGTTTCGATTCCTTCTTCATCTCCGATACTTACATTACCAAATCCGGTCGTTAACACAATGATATATTTTGTAGACCGTGTCATTGTCCAAAACGTCAATCAAAATGAAACGTGGGGGAGTACTTAATTAATCTTAGAGCTGGTGTCTATTAGAGCTTGTGTGGTGGCTTCCTACATAAGGAATATACCCCCTCCATCCCAAATTGATCATGTTATATGTTTATACACCTCGCATCAATCAAGACATCATGCGCATGCTCTCCCACAATGCATGTATTTTATCCTAGCAATGAGAGCAAATTACCTAGAGCAGCAGGCAAAGTAGCCTGAGATGCAATCCAAAATGCAAACCTGAGGTTTTTTTTTTAAGAAAAGGAAAACAATCATAGTACTTATATCATTATATGACTTTTAGAGCCTTATTTTATATGATTTGACCTGAACCTTGGTCACCGGAATAGCACTGCATATGTACTTATTTTACAAACAGCATCCATCAGGGTTAAAAGAACAGAACGTACAAAGGCATTCACAATTAGAGTTCAGCACCTTAGTAATTTATCTCCAAGCTAGATTCAGACTCACTGCACTTCACAATGGTGTTGCATCCCAAACACTGCTATGTTGAGAAAGGTTAAAAATTAATTAAAAAAGACAAATCTGGATAGGAAATGAAATGAAAGGTATGAACTTACAATTTGGCAGAAGATCAGTGATTAAAAGCATAAATACAATCTGGCAAAAGATGAAGTGATTAACACACACAAAAAAATTTTTTGCTATGGACGAAGAGAAGAGACATGTCATGATCTGATTGTATCTCGATGTAGCAAGAAAAGATCAGAGCAGCCAGGCAGAAGGAAGAATTCTTAGAATGAATTAATCATATGAGCTTGCATAGACCACATATAATTGAAATATGGCTGTATGAGAAAACATCAAACAACAATCCCCATATACATGTACAGGATTGACCTACATGACTTTTAAGTCACCTTGCTAATGCAAGTAAATAATTAAAGAGTAAAGTAAATGTCAGTGCACATCTAACCAGATTGCTATATAAATGCAATGCCATACAGCTATGAGAATTTCATGATTGATGCATCACTGCCATTGTTTACTTTATAACTCTGTAAATAGAGCACAAATGTTAGGCGCAATGCACTGTTTCGGTTTTCATCCACACTCCACAGCAGCCATATCATTGCATATGCATTTTGAAACCAATCAAGAAGCAAATTAGTTTGAAACTGCAAGATCATCCAAGTTATTTTATCTAACACATTGTAGTACTTTTTCCTCATCAAATTAAATATTTATTAACATTTTCCTTCATTCTATGTATATTGTCATTATCAGATCCTTGCTATCCTCCCAACAAATGAAAATATTTTTAGATAATGGAAGCTTTATTAAGACTCAGTTAAATACACCAAGATGATACATTCCAACTGAGTCCACCCCCGGCCTCTGCATAGAATGCACACAGCCAAAAAACTAGACCTAAGAAGACTTCCCCATCACAAAACACAGAAACTAGTGGCTATCAATCCGTAGACTAGATCGCCACACATGCTCCTGGGTAAAAAACTCATGTGCCACCTAGTCCAAACGTTGCGATACCACCGCAATAGTATTCCGAAGTCCCGGTTTGTGAAGGATGGCCCAGGTGCGTAGCCACCGGGTGACTAAAGTAGTAACCTGCAAAGGAGAAGGCACCACCTTGTTATCAAAAATTACCCCATTTCTGCTTAGCCATATGGACCAACAAAGAGATGCTGCACCCATCAAAAACAGATTTCTCATGTCTTTAGGAACACAAGTAAGCCAACACCCAAACAAGTGAGTAATATTTTGAGGTTGTATGTTCGAAGCCATATGAACAACAGACCATAACAAGCGAGAAACACGACATTGAAAGAACAAATGTTTAATGGTCTCTTCCTTGTGACAAAAGCAACATTTTTTACTACCTTTCTAGTTTCGCTTGGCTAGGTTATCCTTGGTTAGTATTACTCCCCGGCGTAAGTACCAAAGGAAAATATTTACTTTGAGCGGTACTTTTACATTCCAAATACGCCTATTGATATTCGGGACACCTGTATGGACAAGAGCTAAGTAATGAGATTTGACCGAGAATACCCCATTGGGGGTGAGATTCCAGCGAAATTCATCTTGCTCATTTGTCAACACTAAATCAGCAATGCGAGGCCACAAATTATGCCAAGCAGCTAATTTTGCTCCTATTAAATCTCGTCTCCATGAAAAGCTTGGAGAATTGTTTTGAAAGATTTGTGAGATAGTCGACTGTTTATGCCTAGCTATGTTATAGAGACAAGGATATTGATCTCTCAACGAGGCATTACCCAACCACTTATCTTCCTAAAACCTTATTTGAGTGCCGTCCCTTATACGAAAGGACCCAAACCTAAGAAAATATTGTTTGGCCTTCATAACGCCTATTGATATTCGGGACACCTGTATGGACAAGAGCTAAGTAATGAGATTTGACCGAGAATACCCCATTGGGGGTGAGATTCCAGCGAAATTCATCTTGCTCATTTGTCAACACTAAATCAGCAATGCGAGGCCACAAATTATGCCAAGCAGCTAATTTTGCTCCTATTAAATCTCGTCTCCATGAAAAGCTTGGAGAATTGTTTTGAAAGATTTGTGAGATAGTCGACTGTTTATGCCTAGCTATGTTATAGAGACAAGGATATTGATCTCTCAACGAGGCATTACCCAACCACTTATCTTCCTAAAACCTTATTTGAGTACCGTCCCTTATACGAAAGGACCCAAACCTAAGAAAATATTGTTTGGCCTTCATAACGCCTATTGATATTCGGGACACCTGTATGGACAAGAGCTAAGTAATGAGATTTGACCGAGAATACCCCATTGGGGGTGAGATTCCAGTGAAATTCATCTTGCTCATTTGTCAACACTAAATCAGCAATGCGAGGCCACAAATTATGCCAAGCAGCTAATTTTGCTCCTATTAAATCTCGTCTCCATGAAAAGCTTGGAGAATTGTTTTGAAAGATTTGTGAGATAGTCGACTGTTTATGCCTAGCTATGTTATAGAGACAAGGATATTGATCTCTCAACGAGGCATTACCCAACCACTTATCTTCCTAAAACCTTATTTGAGTGCCGTCCCTTATACGAAAGGACCCAAACCTAAGAAAATATTGTTTGGCCTTCATAAGACTAGCCCAAAAATATGAGTCTCCCGCTTTCCAAAAAGCCTGAGATAAAGGTTGTGATCCCAAATATTTATTACGTAGCATCTGTTGCCACGTTCCATCTGTGGTGAGTAATTTGTATAGCCACTTGCTAAGCAACGCTATATTCTTTACCTCAAGGTCATGAATTCCAAGCCCCGGTCATGAATTCCAAGCCCCCCTTGATCTAAGGGACGACATATTATGTCCCACTTAGCAAGCCGGTCTTTCTTCTTATGTCCATCCCCTTGCTAATAAAACCTTGAGCGAAGGTAGTCAAGTTTCTTACGTACCAACAAATGAAAATATTGTACCCAAAGATTGAACTTTGCTCCACTCCATTACAACAGAGCTAGCCAAGGAACAAGCAAGCATTTCAACTAATTCTTGTTCAATCGATCACATAGGAAGGAGGAAGAGGAACCCACTTACAGGGCGAACTCAACTTGTGAAGTAGAGGGTGGCCGTCTTGCAGTCATCCCCGCAGCTATCTCCGGTGGATGCAGGCGGATTGAGGGCCGGCACCCGACGACAGTGACTCCGCGCGGAGAGGTGCGGACGTGGGGTGGCCGGCGGCGGGAGGTGTGGCAAGGAGGAGGCACAGCGGGATGGCCGCCTGTCATCGGTGGACGGCATGGGCGGAGGTGCCCCGGAGGTGAACGACTTCAACTAAAAAAGTCATCAACAACAAAGTTGTATAATCCATCTAGATCAACAATTTTTATTTTGGTCATTTTTTCATCCGACAAAGTGATTTTAACATTGTTCAAAATTTTTATATATCTCCCAAATGGTTTCATAAATTATAAGAGAGATGTGTAAATTTTTGTGAACAATGTTACTATCACTTTGCCGGATGAAGAAATGACCAAAATAAAAGTTATAGACATTGACGAGTTATACAACTTTGCTGTTGATGACTTTTTCAGTTAAAATCATTTAGTATTTGAAAATGTTGTTTGAAGTTGTCATAATTTGAAATTCAAATTTAAATTATTGAAACAAAGTAATATAGCAAAATGACCAGAACAAAATTTGTAGATCTTGATGAGTTATAAAACTTTGTTGTTGACAATTTTTTTCATTTGAAATCATTTACTACCCGAAAAATTATTTGAATTGAGAGAAGGAAGGCAAAATGGACTTCTCGGTGATAGAGGAGCAAAAGGGCTGGGCTAGCGGCCCGAAGAGGAAAGAGGAGGGAGAGAGTAATACTTGGGCTGAAAAAGGCCCAAGGATAGAGAAAGGAATTTTAATTTGTTTTCCATTTATTTTAACAGGTTAAATGAACTTTGTGGTATTAAAATTTGTTATTGAGCTCCAAAAATTCACGGAAAATTTCAGAGAATAATTTAGACCACGTAGAATATTAAAAAAATATTTCCGGCAATGATTTTTAAAGGAAAATTTTAGTTTCATCATTAGTTCACTTGATTAAATTGCTTTAACTTTTAATATATTTTTTAGAAATGCATTATATAAATCTATGATGTTTGCTTTGTTCCCCTTATGTCAAATTAATATTCGTCATGATGTCCCATTGAAATACTTTATGACGATTTCTAGTTGGTATTAACAACGAACACCTTCTTTTCGTCACTAAGCCACCCCATCTCATACAAATTGTCATAAAATGGAATGTGCTAATGACGAATAGCATCGTCGTCACGAGGAATTCGTCACAGAAGATCACATTTCTTGTAGTGTTTAAATTTAATTTTAGACTGATTTTTGTGTTTCAAATGCAAAAATCATAAACAACAAAATTGTAGAACTCATCGAGATCTACAACTATTGTCGTTTTAACAAATAAGTTCATTTGAACAATTCAAATTTTGAATTTTCAAAATTTGACAACTTCGAACAAAAGTTGGGGTTAATAAATGATTTCAAATTGGAAAGTCACCAAAACCAAAGTTGTAGAACTCATCGAGATGCAAAATTTTTATTTTGGTCATTTCTCCATCTGACTCTATTTGAATAATTTTAAATTCGAAATTCAAAGTTTGTGAACTTCAAATTGAATTTTTTATTAGTGAACGACTTCAACTGAAAAAGTCATCAACAACAAAGTTGTATAATCCATCTAGATCCACATTTTTTATTTTAGTCATTTCTTCATCCGATAAAGTGATAGTAACATTGTTTATAAATTTTACATATCTCACATATGGTTTCATAAATGATAATAGAGATGTGTAAATTTTGTGAACAATGTTACTATCACTTTATCGGATGAAGAAATGACCAAAATAAAAGTTATAGACATTGATGAGTTATATAACTTTGTTGTTGATGACTTTTTCAGTTGAAATCATTTAGTATTTGAAAATGCTGTTTGAAGTTGTCATAATTTGAAATTCAAATTCAAATTATTAAAACAAAGTCATATAGCAAAATGGCCAAAACAAAAGTTGTAGATCTTGATAAGTTATACAACTTTGTTGTTGACAATTTTTTCATTTGAAATCATTTACTACCCTAAGTTTTAATATTTTGAAATTAATTGAAAGGAGGGAGGCAAAATGGACTTCTCAGTGAGGGAGGAGCAAAAGGCCTAGGCCCGTGGCCCGAAGAGGGAGGAGGGGAAGGGGAAGCCGGCCCAAGGAGGGAGAGAGGCTGCGGGCTGAGGGAGGGAGAGAGTAATACTTGGGCTGAAAAAGGCCCAAGGAGAAAGAGAAGATTTTAATTTGTTTTCCATTTATTATAATAGGTTAAATGAACTTTGTGGTATTAAAATTAGTTATTGAGCTCCGAAAATTCACGGAAAATTTCAAAGAATAATTTAGACCACGTAGAATATTGGAGGCACCGTAGCCGCAAAGGGGATAGCACACGCGTGCCCTGATTTGGGTGTAAACAACGGCTATATTGGAGGCCCACACAAACATGTCTATTGCAACATCAGTAATCATTGCGATATGTACAAGTTATTGCAACGGGATCATGTTCTTGCAATAAGCGTCTAGTAATTGCCACGCCTTTGAACATTATTACATCCACAACAAACCGTGACGATATGAACATGCTGTTGCATCCAGTGGCATCCGTCGATGTAATATCGAACTCCCTCTTGCAACCCCACCCAAGAGTAATGCAATGCAAGAAAACGGTTGCGATAGTGGCAAACTAAAGCAACGCAACCTTATGAGGTTGCAATATCACATTTCTTTTGCAACTCCAAGCATCACTAATGCAACTCCGAAATGCCGTGGCAATACACCCAACCAATTGCAACACAAATAGGAAAATGGTTGCAGCAACCCCATTCTTTTGCAACTAAAATCCATACATATCGCAACAAAAATACGCCGTTGCATTATTATAACATATTACCACCATTTCACGGTTTGGATGCAATACAAAACCCTATTGCATCCACATGAGTGCCGTTGCAAGGGGGGACTCGTGGCTATTGCCCGATTTCCTAGTAATGTGTGCTCGCGGTTATGAGCAGCGTGTGAATATATCATGAGTTTAGACTTGTGTTTTATTCTCCCAAAAGCTGAATTTAAACTTCAAAATGTGATGTGATTTGTGGATTATGTCCTTGCTGCCATGGAAGGCAATAAGGAGTATGTGATTAACATATACTTTGATGCCCATTTGTTTAGGCCCTGTTTGATTCAGCTTAGGATTATTATAATCTGGATTATAAGGAATAAACTGAAACAAACAGATAGCTTATTATGATTTAATAATCTAGTAATCCACTCTAAAGGTGCTTATTTTAGATTATTGGGTGGCTAACAGCTAACAAACAGCTTATAATCCAGAGAAACAAACAGCTCACAGCTTATTCTATGTCGGTTTATTATAGTTCAGCTTACAGTAATCTGGCTCAATAATCTAGATTACAATAATCTTAAGCTGAAACAAACAGGGCCTAAGTGTATGCTTGCTGAAATTTAGTTGAAAAGAAATCTGAATTTGAAAATGGTCTTTGCAAACAAAATATGCTTTATGCTAAAAATATCCAATGTAAGCTTTACTTTGAATATGCCATGCATGCATGTAGAGTACTAGATGATGGAGCGCGCCAATGGCGCTCCGCCTGTACACAATTTTCGTTACACACAATACGGATGACTCTGCTACAGTAATCAAAAATATGTACATTTCATATACTATACATTTATACAAGGCTAGGGACCAAAGGATCATTCACTTATTTGTGCTTGACTTATTGAAGAACGACATATACATACAAAACCTAGAGTCCCAATGATAAAACATGCAAATAGGTGCTGTTGGTTTTGAATCCTCCATTTCCAACCAATTGGTGTGGTGCCCTGGATATTGGAAGGGTCAGCCGGTATCTCTTACCAAAAACCAAGTAAAATGGCTACCAGTAAGCAAAAAAAATAGTATTTTCACTTACACCTTCAAATAGCTTGCAGTTTCCCACAATTAATTACTCCACCAATTGTAAAATATTTTTCTTAGACGAGGACCAATTGAAAAATCCATCCTGAAGCAACATAGATTTCTCGAAGGAGAATTCATGAATATGATCTCTTGAGCAATTTTACTACTACAATGCGTGATAGGTGAGCATTGATCTACCAGGGAGAAGCCGCAACCCATTTGCTACAGGTATTAGATATTGCTTGAACGTAAAAAATACTATCCCAGAAATCATGATAAGCACCTCAAGATCAGGACAGCAGTAGAATAAGGGATCTCGAGCAACGACTACCATCACCAACTTCACGGAAGAAAAGAGAATAAAAGTAAGTATATTAGGAATTAAATATAACCCGAAGAGGTTCAACTCTCCAATCCAGTAAAAACAAATATGATTGAGCACAGCAGAGTAGCACTTCCAGGAAAAAAAAAATATGTAGGCATGCAGTTGTCCTCGAAAAAGGGTTTATTATATGAGGGATTTTATCCTTACTATATTAATTTTCAAAAGATATTATAAAAAGAATTTAATACACCCATAATGCATATAATACACATACTGGAAAAAAGATCTAAAAGCCCATATTTGAACTATCAAACATGAATCATATGTGATTCAATTAACATAGAAAGAGTGAGATGGAGTAAAAGCATAGAATATAAGCCTCGAGATAATTAAATTCAGAAAATGACACCTAAGAATGTATTTATATTCAAGCGAGATGGATTAATTATTCTGGAGGGGTCATGCATGATATCACATAAACACGATGCAGTTTTCCCTGTTATACCATGTACCTTGATGACAACTGTTGACACTGTAATTTGGCTAGTTGGGTTATTTGGTTTGCCAAATTACTGATTAGTTAGTGGTTTGCTTAATTAATTGCTTTCTTTGAAATTTGTGTGTTAGGTTAACAGGTACAGCACGTGAGCTTTGCATGCATGGAGAGGCTTTGTTGCGTCAGGATGTGTATCGTGCAGGAGTTGCATGCATAGCGATGTGTCGTTGGGCTGAGAAGGTTTGCTCTGCTTGCATGATGGAGATGGAGGCCCATGCACGGCGCTGCGTTGCTGTTAGATGAGGTTTCCGTGAAGGCATATGTATTTGTTTTTGGTAGAGTTAGAGATAAACTTTTATTAGATTTGATTCCGTATTCAGCTAGGACGGTAGGAGTAATATGTGTTGCCGTATATGGTTGCTAAAAGACCGGAGCACGCCTATATATATATCAGGTGCATGGCCGATTGCAAGGTACCAATCGAACAAAATCAATCTACTTATTAGTTTTTCATCTATTTCTGTTTTATCTTTCCCATGCTTTTTCTCTCTACTGCCAAGCTCTAGGGTTTGGTGGATCTTTCCCGTTTTGCGCTGGAAAACGGTCGGTTCTCCTCCACGAAAGCGAGGAATCTTTGTTGCTTTGCTCGGAAAGCATCCGGTGATCGTCACGTAAGCACGGTCAGTATCGTGTTGTTGCGCGGATCAATTTCACGTGCCAACAACGAGGAAGAATAGCTTCATCAGCTCCTTTAGAAAGAAAAAGGATCTTCCCACTCTAGACATCCTTTACCACAGCAAACATTCTTTTGCGATCGGAAGTAAACTCCAAAATATCCAACAAATCATAATAGAACTTACAACCGTTGAAAGAAATCTCTGTAGAAATAGAAAATAGTGAAATGAATGCAAAAATCAGTCTGAGATAAGAAAAAGCAACCTAGTTAGAGCAATTCATTGTCATATCATCTTAATCTAACAAAAATATACCAACCAGCAGTGTTGCTGTCTTTACTCGCAAGCACCATATTTAGTTTTGATGCAGCAGTGACCAAAGCTTCCTCGTCTTGTGATTGTGCTTGGTATGTTATAGTACCATCATTTCTGAAATTAGGAAAGTTATAAGGAATAACTAAACAGCAGGCATTTTCAAAGTACAGTACTGTAACATGAAGAAGATGCCACTTACCTTTTGATAGGAACAACTGTACTGCAAAGAGCCATCACCATGAGAAATTTGGCAATATCAGGATCGTTACGCGAAACAGCATCTAGAAATCTGGCATCTAATTAGAGAGGAAAAACAATCAGTTAGAGAGCAAAACAAAATATTGACCAATAAATGATATATCAATATTGATAATATAATTGAACAAATCCATGAAAAAAATTCTGTGTAGTTCCTGCAGCCTAGAAAAAGGTATCATGCAGTATAGTCTGAAAGGATGAAACAAAGATTAGTGTGTTAGATGTAATGCATGAACAATTCACCTACTTAAAAAGCACATGAGTTAATACCCAGGCACATTTATAGAAGGTAAAATCTCCAAAAAATGAGTAACCCAGGCACCTAAGGAGATGTTTGGATGATGCCTAGGGATGCCACAAGCTTAGCCAAATTGTGGCATGAAGCAAAATTGTGGCTAGAAAATAGTTGGCCACAAGTGTGGTATAGTTAGCTCTAAAACTGAGTATGACAAGTGGGACCTAAGGCTAACAAAGTGTGGCACGACACAATTGTGAGAATGAAATAAATACACACCTAAGAAACTGTGGCGTGACTAAAGTGTGGTGTCGCAAAGTGAGGGAATGAACCAAACACCCCCTTTATTATCCCTGACACCTTCACATAAGCTGAGCCAGAAACAGAAGGTTGATTGAGTTTACAATGCATTGTAAGGACTTAACTAATGGGGAGCATCCATTGTTGCTGTTTGCAAATTCCTATTTAACTCAACACTCGTGAATCAACATTTGACATGCCACTGAAAAAAGTCAGACAGTTCATGACCAGATGTGCAAACAAATAACATTGTATCACACTAAGCCCAGAGAAAAGAGAATTTCTCCTGGTAGCTAGAACATAAGTGGATAACCTTTTAAAGCATCCCCATTGTTTTCTCCATATAGAGTATCACTCATGCAACATCTTCTGAAAATCATTATGTTTTCTGTCAGTGTTCCAGTTCTGTCACTCAAAACGTACTCAACCTGTCCAAGGTCTTCACTAATAGCTGTGCTGAAAGAGACTTATGTAAGCTGTACTAAAAAATAAATAGGTTGGATGAAAAATCTAAATTCACATATATGGAAATAATATGGCACATACTTAGCTGAATGAGCAGGCGTACATGTTTCCCGATCGAACATTTGTTCATCCCAGTCAATGAACTTTGCATATACACCTTTAGCCAGATCAAGAGTTACCTACAAACAGTGCATAAAAAAAACATTTTAAAAATTACATGGATTGCAGGAAATACTGTCAAGAACAAAACCGAACACCAAAAATAGCTTGTTTTCACTGCCTGGTCTAACTTCTTGTAAATGAATTGTCTAAAATCAAACCAAGTATCCAACAACGGGAAATTTTTTTTTGGGGGGATTGTATGTGTTTGTTCAGTGTACACGTTCTGGCACGCTTCATTGTATATTAATATATATAAAGAGCAATTTTTTGGAAACTTAATTTTTCCTCCAGTATATTCTAATCTTGTAGTTCTCTCTTATAAATATTGCTCTTTATATATATTAATATACCCTGTCAACTCATCATGCTTGGTTGGTAAATAGACAAAAATCAAAAGATGATAATATTCAACTGCTGAAAACTTAGATCTTATGACTTTTGAGTCCCATTTTCAATTTTGGCATCCAATGCTCGCAAGGCATAGCACATAAAGCTTATTGACTTCCTCAGGCAGTCAGGTTCTTTAGTTGATAAAAGTGTGATGAACTATTAGTGTATTTTCAGTTTCTAACAGTACTCAGTTATGAATATAACATGCAAGTACATGTGTTTAGAATGACCTAGATAAGATCCAGCTTTGCATAGTGAAAAAGGATAACAGAATACACATCAAGGGCGAGAATGAAGTGATTTACATACTAACTGATTATGGATTTTCTGGCTACATGTAGTTCAGAGCCCAGCTACAACCACCTTTGCCTCCAAGGTTACAACGGATAAAGAGAGTTACAGACAGGCGTTGGAGAATAACACTATTAGTTATTACTTGTAAGGTTTTCTGCTTACCTTGTATTCTGCTATCAAACGTGAAACAGCATGATAAGCTGGATCATCTTTTCTTTCTACTACAAACAGGAATTCCAGTGCCCCCCCCCCCCCCCAACACACACACACATAAAGAGATGTGATCTGTATTATTTTTTTTGTTAATAACATATAGTATTTAACATCATGAACAACAAAGGTCATGATGAAGGCGAGGGAAGAAGGCGGTACCATGTACTCAGTGGTGATGAAGGAGTCATTGACGGCGACAAGCTCGACATACTCGCTCTGCAACGCCAATGCCTCCCAATGCGGCCGAACCTGCAGCATCCAAACCAAAAGCCCCATCACAAATCCACACCCAATCCACACAACAAGAACAAAACCAGATCCAGACGTGTGCTCACGAACACTCACCATTAATGCTGATTTTGAAAAACAAAAATCACAAACCAATCAGCCAAAAACACCAGACAAAACAAATCAAATCAACGACGCACACAGAATAGCTTGTTTAGGTGAAGGAAATGAGGACTTCAAACGTATAGATAGAGAGAGATTGAGAGGAATCAAGTGAGGATCCGATCAGCCAAGAGGTCGGGTTTATATAAGCAGCCTAGGGTGACCTTGAGGGGTCCTGGATGCCTAGGGACACCCTTATCCAACATGAGGAACCACAGACCAGACAGACAGCTAAACTGATTCATATAAGCGATATCAGCCATATCGATTCAGAGGAGGGCATCGGCGGAATTGATGTCGCAAGAAGGGATTTTTTTTTTCTTTTTACCTCTCCTGGTGGCCAGTGCTATTCCTGGCGGCAGCGCAGCTGTAGCGGCAGGAGAAGCGCCGTCCAGCACGAAGGAGAGGAGCGGAGGAGGAAGAAAGCAGGAAGGAGATGGGAAGGGAAGAAGAGTCGAAGAGGATAGCATACGGGAAAGATGAGACGGTTGCGCTGGGCTCAAGGTGAGGACCGGGGAAGGAGCTTCATTTTTTTCATCTGCTCTTTTTATACTAAACCCCGGCTCAGCCGCAGTTCCAATTTCCAATTGGCGAACTGAATGAAAACAAACAAATTAGTGTGGATGACACGTGGGACCAACCAGTTAGTGGACCTGCCAAACTAATCCTAGATGCTCGACCTGCACTACGGGCATTCACTTGTACGGTCCACTGCGTTAGGCCGCCAGCCGTGTAACAGCTAGGTCTGCTTCGTGCAGCGGAAGAGCCAAGCATGACAATACGTAAAATAACACAAAAAAAAATGTATAGTAAATCTGACGTGGATAGCCTCAAGAGCGTCCCAGCCCACCAGCCTTGAAGAGGTTAAACAAAGGACTGTTCTTTGTATGTGGCGTAGCTGCCTACTACAGCTGTTTAAAACAGGGTGCGTACAATGTCAATGAACAGCCATGCCAACAGATATACAAAATCCACCTGCACAAATGTCTCCAGCACATAAATATAAAGTCCAACAGCACCCCATATCTCATTGTATCGGATTACTTGTATGCAAGACTATTATTTATCCATTAAAATGTAAAAGCAAGTGTGAACATATTTTACATGAATTAGACACTACAAACACACAATCATGCACAGCCAACAAGGCAACAACATGCTTTTCCTGATTGGACGAACAGGAATTTCAGAGATATTGAATAACAAAATGAAAGTTTCATACCTCTATTTTTTGCAGCCAATATTTAATTATTTCTAGAAACAACATTCACTGTGCTGCAGTCATCCAAAATATGAGCCTCTATGATTACTTTCATCCAAACACATTGTCATTATGTGATCATTTTTAAGTCACAGACATAGTCACAAGAAATAAACTTTTTAATTAAAAACTAACATGAAAGAACTGTACGCGAGTTGAAAACATATAAAGCAACACCTTAACCAATTCAACCGAAAATACTATGTATCACTGCTAAATTGACCCTTTCAACCATGTGAAATTCTTCCCCTGCAAATATTATATATCCAGTATGCAGATGCAATAAGGTGGTCTAGATGTATTGTGGTAGGCATCCAAAACTCTAATTGTCAGCATATCGTATTAAAATTCCCGTTTTACATAATTCTTTGAACAGTACTGAATCGAATGCTGTACATGTATCTGTGATGTATATTTAGAAACCTCTGAACATAGACTATTACCTAGACCAGCAAGTTGAAGACAACAGTGACGACGACGGCAGGTTGAGGACGGCGATGAGGGCGGCGAGGCCAGTAGCCCCTGCCATCATGGATGTCATCCGCCCAGACCGCCACCGATGTGTGCCACGACGAAGCTCGGCATCTTGAGCCTCCCCTCGATCTGCAGCACCAGGAGCAGCGGCGGCCGAAGCTGGGAGAGCGGCGGCGAAGTCGGATTCGGACGGAGGCGGTCAGAGAGAGAGAGGGAGAGGGAGAGTGAGAGGGTGAGGCGAGGAGGGGACGCGGGTGGTCAGATCCGCGTGCCCTGACCACACGGAGGCCGGATCCGAACGTCGACCGTCGGAGGCGGCCGGAGGCAGAGGTCGGCCGCGGCGACGCGAGGTGGTGGCGGAGGTCGCTCGCGACGGGCTGGGGACGGGGGCGGGGGGCGGCGACGCGAGGCGTGGACGGGGGCGGTGGTGGCCGGCGGAGGCGGCGAAGGGCAGAGAGTGGACCGACCGCGAAGGAGGATGGGAGACGGGCAGCAGCGGCTAGGGTTAGGGGTGAGTGGACCGGCGGCGAAGGAAGAGGATGGCTGAGGGAGAGGGAGGGGCGGCGGCGGGAGGGGGAGGCGGCGGCGGCGGCGGCGTGAGAGGAGAGGGAGTGCGCGGGACGACTCGACGAGAGGGAGGAGAGGCGGGTGGAGGCGGCTAGGGTTGGGAGCGGGTTACTGCACGGATTTTGCGAAAAAACCCCTCGTCTTTCTAGTTTCACATAGCAGTCACAACGTGAGATTTTTCCCTCCTCATGTAATATCCGTCTTTTCAAAGGGCCCTCAAGTAAAAAAGCACCTCACAGGAGCAAGGTGTTGAAATGGAAGAAGATGAAGTGGAAGACGACAATATTCCGGACTTTGCTCAGTACGTTGGATTTGAAGGAAATCAAACGGGCGAGGAGGAAAGGGATGCTGATGGTAACGACGTTGCGGATGATCTTGGTCAGATGTTGCAGGACGCCAAGGAGGACTGCGAAAGTGAAAAGGGAGCCCATAAATTGGACAAGATGTTAGAGGACCACAGAACTTCGTTGTACCCAGGTTGCGAGCAGGGGCACAAAAGGTTGGATACCACTCTGGAGTTCTTGCAATGGAAGGCAAAAAATGGGGTTAGTAACAAGGCATTTGGCGATTTATTGAAACTCGTCAAGAACATTCTTCCGGAGGGAAACAAATTGCCCGAGACAACGTACGAGGCTAAGAAGATAGTCTGTCCGCTAGGACTGGAAGTTCAGAAGATTCACGCATGTCCGAATGATTGTATCCTATATCGCGGTGAGGAGTATGATGTCACACCCTGCAGTTCTCCTCCCAAGCCTAAAATTTAATTTATAAATGACCCTAAGAAAATGCTGGTGCAAATCAAGAGAAAACCCTAAGAAAGTAATACAAATAATAATCGAATCTGGCATGTGGAATTTTTCTTGAGTTCTACATGTCGAAAGTCACTAACAGGATTTTTAGTGGAATTTTCAGAGCCCTAGAAATAATTTTAACCAATTAAAATTGAGCAAGCAATATTTTAATTCCAGGGAAAATCCTTTTCTTCCTTTTTTTTTCTCTTTTTCCCCCTTTTCTTTTCGAGTGGGCCGCCGGCCCATTCTCCTTCCTCTTCTCCTCCCGCTGGGCCGGCCGAAGGCCAAGGCCCAGCTAGGCCGCGCGGGCCGGCCGCCCGCCTCCTCTCACCCGGGTCGCCGACAGGTGGGCCCTACCTGTCAGGCCCGTCTCCTACCTCGCGCCCGCGCCGCCGCGCCCACACCTCCGCCTCCTCCGGGCCCCGTCGGCCACACCCGTGCATGCGCCGCACCTCCCGCGCCCACTCCCCTCTCTCTCCCGCCCGCGCCCGCGCCCGAGATGGCCGGGATTCGATTTTTCGAATCCCGCCTCTCTCTCCTCCCCCACTCCCCCACGTTGGCCGGCGATTCCCGCCTCCCCCGACCACGTCCGGCCCCCTCTCTCCCTATTTAAGCTGCGCCGTCGTCCCCTCTCTCCTTTTCCCCATTTCGCCGAACTCCCTCGTGCTCCCCATCGCTCCCGCGCCGTGCACCCACCCGCCGCTGCCTTTCCCGCCGCTCCGGCAGCCGCTAGCCGCCGCTAGGCTCGCCGCCGCACCGCGCCGTCACCGCCGTCGGGTTCGCAAGGACGAACTCCACCCCGTCCACCCTTCCTCCGCCGGGATTCGTCGCCGGAATTCGCATCCCCTCGCGCTCCGGTGAGTTCTACCTCTACCGCCGCCTTCGGCCATGGATGCCAGCCACCGTGGTTCATCTCCCTCTCTCTAATCTCTCCCTCCTCCTTCCTTAGGGCACCCCGAAGCCCGTCCGCCGGTTGCCGTCGTCCTCCCGTGGCTTGCCGTCGCCGTTCGCCGTCGTCTTCCTCCGCGCCGGCCACCCTCGGTGAGGCTTCCTCTCCCCTCTATTCCCCTCCGCCGCCGGTTGCCGTCGCCGGCAACGCGTTCGCGCGCGCGCGCCGTCGCCATCGTCGTGACCGGTCGGCCGGCCTTGAGCCGAGCCGAGCCGGGTCGCCGCCGCCCGTCCGATCAACCCCGGGGGCGATCTGGGCCGTCGGTCCCGTGGACCGGCGGTGGACCACCCGCGTGGTCCTGGTCCACGGTGGACCACCCCCCTTTGAGCCGCTGCCGAGTGGGGCCCGCTTGCCGGCGCCCCTTTTCCCTCTCTCCCGAGCCGCTGACCGGTGGGCCCCGCATGTCGGCACCGCGCCCCTTGATGACGTCAGCCCTGGGAATTATTGCGCAATAAATGGTTTAAGGACTTTTTGTTATAGTAATAAACACAGTGAATCTTCTAAAACTCATAACTAATTCATCTGTGCTCCGTTTAAGCCCATTCAAGTCTCAGTAAATCAAGAAAAATGTGTAGAATCCATTAAAAATGGTTTTGTTCTCTGTTTCAGTAGTCTTATAGCCTGTTTGCAATGTTTGCCTTGTATGTCGCTAGATTCCGGTTCTTCCGACGCTCCGGTGTACTTCGAAATAGTCGCCGAGGTTCCTCCAGCAGCAGAGCAAGGCAAGTCATACTTGCCACTTGAACATGTTGATCCTATATTGCAAATGCTCTATTGTTTTTCTTCAAATACTGCATCGTTTTATAATGTTATTATGGGATGTTTACCTATTGTCATAGCCATGCTATTGTTGTACCATGTCCCTTTGTCAGCTTGGGGTTATAACATGACTAGAGATTGGACTAGGGATTGCTTAGCCATGCTTAGTTCAACTAGTGCACAATGGGGAAAATCCTATTAATGTTTAGACTGTTGATTCTAATGGTATTGTTGGATTAGTGCCACCGCTTTGGTGTTGGTTAATTAAAATAAATCACATGGTGGGCTGTGGGTGCATGGTTTTGCTGGTCGCACCCATGGCAGTTAAGGACCGGTTCACGGGATGCCCTGGAAGAACTTATCGTACTTACCACAAGCCAGCGTGGGCAACGGCTGGGCTTGTAGTGTAGCTTTCCTCTAGCTGACGCATCCAGGCAAGGGTGGGCGTGATGGAGCGGGGCGGGCCCTGCGACGGCCTCTGTCGCTTCCGGATTCACCTAGGCACGAGAGGGGACTGCCCGTTGCCCGCTGGGGACGGGGGTGAAACCTAAGGTGTGGTGTGCTTGGCTAGAGGGGGTTATGCGAAGGGTCCTGTCACGGCCTCTTTCTAGTATGTCGTGGTGGCATGTCGGCGCATGGAAACGTGTCGTGGGGCTGTGTCTTGTGGGTACAGTTGTACACCTCTGATCAGAGTAAAACTATTCGAATAGCCGAGCCCGCGGTTATGGGCGGTCAACCAGATTCACCGTGATTAGTCTCACCCTAGTGTAATCTTTTGAATTTGGTTAGTTTAGGTGGATGGTTGGGCCTGTTGCAACGTGGGATAGCGTTAGACAGTGGATAGTTAATATTAATTAATTATTACAACTGTTTAAATCTTTCAACTTCTGTTTATAAATGCTCGCTTTATGCAAATGAACCACTCTAGCTCTCCTTTGATAATTCCCTGCATCGTACCCCTATTCCGGTATGACTTGCTGAGTACAGTGGGTAGTACTCAGTCTTGCTCTATTTTTCCCAACCCCAGAGTACGAGTATGTGTCAGATGGAGGTTTCTCCGAGGAGTAGGCTTCGTCCGTGCCGTCGAGGATGCCTGTGGAGTGGTGTTCCCGCTGTAGTTCTAGTCAAGGCTTAGCTCCTGTTGTCTTTCGCTTTTCCGCTGTATTTATGTAAGACTTTTATGATGTTTGTAAGACGTGGGTCTGAATGTCAACATTGTCGTTTGTGTACCCCGGCCGGTCCTGGACAGGGATTTTAATGCACATTCTGCTTGGAATTCTATTCGGGAATTTCTGGGCGTGACAAGTTGGTATCAGAGCCGACCTTGACCGTAGGACAAGCCAAATGGAAAAAAACCTAAGAGCCCTCTGAATCCTTTTCATTGCATATGTTCTTTGCAATTGGATTTGTTCCGGGAAAATTGGGATATGTTCTTGTGGTTCAAGGGAAAAATCTTGGTCGCTCGTTTAAGTGAGATTTGTCAAAACAAGTCAGTCTAGGGTTTTAGTAAAACTATTGAGATTTATTCGTCAGTCAGTTGGGATTTGATGGGTGAAATGCATTAGGTCCTAGCTCAGGAATATGGGTTGCAAGGTATTTATGCTCTTATTGTTATTATTAGTATGTATCTAATTTCCCCATTATTTTATCGTTATGTGAGTCTGTCTTATTTATTCGCTCTCATGCAAAATGATCTATGCATAAAATTTCGCTCTTATTCGATTCTCTTATTTGAGTCCTTTATTGCTTTATTTAAATTTGGATTTGAGCATGCATTGATCCTACTCCTTCGTCTTCTCTAGATGGCTGGCCACCTACCCAACCACCGCGGAGAAGGCATGATTGACTTTGTGGCAGAGTTGGCATGTATGACGCTGGTGGTGGGCTACCCCAACGCGCCAGAGTACACGACTGTTCCACTGCTCAGTGGCGAGCTTCCTCACCGTGTTCGCCTGGAGGTCCATGGCTACGTGGGTACCTGCCTAGCTAATATGGTGGTTGAGGCATCCGGAGGCACAGCAGATCACGCCTGTCAGGAGGCAGCATACCTGATGATGGCCAGACTACGGGAGCGCCACAACTACATCTTCCACGACACGGCGTACCGATTTCACCCTCGTCGAGCCAGCGGTGATGATGTCAGTACTTTCCGTCCGACAGCCGGCGAGAACGACACTACCTTTGGTCACATGTGTGCTGTGATGAGGGGATTGGATAGGATGCACTCGGACCTGCACAAGGCGTCCAAGGCCTTGAATGATGGGAAGCTCATGAGGATCGTCGCTCTGAAGGACGAGATAGCACGCCTGAAGAGGGAGAATGCTCAGTTAAAGGGTCTTCCCGCGCCAGGAGGGGTCCGGATCCGCACTACGCCCCGCAAGACGACAACTACACCCGTGCGTATCCAGCTTGCACCCAGGAACCCACCTCCATCAGCAGCTCCCGCAGCACCTCCAGTTCCGCCCGCAGCTCCAGCAGTTCCTGCAGCTCCAGCACCAGCTCCAGCTCACGTTCCCGTGTCAGCTCCCGCGTCTGCTCTCTCCTTCGCTCCAGCATCAGCCGCCAGGGGTCCAGCCAGTGGCAACGGAGGTTGGTTGTCTGCTACTCCCAGTGGCAGTCGCGATCTCAGCAGTAGTAGCTCCAGTGGCTCAGAGCCGGGCAGCGGCGAGACTTATCTGCCAGGTTCTAGGAGTCGCTCAGAGGGACCTGGTGACTAGCAGGAGGACGCCTTCGACTCCACCGACCGCAGGAGCCGTTCCGAGCATTAGGCTCATTTTCCATTAGTTTATCGACTGTCTAGCATTTGTTTGTTAGTTTGTGTGTTTAGGTTGCTTGCTTGTGGGTCAGTCGACGGTCGATATCATGTGCCTATGATATGGCTGTCTTAATAAGGATTTTTGCTTGCTGTTTAAGTGTTTTAATTCAGACCAGAACAATTGCAGTTTAAATTCCTATATAATAAAGCTTAGTTCCTGAGCATCTATTTTTCTTCTTTTCCCCCGTCTGCTCTTCCTCCAGATGGTCTACACCAGGAATGGTAGCCGCGCAACAGGCGAGGGCAGCAACGGCGAAGAGCGCACTGATGGTGTGCATCCCAACAGCGATTCCGGCAATGGTCCGCCACCACTTCCCGAGAATCCGACGCTAGCCCAAGTGATGGCACATCAGACTCAGATGATGGCAGCCATGATGCAGCAGATGCAGCAGCAGCAGCAGCAGATCCACCAGAGGATGCTGCAGCACGCCGAACAGCAGCACCAGCAGTTTGGTCCCCCTCCCCCCTCAGTCCAAGTTGCCAGAGTTTCTACGTGTCAGGCCACCCACTTTCTCCAGCACCACCAACCCTATGGAGGCGAATGACTGGCTCCATGCCATAGAGAAGAAGCTGAATCTCCTGCAGTGCAATGATCAGGAGAAGGTTGCTTTCGCCACACACCAGCTTCAAGGTCCTGCGTCACCTTGGTGGGACAATCACATGGCCACCCGCCCGCCAGGCACTGAAGTCACTTGGGCAGAGTTCTGTCGTAGCTTCAGGAAGGCGCAGGTGCCAGATGGGGTCGTGGCACAAAAGAAGAGAGAATTCCGAGCACTCAACCAGGGCAACAGGACGGTGACGGAGTATCTCCATGAGTTCAATCGCCTTGCGCGATATGCACCGGAGGATGTCCGTACTGACGCCGAGAAGCAGGAAAAATTCCTAGCAGGTCTGGATGATGAGCTAACCAACCAGTTGATATCTGGAGATTACGCCGATTTCGAAAGGCTGGTGGACAAGGCAATCCGTCAGGAGGATCAACGCAACAAGATGGACAGGAAGAGGAAGGCCGCTCAGTTCAGGGCACATCAGGGAAGTCACCAGAGGCCGCGCTTCGCTCCCGGGCAGCAGGGTGGACCTACCACCATGATCGTCCTCCAGTACCGCCCGTTTAACCCTAGCAACTTCCCCCAGGGCGCCAGTGGCAGTCAGATCCACCATGGAGGTCAGCCCAACCGTAGTGCAGCTCCACGCCCACCAGTGGCACCGGCACAGTCAGGCCCGTCCGCGCAAGCCAAGAAGGAGACTGGAACAAAACCAGGGTCCTGCTTCAACTGTGGCGAGCTTGGCCACTTCGCTGACAAATGCCCGAAGCCTAGGCGTGCCGGGCCAAGGTTTGTCCAGGCTCGTGTCAACCACGCATCTGCGGAGGAGGCACAAGCAGCACCGGAGGTCGTACTGGGTACGTTTCCTGTTAACTCAATCCCTACAACAGTACTTTTTGATTCTGGTGCAACGCATTCGTTCATTTCAAAGAAGTTTGTCGGGATGTATGGGTTAATAAGAGAGGAACTTAGCACACCAATGCGGGTTCATACCCCAGGGAATAGCTCCACTTTGGTTCAATTCAGCCCTTCTATAACAATAGAAATTCAAAGATCACCATTTCTAGCCAACCTCATTCTTCTCGAATTCAAAGACCTAGATGTCATTCTTGGGATGGATTGGCTAACCAAGTTCAAGGGAGTCATTGATTGTGCGAATCGCACAGTCACCTTGACCAACGAGAAGGGAGAAACAGTAGTGTACAAATCACCAGACTCACCAAAGCAAGGGATCTCCTTGAATTAGATTGAGGCGGAAATCCCAGTGGTCACCGTGGAGAAGAATTTGAGGAAATTGGAAGATATCCTCATAGTCTGCGAGTATCCAGAAATTTTCCCCGAAGACCTTACTACCATGCCACCAAAGAGAGAGATTTAATTCCGGATTGACTTGGCACCGGGAACCGCTCTAATTTACAAGAGACCGTACAGAATGGCGGCCAACGAACTAGCAGAGGTCAAGAAGCAGGTTGATGAGCAGCTGCAGAAAGGGTACATTCGACCAAGTACTTCACCTTGGGGTGCTCCGGTCATTTTTGTGGAGAAAAAGGATAAGACGAAGAGGATGTGCGTTGATTATCGCGCACTCAACGAGGTCACAATCAAGAACAAATATCCTTTGCCGCGAATCGATGATTTGTTTGATCAACTGAAAGGAGCTAAAGTGTTTTCTAAGATAGACCTGAGATCAGGCTACCACCAGTTGAGAATTCGGGAAGAGGATATTCCAAAGACGACCTTCACCACTCGGTACGGGCTATATGAGTGCACGGTTATGTCTTTCGGACTTACTAACGCACCCGCATTCTTCATGAATCTGATGAACAAAGTGTTCATGGAATTTCTGGACAATTTTGTTGTGGTATTCATCGACGACATACTTATCTATTCAAAGTCCGAAGAAGAACATGAGCAACATCTCCGTCTGGTACTCGAGAAGTTGAAGGAGCACCAGCTATACGCCAAGTTCAGCAAGTGTGACTTCTGGTTGACGGAAGTCAAATTTCTGGGCCATGTCATTACAGCTCAGGGTGTGGCAGTTGATCCATCGAACGTGGAGTCAGTTACCAAATGGACCCCACCTAAGACCGTGTCGCAGATTCGGAGTTTTCTTGGACTTGCGGGTTATTACCGCCGATTCATTGAAAACTTCTCCAGAATCGCCCGACCCATGACTCAGTTGCTTAAGAAAGATGAGAAGTTTAAATGGACAGCTGAGTGCGATAAGAGTTTTGAGGAGCTCAAGAAGAAATTAGTATCCGCACCAGTTTTGATTCTGCCCGACCAGATGAAAGACTTCCAAGTCTATTGCGATGCATCCCGTCACGGACTTGGATGTGTCCTAATGCAAGAGGGCAGAGTGGTCGCGTATGCCTCGCGGCAGTTGCGTCCACACGAAGGGAATTATCCAACTCATGACCTGGAATTGGCAGCAGTGGTTCATGCTTTGAAGATCTGGAGGCACTATCTGATTGGCAACCGCTGCGAAGTATATACGGACCATAAGAGTCTGAAATACATCTTCACCCAACCGGACCTAAATCTCCGACAACGGAGATGGTTGGAACTAATCAAAGACTATGACATGAGCGTTCACTACCACCCGGGTAAAGCCAATGTGGTGGCAGACGCATTAAGCAGGAAAAGTTACTGCACTGCCCTATGCATCGAGGGCATGTGTGAGAAATTGCAGCAGGAGTTTAAGCGTCTCAACGTGGGAATTGTTGAGCACGGGTTCGTAGCCGCTCTGGAAGCACGGCCTACGCTCGTCGATCAAGTTAGAGCCGCTCAAGTGAATGATCCCGAAATAGCAGAGCTGAAAAAGAACATGAGAGTCGGAAAGGCTCGGGATTTCCTTGAGGATGAATACGGCACAATCTGATTGGGAGAAAGATTGTGTGTACCTGACGACAAGGAACTGAAGGATCTGATACTCACCGAGGCTCATCAGACCTAGTACTCCATTCATCCAGGCAGCACCAAAATGTATCAAGACCTCAAAGAAAAGTTTTGGTGGGTCAGCATGAGGAGAGAAATAGCTGAATTCGTCGCACTCTGCGATGTTTGCCAACGAGTGAAGGCAGAGCACCAAAGACCAGCAGGTTTACTCCCAACGTTGAACTCGAAGCGTCCAGTCTGATCTCAGTGAAATCAATCTCACCGAGCATAACAGAAAACGGCGACGACGACGACTAGATTGGCGACTGTGTTGTAGTAGATTGATCTCCAATGCTATCGGGCTATCGCCGCCGATGATTTATTCCATCACACTCGACAGGAAACTCGGCGTACCCCTACCTGGCGTGCCAACTGTCAAAACATGAATTCGGCAATAACAAAAGGGGTAGCGCACGAGACCTAAAAGTGGATGGATGCGGAGACAAGGATTTACACAGGTTCAGACCCTTTCAATGAGAGGTAATACCCTACTCCTGTTTGGGGATTTGAATCCACCGGGTGTAGTATAGATCTGACGATCATATGTGCTCATCTGCCCCTAGAGGCCTCCTGCCCACCTTATATAGGATGGAGGGCAGGAATACAAGTTAGAAACCTTAACCAATACGGTATAGGTTTCCTAAATCTACTTTACAATATTATCAAACCATGACATTAGGCCGTTCCGTAATATACAAGGAAACGTAATACCCAAGTCATGATCCGTTACATATTTCGTAGATATAAGTTATTGTCACGACCGGAAATAACCCAACGGGCGTTCCTTACGTGCGTGTATTATTCCTTGTCCCAGGAGGCAAGGTACACCAAAAGTTGATACAATACAGAGTTTAATAAGCAGAAGCGTAACTAGATAATTTATTACATGGGCGGCGAAGGCCCAGCACACAAGAAGACAAACGAAAAACAGCGGAAGACTAGGGCGACGACCACAGGCGCTTGACGGCAGGCACGAGCTAGACACCAAAGCCTTCATCTTCCAGGAACTCCTCTTCTGGGTTTGGGAAAAAATTGAGCAAGACTGAGTACAACCACCGTACTCAACAAGACACACCCACAAGTGCAGAATAAATGCAAGGGAGTACAAGGGAGTTATAATATAGGGGTTAAGTTTTGCAGTAAACAGCATTTAGAAGTCACTTAGTTGCCCAATGCTATTTTATAAAGACGATCCTAGAGCTATACAACATTATTAATCAAGGCCGTGAATCCACACAAACCTGCCTTAACCCAAGGCCTACGATGATTCAGACCAAACTGGCAACCCGACCTTGGGTCCCAGCTCATCCCAAGCCAACCCAGGCCAACCATTCTACATTTTAGTTGTTAAGCAGGTTTTAAGAATTAAAACACTAACTTGGGTACATTGCTAGGCTTGCCCATAACCGAGGGCGCGGCTATTCGAATAGGTTATACTCTGATCAGAGGTGTACATCTTTACCCACAAGACATGTCTTCCTCACGTGTAACCACGTACCACATACCACCACGGCATACGGACGGAAGACATGACATAGTTTCCAACCCATCCTAGCCATAGAGCCATAGACAAGAGTACCGACCCAACCCCACCTACGGCCGGAACCTCCGGGACAGGTAGGCAGGACTGAGCCCCTAGCAGCAGGACACCAGCCCTGTGCCATGACATCTCGACTACCGGGCCGCAGCTCGTGTAGCCTTCATTTGCCCTAGAGATGTCCATCGACCCCCGACTTCGTCCATCTCCATTCGTGTACTTTTGTTTATAACCAGACTGAGCCACAAACTAAGCCTTACCTACTAGACATATGGAAGTACGGTAGTGCTTTGCAACAGAGGCCCGAAGACCGGTCCTTATGTAGCCGAGGTGCTACTATCAAAACCATGCACCCCGAGCCCAGCCTAAAACCATTTTGAGAATTTTGAATAGAGGGGGAGGTGTGAGTCCAATTCCACAATAATCCAACCATTCCATAGTGTCCAGGTGATATGAATATTCCCAAAGTCTAGAGTTGTAAAACCACCTAATATTACCTAATTAAGCAGCGAAGCATCTACCTAAATTCATACTAGTGGTACCATGAATAGAGTATCCACTAGGTGGGGTTTTGTTTATTCTAGGGTGAACAAAATAATAATAACAATAACAATAATAATAAGGTCATAACAAAGGTAAAAAGGCATGGCTAAATAAAACAGTGATAACGCGGGAATTTAAATAAAGCGATAATGCAATAATTTAAATCAAAATAATTTTATAAACTGGGATTCAATATGTTCAAGGATGATGTGACTTGCCTTGCTTGCTTTCCCAAACGTCAGCTTCAACCTCCACGTAGAGCGGATCTTCCGAAGCTGCGGCGTCTACACGACCAACGGAAAGGAAAAAGGCTTTTACTCTAATAAACTCCATATAACGAGCAGGAACAAAGCACAAAAATAGGTTCTTAACTTCTTAAGGGAAAATTAGAGACTTGAACGGTCCAATTCCGAGTTCAAATGGCCAAGTTATGGCCATTTGAAGTTTATATGCTCTTTAAATGAATATTTACGAATTTCTTCATTTAAATTTTAATATAAAAAGGATTTATTGCGTCAGCCGAGGGGGAGGGGCGCGCGGACCGGGTCCACGGGAGTGGGGCCCACGCGGCAGCCTCACGGTCCACGGTGGACCGGGTGCACCCGGGCACACACCGGCCGGCGCCGTGGGCCCCGCGCGTCAGCCGCACCTAAGGGCGCGGGCGGCTGACGGCTGGGCCCCACGCGGCAGCCGCTCGGCGCGCCCGAAGGCAGCCACGTCGGCGCGGTCGGCGGGAGGCGGCGCGCCTGCGCCCCTATGGTCGCCGGCGGCGGCCATAGGCACGGCGGAGCTGCGGCCGAGAGAGGGGAGGGAAAAGGGGGAAACGAGGTGGCGGTCCACGGCTCACCCTAGGTCTACGGCGACGACGAAAAAGGCGGCCGAAGCGGAGGAAGGCGGCGGCGCGGCTCGGGTCCACGGGGACGGCGGCGCTTCGGCGGTCGACGAGCTCGACGAGGGGGTGGACGGCGACGGCGACGGTGCGGCGAAGCCGGAGGAGGCGACGCCGGGGCGGGAAACGGTCCCGGTGAGCGGAGAGAACTGGCCGAAGGTCATCGGCGATGGAGGAGAGAGAGGGCGACGGCGCGAGCTCGATTCCGGCGAGGAGACGGTGCGGCAAGGGGCGGAAACGGGCGAGGGAGGCGCGGAGAGGGTTTAAATAGGGTTGGAAGGGGGAGAGGGCGGCCGGGAGAGGAAGGAAACCGGCCGGGAGGTCCAGCCGCCATCAATGGTGCCGGCGAGATTTGCGGGAGCAAATCCATCCGTTTGAATGCGAGAGAGAGAAGGAAAAATGGGGGGAAAGGGGGAGAGGATCACGGGGAGTATTTTCCCCCACTTTATTGCACGCGGGGACGGCGGGATGCGGCGGATTCGGCGGCGGCGGCGGCGCTAGGCGCGGGCGAGGCGGCGGGAGCGGCTGGAGGAAGGAGATGACGGGTAGGCCCCACCCGTCAGCGAGGGTGGCGGGCGGGCCCGCCCGTCAGCGGCGCGCGCGCGGGGAGGGGCCGAGTGGGCCGCGGGGGAAGAGGAGAGAGGGGGAGGGAAGTGGGCCGAGCCGGCCCAAGAGAGGGAGGGAGGGTTTTTCTTTTTATAAAACCTTTTTCAACTTTGTTTATTTCTTAATAATTATTATTTGTGCTCTGAAAATTCCACTAAAATTTATTTACACATTTTAGGCCTTTAGGAAATATACAAAAATCCTCTAAGCCTTATTTGACTTTTACTTTGCACATTTTAATTGTTGGAGGCTTTCACACGGATTTTAATTATTCTAGGCATAATTTAAAGGATATATTTTAGGGTCGTTTTGGGACGTGACAGTTATCCCCTATAACCAGTCGGATAACCATGCTGTGTGGGTATGGGGTATCCATAATCTCCACAGAATGAAACTCGCAGAGCCCGTGTGGATATCACGTACGTTGTTGCCAGATCATCTGATTCTATTCGTATTACACAACACCATTCCTGTTAGCATGATTTCAAGTCAGTCTCCACACATGCTCATATGTTCTACCAGGGATATCGTTGCAATAATCCATAAGAATCAATTTTATTTTCGAAAAGAACATGTCTACTGAAATAAAGGATGATCGAAGTTGCTGATTCCGTCCATCATCAATTCCTGCCCAACTTGAGATAAAGTTGGACGACAAATCGAGCTCGTGTTTAAAGGCCTTATTGTTTGGCTTATGCTTATTTCTATAAGCCAAATTTTAAATTTTAGAACTTAACTTTGAATTCGACTTTTTGGTTTTTTATTGTACTTTATTTTATAGCATTTGCTTTTGAGTCACTAAGAACATGTATATATAAGATTTACGCATAAATAGTTGTTGTGCTCAAGTTCTTTGGATGAAGCAAACCTTGAGAAACTATGGCCTCAATGTGTCCAAAATCCCACTCCTATGTGACAATGAGAGCTCCATTAAGATAGCCAATAACCCCGTCCAACATTCCCGAACCAAACATATAGATATTCGCCACCATTTCTTGAGAGACCATTCCACAAGAGGTGACATAGACATCCAACATGTGAGAACCCAAGCCGACGATCCCTCTACTTCAAGCTTGGATCAAGGTGAAGAAGGCGAGCAAATGCCACCCTCACCGATCAATCTAGCTCGCCCAAGAATCCACCAAAGTATCCAACGAGATCACCCCACTGACAACATCTTAGGAGACATCAACAAGGGAGTATCCACTCGTTCTCGTATTGCAAATTTTTGTGAGCATTACTCGTTTGTGTCTTCTCTTGAGCCTCTAAGGGTGGAAGAAGCTCTTAATGATCCGGATTGGGTGATGGCGATGCAAGAGGAGTTGAACAATTTCACCCGAAATGAAGTGTGGACTTTGGTGGAGCGACCTCGACAAAATGTGATTGGCACGAAGTGGATCTTCCACAACAAGCAAGATGAAGCTGGGGTCGTAATAAGGAACAAGGCGAGGTTAGTGGCGCAAGGGTTCACCTAAATCGAAAGATTAAATTTCGGTGACACTTTTGCGCCGGTAGCTAGACTTGAGTCAATTCGCATATTGCTTGCTTTTGCTACTAACCTCAATTTTAAGCTGTATCAAATGGATGTCAAAAGCGCCTTCCTCAACGGGCCTATCAATGAGTTGGTATACGTGGAGCAACCACCGGGCTTCGAGGATCCAAAATATCCTAACCACGTGTACAAGCTCCACAAGGCTCTCTACAGGCTTAAGCAAGCCCCTAGAGCTTGGTATGAGTGTCTTCATAATTTTCTTGTGAAAAACGGCTTTGAGATCGGGAAAGCCGATTCAACTCTTTTAACTAAAAGACATGATAATGATATTTTTGTGTGACAAATATATGTCGATGACATTATATTTGGTTCTACTAACAAGTCTTTTATAGTGAAGAGTTTAGTAGGATGATGACCAAGCGTTTTGAGATGTCCATGATAGGTGAATTGAGTTCTTCCTTGGCCTTCAAATCAAGCAACTCAAGGAAGGAACTTTCATTTGCCAAACAAAGTATTTGAAGGACATGCTCAAGAAGTTTGGAATGGAGAATGCCAAGCCAATCCACACTCCCATGCCATCAAATGGCCACCTCGACCTCAACGAGCAAGGTAAAGACGTCTACCAAAAGGTATACCGTTCCATCATTGGCTCACTCCTTTACCTTTGTGCATCTAGGCCCGATATTATGCTTAGTGTGTGCATGTGTGCAAGATTTCAAGCCGCTCTGAAGAAGTGTCACCTTGTAGCCGTGAAGAGAATTCTTAGATATTTAGTGCACACACCTAACCTTGGTCTTTGGTATCCTAAGGGAGCGAGGTTTGATCTCATTGGCTATGCCGATGCGGATTATGCTGGGTGCAAAGTGGATAGGAAAAGCACATCGGGTACTTGCCAATTCTTGTGTAGGTCCCTTGTTTCTTGGTCTTCCAAGAAGCAAAACTCTGTCGCCTTATCCACCGCCGAAGCGGATTTGTTGTGCTCAACTTCTTTGGATGAAGCAAACCTTGAGAGACTATGGCCTCAATGTGTCCAAAATCCCACTCCTATGTGACAATGAGAGCGCCATTAAGATAGCCAATAACCCCGTCCAACATTCCCGAACCAAACATATAGATATTCGCCACCATTTCTTGAGAGACCATTCCACAAGAGGCGACATAGACATCCAACATGTGAGAACCGACAAACAATTGGCGGATCTCTTCACCATGTCACTAGATGAAGCTAGGTTTTGTGAGTTGAGAAGTGAACTAAATATCTTGGATTCTCGGAATGTGGCTTGATCTTTTGCATGCATTTGTTTTTATTTCCTAGTATAAGGTTCTTTCCACCTTGTGATAAATTAAACATTCAATTCATGGATGGACACTAGTCACACTTTTGTGGATATTTTGAATCTATGTGTATGGGGATCTCATTTTTCAATGAATTTTGGTCCTTGCACAATTTGCAATAGATTCGTACATTCCCTCTCTTGAGGGTGAATCATTTTGTCTCATAATAATTCACTCTCATTTATCTTTGGATCATCCATTTGACTTGTGGCTATTGTTTTGTGTGGTTGATTGTGTGCTAGCCATGAACTCAAATGGGGCCTAAATGTTCGACCATTCCTTTCTCTCCAACTCCCATCAAAAGTTTGTGAAAAATTGAATCTCTTCAAAATTCCCGGTGCAATTCCCTTAAACAAAATTCATTTCCAAAAGTTTGCAAAATGTTTTCATCAAAATTCCGGCGAAAATCCTCCCTTTTTGTGCTTAGATGCCAAAGGGGGAGAAGATCTATCCTTTTATTATGGTCGAACATGAGTGGTTTTTATTTATATGAGACATGTGTATTTCTTAAGTTAGTTTAATGCTTTGTAAGACATTATTGTTTAATTATGAATGCTTGGGATGTAATGGATAATGTTGTGATTGTCATGAGATGAAATGATTATTATGCATGAGATGTGATGAATGTGATGAGTAACATGTGATATATTTGTTGTCTTGTGAGCTCCAATATGGATGCAAAGATTTAGGGGGAGCTCTCTACTTGCTTTAATGCACACTTTTAGGGGGAGCTTTCACTAAATCTTTGCACCAAAATCATCTATTATATTCATTCTCTTGTGATCTAATCGTATTGTCATCAATCACCAAAAATGGGGAGATTGAAAGTGCATCTAGGCCCCTAATGATTTTTGATGATTGATTACAATGCGATTAGAGAGGACTAACTTTTATTCAAGCAAATGTGAAGGTTGTTATGTCCTCGACATGTTGTAATGAGATGCATACCCCATGAATGCGACATCACGATGCAATGCGGCAATGATCAAATGGTATGTTGTATCTTTTACCTTGCATTGTGTCGTACGAATGCCGTACTATTAAGAGGGATACCACATGTATATAATTGGTAGAACACTAGTGCTCAAAATGCTTCATCTTTGTGTGAGTTGAAAAACCTAAGCCAAAATTTCAATCCCGAGTTGTTTCACTTGTCACAACACTTACACCGGGTTTCTTTGCAAGTTTTTCAACATCTCTTGAAGGTTTTGGACCATGTTTTATGTTGGGTTTGATAGCCCACGAAACTAGCTTTCCATAGAGTCCAAGATCTTCGAAATCGAAGTTCGGAGTAAAAAGTTATTGCATTTTTACTTGAGCAACATCAGACTACACGATTTGAAATCAGACTATCCGATATATCGGACTATCCAATTTTTCACAGAACTTCACTCTCTGTCTTTGTTTGAAAAATCCTTTTGAGTGAGTTTTTCTATGTGTCGGAGTATCCGATGTTGGATCAGATAGTCCGATGATACAGAGACTCCGAAATTTCATGCAACTTGAGTCTTTTTTTGAGGACGAAGTTTTTGCTTCTAAAATATCGGATACTCCGATTTAACATAAGATAGTCCGATGTCTCGGAAAGTCCGAAATTTTATGGAACTTCGTTCTCTGTTTCTCATTGCCTTGGAGGTTTAAAATATCGGACTATCCGATCTTATATCGGACTATCCGACGTGGGCTGAAAGATTCTCCTCCAACGATCACTTTTTGGGGATATATAAATACCCCCCACCTAACCCTTTTATAGGGTTACCTAACTCATTCATTCTCATTCACTTTGGGTTGAGCTTGGTGCTAAGGTGCTTTGGATCTTTGAGCTCTTTCTTCCTCTCTCAAATCCCTCCTCGTTCTTTGTGTGGTGGATCTTGGTGGTTGTGGATTTGGTGTTGGAGGGCCTAGTGTGTGTTTCACTCGATCTTGAGCACTAGAGTTTGACCAAGAGTTGTGTGGTGTTTGTTACTCTTGGAGGTTGAGGACTCCTAGACGGCTAGGTGTCACTCCCTAACCACCAATCTACGTGTGGTTGGCCGGGAGAAGTTTGTGAAGGCCGGATCTCGCCTCCGCAAGGAAAGAGATACCCCTTAGTGGAAGGAGGAGTGCTTAGTGCAACCTCTTGAGGAAAGGGTTAGCAAAGACCAGGCTCTTAGTGAGCTCCTCAACGGAGAGTAGAATCCCCTCAAGGATTTGAACTCCGGGAACAACTTCGTGAACTTCATCATTGGTGATCTCCCTTCATCCTCCTTTTAGCTTTGCTTAATTGTGCCGCTATAGATCTAGTCGTTGTTTGTGGTTTACTCTTGTTTGTGTGATAGATCTACTTGTTGTGCTTCATTAGTGGATTAGATAGTCTGATCCAACATTAGACTATCTGATATTTTCGGATAGTCTGACTGTGGATCAGACTTTCCGACCTTATTTTAGTTTTAGCTTCCGCATAAAGTTTTAAATTAGCCTATTCACCCCCTCTAGGCCTAATTGACCCTTTCAGGATCAAATGGCGCATCTGCAATATTCCAATGGACGGCTGGAATGAGACGGGTTACGGCGACAAGAGGGTCTACTACCTCAACCATTGAATTCACCAAAGCCAACGCCGCCGGGAACTCGCGCTCGCTGTGTGCTACGTAGCCGTCACCGGGTTATAGCTGTTGCAAGCGGCGTCACCATCCTCGTTGATGTTCGTGCCGCCGCTCGAGCTCAGTGACACCTTGGGAATATTTGAAATACGACTTGAAAATATCCACTGCACCACCGCCATCTCCCTTGTCGCCACCGCCTCCCCGCATCCATCGGCAATTCCGCATCACCGTCGCGAGGAGGTGCGACCTCGTAGTCCAGTGCCGCCTCCTTCTCCTCCTCCTCCACCTGCGTCGGCTCCAGCCCACCATCGCCGCTCTAGCTAGCTCCCGCCGGCCGCCACCACTCAGGCCCCCGCTCGCCGCCACTCCATCCCGTGCTCCCCGCGGACGGCTGAAGGGAAGGGAAAGAGAAAGAAAGAGAGAAGGTAGGAAGAAGAAAGAGAGGATAACATGTGGGGCCCGCATGTCAGTGGGTCCCACAATTTTTTTTGAATGACAAACGGGTCCCACATATATGTTTTTAATTCAAATGCCACCTAAGCGTCACGTCAACACCACAGATTAGGTCAACACCGCCACATCAGCGCTATGTCAGCGAAACCACCCTCCAAAACCACCAAAGGAGTCAAATTGTACCGGTTTCAATAGTTTAGGGGTCGAGATATCCGGTTTTGCGGTTTAGGATCATGGATTAGATTCGAGTCACTTCTTTCTCACAGGGAGTCGAAGTGGACTTATTCCTAAATACTAATCAGTAGGAAAACCCTAAGCACCGCCAATCCTCGGTTTTGGCGGGCTCCGTTGCCCCCAAAACCCACCAAATCCCCCATATTTTCCGAATCGAATCCCCCACATTTGCCTTCCGCCGGCGAGGAGAGGAAAGACGGGGGGTCGCCGGCGATGGCGGGGACGATCTCCCGCATCCGGCTGGAGAACTTCATGTGCCACTCCAGCCTCCACATCGAGCTCGGCCAACACGTCAACTTCATCACCGGCCAGAACGGCAGTACGCCTCCCCTCCCTCCCGCAAACCCTAGCCTCCTCTTTTCCTCCCCTCTCGATCGATCCGTGCCTTATCATTTCTCTCCGTCGCAGGCGGGAAGAGCGCCGTCCTGACGGCGCTGTGTATCGCTTTCGGCTCCCGCGCCAAGAGCACCCAGCGCGCCGCCGCCCTCAAGGACTTCATCAAGACCGACTGCAGGTTGCGCCCTACTTTGTTCATTTCTACTTTACCTGAATTTCGGGTATTCGTAAATTAAAAAAAACAAGTCTTGGATACTTGTTGGCCGTTGTCGAGTTTCCTCTGATTCATTAAAAAAAAAGGCTCTTTTAAGTGTGTGTCAGTGTTTGTGTGGGTGGTCCTTCATCGGTTATTCCATGAATCTGTGCATGTATTTTGGATAGTTTTTTTTTTCACATGCTATGCAAGCGACCAATGGTTTCACACCAAATTTCTCATTACAGCCAAATTTTTCTTTTGTGATTGAAGCGGCAAGAAATTTAATTGATAATAAGGATGAGTACACATAGATCATCGATTTTAAAAGATGAGTTCTTAAAACTGAACCCAAAAAATAGAGCCTACTCATCAGGTCATGTGTGTGCAGCCTCTGCATTCATACATTTACAAACTGGTAAAACCGTCATCAGTTGAGTCGGGCAAACTGATAGAATTGATGTGCAAAGGCCGAGTGGCTGGTTGGCACAGCTCCAAATCCTAGATTCTTGCAGAATATGGACTTTGTAGGCTAAAATAAAGTGATTTAAGCCTCTTTTAGTCTAAAAGGCGAGCAAGATGTCTCATTCAATCAATCCCAGTCTACCTCTTGTCCTAGCTCCAAGGATCATTGGAGCTTCTTGCAGTTCAAGTTCTGCCAGACAGGGGCACAATAATTTTTCATTGTGGGCGCATGCTAGGAGGTGAAAGCACGCCATGCAGACGAACTCTGCTCGCTTTATTAAGTGTTATGCTAGCAGCAAAATTCTATCAAATCCTCTTAACGGGTGAAGTGCTGGTTGAAAACACAGAACCAGTTTGATTGGATCGGTGATGGTGCTGTTTATTCAGTAGCTATGAAAGACGGTAGAGTGGATCTTTAAATCTTTGACGCATGGTTTTTCAATTCAAAGGTCACTCGATGGTTTTGTGTTTTCTTCTGACTGTTCTGTCTGTCTTTTGTGATTGTCTGTAATATGTCTTATTTGTTCAATTAAAATTGCAGTTATGCTGCAATTATTGTTGATATCAATAACCAAGGGGAAGACGCATTCAAGCCTGAAGTATATGGAGATTTAGTTAGATTGGAACGCAGGATTACTGAGTCAAGTAGTTCTATGTTTTTAAAGGATCAACATGGTAATAAAACTTGATTCATCCTCCTGTCTAATCGACTGTTGTCCATTTTTACAGTTGCATTTTCTTGTTTAAAGTTGCTGATATTTTGTTTTAAGTCATTACAATTTAGCCGTTGGACCTTCCAATTTGCATGCCAAATTCTTTCTGCAATGTTGTTTTCCTTTTTCTGTCAATTAGGGATATAAGTTGGTCCTAGTCAGACCAACTAGTCTACTCATCCTAGTACTTTCCAGAACCACTTATAGAAGTGTGCACAAAATGAATCATACACTAGGTGTGAAGTGTACCAAGGACTAAGTGGAATGAGTCAATGTGTTGGCTTGTTTTCATTTCTTAACCTTGCATTTCTCATTTACTTAGTCATTCTCTTAAGTCTATTGCATATTTCTATTCTATGTAGTAACAAGCACGATTTTCCAATGTTTAGGCTGTTGTTTCTCTTATTCTTCCCTTACCTTTCATTAAAAACTTAAGACTGGTGAACCAGTTTGAAGATGGTAAATAACCTGCATACCGTGCGTACATGAGAAAATTGTATATATACCACTCTAAATAGTGCAACTCCAAGAAATGCCACTCAGAAATTCAGAATGCAACTGTTCTAATGCCACTGAAAAAAAAGTAAAAGTTCTATTTTTTGCCACTCTAAGCCCTTAACAATATTTGGTATCTGTACTACGTATTCTTCTCCCCTTGTTCCACCACAGTAACTAGGTCCATACCTCTGGTCACCATTGGTATGAGCAGCTCCTACCCCTGAGCTTTGGTCTTGCCTTGTACTGTTTGTTGGGGAGGAAAATTTGAAACAGCACCGAATTTCTGGTGATCAAGCTGGCTGGAGTCAGGGCCAATTGAGACTGCCCTTCCAGCTCTGTTTTCTCAGGTCAAGAAGGGTGCTCTGACGGTGAAGCAGGGGCTCCAGTGAAACTGATGGATGTGGTCTTTACAGGTAGCTCCATCCACAAGGGCTTTTGAAGAATATTTTCAGGTACGGGATGCAGTGCAGGAATTTTCACTGAGTGGTGATCAAGATGTGGTACGCTGGAAGTTGGAAGCTCATGGACACTTCAAAGTTGACTTGGCTTACCGGCTATTCTCTACAGTACATGAGTGCTCGTCCTTGGGCAAATTGCTCTGTCAGACTGTCACACAAGGGCACCATCAAAAGTGCACTTCTTCATGTGGTTTGCAATCAAGGGTCTATGCCTGACGGTGGACAACCTGCTGAAGAGAGGCTGGTTTCATCAGCACTGCTGACCTCTGTGCCAGTCAAAAAAGCTTTTGACTCGTTCTGTCTGATGTTGTGCTGTCTCGTGTGGAATGAAAGAAATAGCGGGGTGCTTGATGTGTGAATGCGATCCTCCACTCAACTATTCTCAGAAATAAAAAAATGAAATCATGGTGTGGTGTGAAGCGGGTTTGTTCAAGACAAGCAAGTGAGTATGTGGTTGCTGGCACACGCCCGCTTGTCTTTCCTATGGTCCTCGACAGCCTACTGTCGACAACAGTCTGTAATTTGTAATTTGGATTTTTCTCCCGAAATCTTGATGAAATTAGTTGGCCATATCTTCAGTCAACTCTGCTAAAAGAAATGTGAAACATACAGGGGCAAAATGGTTAAGAAAGTGTGTATGTTCATACTAGAAATAACAGTAAAGAGCTCAAAGTGGCAAAGATAGCATTCCATCTCTTTCGAGTGATTATGAATGATTACATTTTCTAGAGTGGCATTTCTTACAGTAGGAACTTTTGGAGTGGCATATATCCAGTTTTATCTAATTTTTATGTTTGCATGGATCATAAAGTCTGCATTCTGGACAATATAATCATACTCAGGCAAATTTTAGGTGTCCTGGTTCTACATGTTATTTTAATTCCCATTATAGATCATTATAGGCTTGCCGTGCATGAAAACGAATATTACTGGCATATGAAATCAGATATGGAACTGAATCATGGCTGAACTATAGATAGGCTGCAAATGTTGTATTTAAAAGAAGGATAACCACAACAAATTTGCTAAAAAAGAATACTGTTCCTTTTGTTTCTTTACCTATTGAATTACATGTTTTCTTATGATTTTTATGCTCGTCCAACTGTAAATTTGTGCATGTGCTGTGCACAGGGAGGAAGGTGGCACATCGTAAAGACGATCTCATTGAGATAATTGAACATTTCAATGTAAGTTGCTTATATGCATAGAATATTCCTGTAGTTTTCAAGGTAGTTTCCCTTCCAATTGTTTGTTTAAGTCCTTGAGACTTGTTTGGACACTTGCGAAGCGTAAACTAATGATACCTTCTCATATACGTATTGTAAGTAGATGGGACATTTCCTAGTACTATGAATCTGGACAGTCTGTCCAGATTCGTAGTACTAGGAAGTAGGAAATGTCCCATCTGGTCCTAGGTTCTTATATTTTGGGACGGAGGTAGTATAATATTTTGAGAACTTTTAGTTTTGTCAAAATTATATTGTTGACAATGAAGTTGGCATGCACACCAATTATTTTGAATCAAGTTGGCAAGTGCATCACATCACCAGGATGTTAAATTTAGATGCATGAATTCTTATTTACTACCCTTTGACATTAACTTATCTCATTGACAACTGCTGTGGGGAAAACAAACAAAAATGCATCCCCCAGCCCCAAAAAGTTGAAATTTAATCTTCCTCAAGTGTACTTTTAGTTCTGCTAATTGCCATGTGTGTGTACACCTAATAACAATTGCATACTTGCCAGTCACCATTTGCTAGTGCACCTATTCTGGGGTTTGGCATCCGAAAACAACTGTCATGTACCTTTGTGCCATGTCAGAAGCATTAATGCATCTAAGGAAGGGATTTCACCCCTTTGTGATTGCAGAATGGAACAATGAATGGTTTTGTTGCATGCAATAAGAAATTTGATGTATGAATATGCATTCATTTATAGCACTTTACTAATTTCATTTATAGTTCATCCTTCTTTAATAGTTTTCTTTGTGAAGCATACTTAAGAGTTTGGAATCTTCAAGGGTCTCGCATATCACCTTCCATGCTTCAACAATCATTTGTACTATTCCAGTATTGTTCTCTAGTCACGTGACTTGTTGCGGTTAGTCCTAAAGCAGTCGTAAAGTTGGCCAAGTCACACTACTAGAGGGCCATGACTCGACCAATAGCATGTCGCACGATTAGTATAGATTGGTAAAGTCGGTTGTAGCAAATCACCAAATTACCATGCTAATTGGCTTATTGTGTTTAGTACTATAGTTTTATTTCTTGTTGACTTATTGTCTTGCTGGCTACTCCATGGTCCTAGTTTATACTGTATGTAGTGCTTAGTAGAGTATAATAGTAGTAAAGACTAATATAGTGCATCCCCTGTTTCGCACGAGCAAGAGCAAGTCGTGGATTAGTTGACCAAGTCAACAAGTCCTTATGCTGTACTCCCTCCGTCCCATAATAAGTTCATTTTTGGCTCCTCCTATTTGTCCCAATAAGTCCATTTTCGAGGAATCATTGCATCGGAGTTTGTGAAAGTAGGGAATGCTTGCATTGGGAGTAGATAAAGTGAGGAATAGTTATATTGGGATTTGATAAAGTAGGGGTGTTCTAGACTTTTTGGCTTTGTATTGGTATGTGTGTGATGGGTGAAAAATGAACTTATTTTGGGACGGTGGGAGTAATTCTAACTAAAGTGCCTTATATGTAATGTAAGAACTCTGCATTTTCTGATGTGTATGGTTTTTCTTTTTCAGATTGATGTTGAAAATCCTTGTGTCATTATGAGTCAGGACAAAAGTAGAGAATTCTTACATTCAGGGAATAACAAGGACAAGTTTAAGGTAATTAGTTTCATTAGTATAATGGCAATATCATTACAAGCATGATTCTTCATTTTTTTTATTTATGCATTACAACATTCGGAAACATCTACTGTACTGTATATTCCTTGACTAAGGAACTTCATGCTTCAATCCTCATATACGTATTTATTCAATGGCATTGTGAAGAATGCTTCCTGTTCATTTGTCTACTGCTCTCGAATGCATTCATGTGTCTTTTTGTTCTTTCCATCTACCAGTAGTACTGTTTTTTGGTAGATCATGCTCCTTTCAGCGGTATATGATGTTTTAGAAAACATTTAGTCCGACTTTGTTTTTAGATTTGATTACTACTATTTGGGTTTGTCATTTGAAAATGGTATATTAGATTTGTCATGACTAATATTTCCGTAATGTATTAGTTTTTCATTACATATCAATAGAAAAAAATAACACCATAGTGGATTATCTAACCAGGGCAGATATCTGATGGTAGCTTACTATTTGAGATGACAGTAAAATGAAGTCAATGCAATGGTGCTGTTGTCATAATTCTGCCTCATACCTGTTCTTATTATATCTTTTCGTGTGATAATTGTGAGCATTGTTCTAGCCCTTGTGTTCATACTATCAGATTTGATGTTATTCATGAGTATGCATTTAATTTAATTATTAATTAGGTATTTATAAACCAGATAGGCACATGGGCTAGACTATGTAATATATGTATACTAGACTTAGCTCACTATGTTTTCTTCTAGTTCTTTTTCAAGGCTACTCTTCTTCAACATGTAAATGATTTGCTTCTGGCGATAAGAGAACTGTTGGACAATGCGGACTCTGTTGTGCAAGAATTGGAAAAGTCAATTAAGCCAGCAATGATGGAGCTTGATGAATTACAACAGAAGATAAAGAATATGGAACATATAGAGGAGATAGCACATGAAATTGATAACTTAAAGAAAAAGTTGGCCTGGTCCTGGGTTTATGATGTTGACAGACAAATTGAAGAACAAACAGTAAAACTTCTGAAACTGAAAGAGCGAATTCCCGCCTGCCAAGAAAAAATTGATGGACATGCAGTAAGTTGAGATCTTACTGGGCACGAGCATTTTATTTTTTGAGTAACGCAATGTACGTTTAATATGATTGTTCTATAATGTTACCCCGCTAAGGAACCATTGCAAAGTTGGCACTTTAAATTATGCCATCGCGAAGTTTGAGGCTGGAAATATCCATTGCAAAGAGCATATGTTCATAGGTATGCCATGCAAAGGATGCGCTCGGCTCTCATGGCGAAGGAGGTGGAGGAGCTTGGCTGTGATGGGGACACATCGATCCTGAGTCCTGACCAGCGGCTTCCTCTCTTCTTCCCTCCCATGAATTTTCAAAGGATGAGCACAATGCGGTGGCTGTGACATTTGATTGTTTGCTGCTAGCCAAGGAACCCGGTGGTTGTAATTTTTTTAGGCTTGCTGATAAATGGGGAATCAGCTACTGTTTTGTTATGTTTGCCCATATATCTTCTTATCGATTGCATGGTTATATATACAAACAATAAGCGTTACTATATTGGAATATTGATTGCTGATAAAGGTTTGTTGATAAAGGTGATCTTGCTTAATTTGATTTTATTTGATTTTGTTCTACTATATGCAAACTGCATGGTTATATTCTAAAAAATATCTTGCTTAATTAATTATTCCGATGTATATAAAGTCTATTGTTCAAGGATTCATACGCCTAACTTATTACATATTCTTATGTAGGCCATGATAGTCAAATTGAAGGAAGAATTAACAGATAAGGAAAGAAATGCCAGATCTTTGGTAGAAAAGTCACGTGAAGTAACCATGATGAAAGAAAAACTGGAGGATGACATTGCTCAGGTATGTGACTATTATTTTCAGTTCAGGAACATGAGTTCTCTTCAGAAGGTGTTCTCTACATGCTGTTTTTCATTGTGCAAGGAAATAAAACTGAAATGGTTATGACCATGTGATGTATAAGAATTGACCAATCAAAGGTCTCCAAACATGAATGACCCCATCTGTTGTCCCATTTTTTTTTTGTCTTCTGTGTTCTTTAGGTTTATAAATTGCTGTCATCTGCAACTTTCTCTGCTTGTTATTCTTATTGAATCTGTAACCATAAATTATTTTTTGCTTGATATTTGTTTAGGCTAATAGTGATTTCCCAGAAATATTATTATTCAATAAGTGCTTGGGTTCCTACTGAGTGCTGAAATTAGCTTAATTTTGCTTAGTATTATTCTTTTCGTAATCCTTCTTTGTTGTCTTGTGCGCATAATCTTGTCGATAGGGGAGAGAATTGTGCTATCTTCTTGGAATCGGTTTACCTAGGGCCCTAATGCCCACCTGGCTGCAAACTGGCATCAAGTGCCTAAATTGCTGCTGAGCTGTGGCTTGGTGGCTGCCATTGTGGGAAAAAAATCTGCTTGGCATCCTCAGTGGAGGGTTAATGCCAGGTGCCAAGGTGGCATCCGCCAAGGCCCTTTTGTTTATGTGCTAGATCATTTGACCTAGAGCATTTTTACTAATCTAATACACACACTGTTCTTACTAAGACAGTTCCTTTCCTATTATTTGGGATGGAACTCGACTGGGAAATGAAATTATTAATTATCCTTCATGCTACTAACTATTTATGTTGCTTGTTTTTTTTGCAGGCTGTTGCACTGAAGATTGAACTAGAGAGAGAGCATGTACGTGGTACAAATGTGCTAAAGAATATGAACAATCGTGTGAAACAACTCCAGAAACAAATTCATGATTTCCGGGAGCAGTATATTCAATACACGCAGGTTACATTTTTGGCGTTTCTTTATATGCTTCAATTTCCATGCTGGTGGGGAAGTCGTTTAACCTCCTTACCAACTTATTTTACATATTCTAGGACTGGCTCTGCTGTCATTCTCATTTTTTAATTGAATGTAGTATTCATGGTTAATTTCTGAAATATGTTTGAAGACAATTTGTTAAATAAATTTTCCAGCAGACAATAGGAATCAATAAAAGTAGTTCATCTGTGTACAAATTCCAATTAAAAGGTCAATGCAAAGCACAATCTTTTCTGTATTGCATCATATCCTGGCACGCAGGTTATGTATCTTATTGACAATTGTGACTAGTCACTAGTCGTAAGGTGACAAAGAGGGTATTTGTATGCAATTTTATTTACCTCTTAAAAGAAAGTCTTTGATTTTTCATTTTTTTTACGGTTATTATAAAAAACGAAATAATCAGTAAAACTGCATACTACCTGTTCTTTAACATATGCTTCCAAGTGCCATGCCTCTTTATTATTTCTGTACTACCTCCTTCCAAAATATAACAACTTCTAGCTATGTATCTGGACAAGCGCATATTTTGGGACGGAGGGATTAGTATTTTGGCTGTACATTTTCCAGTTTTCCTATCGTATCTGAACCATTTCTTTGTTAAACTAAAGGATGAATCATCTAAAGCTGAGAACGACAAGTGTGAAATACAGAAGGAGATAAATTCTCTTCATTCAAATGTTACAAGGTAACTCAGTTATCCTTATACTTTAGCAATCCTACCATTTCCTGGTTGTGTGATTTTGCATAATGTGCCATTTAGGTTAAAAGAGGAAGAAAGAGGGTTGCATGAAACACAAATGGGCATTGTAAAATCCATCCAAAACATGGAAACAGAGGTATTTGTCATCCAATGTGGTTACCTCTTACCTCTTACTAGCTGGTGGTAATGTACCCTAAACAAGGTTTATTCATCTCATCTTACCTCACTATCTGGTGGTTATGTTCTCTGAGTAATGCGCTCTGTTGTATAGCCAGAAAGTCTGCTTTCCTCTCTGATATATTAAGCTCTTGAAATATTAACAATCTTGACACTATTACCTCATCTATATTATACTATGATTAAATCTGATTTCATTATTACTTAATGGCCTCTATTATCTTTTGGCCTTGTGAATATATACCTTGGATAATGGTATATGGAATATCTTTAACGGTGCGTTCTGATGTGAGTTTGGCTTTTGCAACTCCCTCGTTGCCTATGAACACACTTCGCAAACTGCTAAACAATGTGTTTTTTGAAAACAAAATTATATAGAAGTTTCCTTAAAAAAAATCAAATAAACCCATTTTGCAAGTTTGCAATAATTAATAACACTCAATTAATCATGTGCTAATGGCTTGCCTCAGTTTGCGTGCCACGGAAAATCCCACTTGAAACGCACTACCGAACTCAGCCTAAGTCATACTACTTCTCAGTCATTTGTTGTACTTCTTTTTAGTGCTAATTAGTGTTGTTGAGAAGCTACTCGTAGAGTAGGATGCACATAACAAAACCTCTTTTTGTATATGACATTGTCTTATTTACACGATTGTGACATGGCCCATAAGAAATGTTGATTTCTTTTTTCTAAATGTTTTTTACGGTGATAACTTTAATGTTGTGCGATAGTACATTTACATGAGAGCACTATCTTGTGAGCTGTTAAACCTGCAAGCTCATTCAGTTTCAAGCTCATTGGGCTTTGGTTTGTATCAACTACCTTTTGAAGCTGTCTCCCTTTAATGTTTGTGTGAAGAATCATCGTTTATAAAGTTAGAATTATGTGCACCATATGAAGTTCACAAGGAATTCCATGTTTTTCTGTATTTTGACCAACTTTTGTCTTTGGACCATGTTGGTCTTTGTCTACAATATTTTCCAATATGTGTTATTTTGCAGATAGTTGAAAACAGAAAGAAGATTACTCAATTTAAAGCTCACATTCGTGATCTTCAACAACGTCAATCTGATAAGGTCCTTTCTGATTATAACCCTGTTTCCCAAGCATAATTTTTAGTTGTAGATATTTTGTTAGCACCTTATTTATATGCTACTGGTGCTATACCTCAGGTATCAACATTTGGGGGACAGAGAGTTCGGAACCTCTTGAAGTCAATAGAAAGACAGGAAAGAAGATTCAACATCCCGCCTCTTGGTCCTATAGGAGTTCATGTGGTATGAAAGTTCTGATTATCTTCATTCTAGCACCATGCTGGTTAGCATTGATTACTGTTGGTTATTAGTAGTATCATGTAAAGTATTTCCTGCAGTTGATATATTATTGGACACTTGCTTCCAATCTTATTCAGTGAGGTCTTTTACCTTACTGTACTATTTTTATAGGATGCCCCTCAGATCTTGTCATCTTCTTTCCATTATTTATATATCCATGACTTAGGGTGGCAGCCAAATTACTCTTTCTCAGCATGAGATCAATGCTGTTCCCTTAGTGAAGCTTCATATATTACTAGCAAGTATGTATACACCCTAATTTATTAGAAGAAACATGTGTGTTGTGTGACAAACAAAAGGGTTGCAGGATGCCAGTTTCCTTCTAAATTCCATAGGAACGAGTTCCACATCCCATTAATCATATCTGGGTTGATGAATTGGATATGTGGTTCACATGGTTGTGGCAGGTATGGTTACTGGTACCCAAGCATAGTTCGGGTGTTAAACGCACTATTCGGAACTTTACCACGTGTGACCCACCTTGCGGGAGGGGGTAGCAAGGGAAAAAAGGATCAGAGATGACATGTCTGCAATTTGGGGTGGCAGATGGCAGGGTCACTTCTTGCCACCCGAAGTACCCAAACCATTGCCATTTGGAATGTGTGTCTCCATTGAGGGAGGAATATGTTAGAGGATGAGATGGCCTGAGTGTGATTAGTGTAAGGTGGTTGGGAGTCAGGACGAGGTGAGCTGAGTGACTGAATAGCCCATATATCTTCTTTCCCTTGTCTGTACTTGTGGTTTTTTTGTTAACATGCAATCTCTGGTACACACGGTGTTGCCTTGGTGCCCATGCCATAGCTAGGTGCCTCACCTCATCTTACCTCCTGCTTGACGGCTGACGCCATGACCGTGGTGGCAAATCTGGATTTCATTTTAGTATCTCCTGTTACGGTTGAACTCATTTGGACACTTCAAAATCTGCCTTCAGTATGGACTGCTTGTTGCATCTTGATCTAAGAGATTTAATTATCATTTCAGAAGTGCAATTTGATTATTTTTTCTTCTGTTGATATACTCCCTCTGGTCATAAATATTTGATGTTTAGGACAATATTCTGTCAAAATTTTGAAACTCTGACCATCATTTCTATGTTGGTATAAGTTTATAAACTATAATAAGTAGTACTTTCCAAGGCAAATCCATGCATACCACTTTTCTTTTGTTTTTATAAACCAAGCATTTATAAGAAGTTATTGATGGTGAAAGTTTGAACAAGTCTTGTCCTTAACATCATATATCTATTATTGGAGGGAGCACTATCATAGTTGAATTTATCCTACTTGTTTCAACCTTAATAATGCCTCTTGTTATGCAGAAACTGGCTAGCGAATCCTGGTCTTTTGCAGTTGAGTGTGCATTGGGGAGGCTACTGGATGCTTTTATCGTCTCCTGTCACAGAGATTCAGTCATTTTGCGGGAATGTGCGAAAGAAGTTAACTACCATAACCTTCAAATCATTATATATGATTTTGCGAAGCCAAGGTAACCATAAAATCTGTACTGTTTTCTTCAATGTTTTTTTATTTGATCTCTAATCAATATTAATTCTATTGGACTTTTCTTTAGACTGAACATTCCAGATCATTTACTTCCTTCGACAACACATCCAACAGTACTTTCAGTTATTCAGTCGGAAAATCCTACTGTGCTAAATGTTTTGGTGGATCAGGTAGTGCATTATCACTGTTAGCTTCTAATTATTCGTTTGGAAAATCCTACTGTGCTAAATGTTTTGGAGGAATGAGGTAGTGGATTGTTAGCTTCAGAGAACCATTCCAGTTCCAAACAAAAATTATCCAGCTATCCGATGTATAATAGCAATTAAGGTGGCAAAACTATTTAAGTAATTACAAGTGGATGGTATGCTTACCCTTTCAATGATGTACCATCAACTACTAAACATCTTTCAAATCCCCCAATGGATAAACTATTTCTATACTGAGATATATATATATATATATTTTGTAGAAGTCAATGTAGCTTCACCTTGTTATTTTTTTTTTTGGACATGTCAGTTTTGAATATTTCAATTTGCTGAAATCCTTTTCAGGGTAGCGCTGAAAGAACAGTCCTAGTTCGAGACTATGAAGTGGGCAGATCTGTTGCATTTGATAATAGGATACAAAATCTGAAGGACGTGTATACTTCCGATGGGTACAAAATGTAAGTCTCTTTGATGGTGCTCATTTTGGCATAGGTCATATACTACATTTTCTATGTTACACTAAGAGGCAATACTAGTGCGGTGATATGGGTTAGAGAATTTCCAAATATATGGATACACTGATACGTCTTAGTGTACATGTATTTCCTGATAAAAAAATATTGGGAATCCATGAGAGAATAGGAAATTGAGATTAACATAATGAACAATATGAGAGCAATAGTAAAAATGTGCAGCATCGACAGTAGAAATAGAGTGGAGTGTGATTTATCATTTTGATATTTTACTAGGTTTTTAATGAGGGGTTCCCTTTAACGAGTGATGATGCCCCTGTAGTTGCAAATTATCAAAGTTGCATCAGAGTACCCCAGTAGTAGACACATAAGATACAGGTAGTTCTTGTCTAAGAGAAAGTGCTTCCATATGACTTCAAATGTGTGTAATTGTCAAAACACCATCATAAAAGATGTTTAATATTGTTAGTTGTTTCAATTATTACGAAAGGATGACAAAATCATTAGGACTGGGAAATGGCCAAATGCCTCCCCTATGCTCTCATTGATTCTCCTCTCATGGGGTAGGTGGGCAGTGTGTGTGTGGCATGACATGGTGTTGTGGACAACCAATCAACCATGTACCTGTGCGGACAGGCATAGCATGTGCGTGTGCTGTGGGCCTGTGGCAAGTCAGTGCAGGGGGTTGCAGCGCTCTTGTTTGATTGTGCCTGATCCACAACAGGCCACTAGAGCATGAAATAGCCAGGATCTTGATGTAGAATATGTAGGCATATATCGGTCATCCAGGCTGAATGTACAAAGAATGAGTGGATTTAGGACTCCTTAGTTTCACCTGTTGTTCCTAATGTGCCTGACTGGGATGAGTTTTTTTTTAAAGTTTTATCATCTCATGTTGCCTTATGTTCCACCTCCTTCCCTATTATCTCCCCTTTCTGATAGCCCCTTGATTTAGGTATCTGTCAATTTGTCCTCACAGCCAGGCTTTGTTGCCTAATTTATTTCCCTAGGCAATGGCCATGAAAACAAGTTACCCCTTCTGCCGTAAGCGAGTTGCGCTTCTGCTCAAGCCTAGCTGAAGTACTGACAAGTGGAGTAGTGGACAGGAACTTGTCAGTTTTTTGAAGTTCAGGATTTTAGGAAAAAGGAAGCATCTTGTAAGTTAGGCTGAGTTCTTTTGTTGAAGTTCCCAACTCACCTCCCTCGTTTTTCGCGTGCACGCTTTCTAAACTACTAAACGATGCGTTTTTTGCAAAAAGATTATATATGAAAGTTGCTTTAAAAAATCATATTAATCCATTTTTCAAAAAAAGCTAATAATTAATTAATCATACGCTAATGAGTTGCTCTGTTTTGCGTGCGGAAGTAATTAGTTCCCAACAACAACCAAAGAACACAGCCTTAATGTTTGTGGAAGCATTGTCGATCAATGATTTCTCTAAATGAACACAGCTACCTTTTGGTTGTCCCTGGTGGCGTTTTACTGATGCTTCTAATTTTTTTGTAAACTTCTTTGAGAAAAGAAACGTTCATGCTAGGTAACATATTGTGTGCTTTTCTGGTGATCCTGTTTCCATTGATTGTAACATTCAGGTTTTCAAGAGGTCCTGTTCAGACCATTCTTCCACCACACAGAAAGGGAAATGCAGGTCGTTTGTGTACTTCACTGGGAGAAAAAATAGCTGAAATGGAATCAGAAATTGCTGACATGGAGAGAATAATCTCACAAAGGACTCGGGATATGAAGAAGCCAAATGATAAACGAGAAGATATCGAATTAAAAATAAAGAATTTGAAGGTAAAACTGATTGCTGCTCAGTTAATTTGTATTATGTTATAACTGTTTTTCCTTTCTTCAGAGAAAACGAGTAGAAGAGGAGCGTCTTCTTGAGAGCAAAAAAGTTCAATTGGATGACATCAGGAAGACTTCTGCTGACATTAATCGTGTTACATCGTCGGATACCAGTGAACTAGAGGCAGAAATGATGGTTTGTTCCCATTTCTCTCATTTCACTACATTGGTGTACTAATCTTTGTTATTATTGAGCTCAAATCTCATCAATTTCCTGATGCTACTTATCTTCTTCAGCAAGTGGAAGTCGACATTGAGCAGAAAGAATTGTTAGTGCAGAAAACCAATTTAAGGTTAACAAAAGCTTTGCAGGATGAGAATGACCGGAGAGCCTGTTACAAGGAATTCATTGGTATGAATAGAATTCCACCATATTACTCACATTTGTGCTGATTCTCAGTTGCTTAAAATTTCATTTATGCTTAGATTACGTGGAACAGAATAATGATGTACAGTTTTGTTGTAGAAACAACCTGTTTTTCCATTCTGAGGTTGTCATACTCTTGACATAATAAATGTACTTTCCTTTTTTTTTGCATTCCAGATGGTGTGTATAGGGAGGTGGGGCCTAGTAATGTTCTGGAGAAGGAAATAGAACGTGTTAAGGACAAACTACAAACAGCTGAGCAGGTGTACCTTTTCTTGTAAACTAGTATTACTCCTGCAATTGATATTGATGAGGTGTTTTGTACTTTTAACTGCCGTTGTTAATTTATTTTAGGGCCCCATCGTTTGGCTTTTCTTTTAATAAGCCAAAACGGCTTATTAGAAAATAAAAATAAATTTGTAGGTAAAACTTTTATATATGTGTTCTCGGTGACTTAAAAGCCAATGCTGAAAAAGAAACTACGTTGAAAATATCTCAAAATCAATGTCAAAATTAAGTTTAAAAATTCAAAATTTGGCTTTTTCTTTGGCTGAATAGGCCATCCGATGGGAGCCTTATTATATTGGTTATAAATACATCATGATGTATAATGCATTAAAAGAACTAAAAAATGTTGGGCGTGGAATTAAAATAAGTTAGCAAAACTAAATCACCTTGTGCTGCCTCACTATGTTTGTCATCAGAACTTAGCTTAGGAAATCCAACAAGCTGCTGCATTGTGAGCTTGTGTAGGTCCATCATTCCATGACATGTGATGTACACACTAGACACATGACAATTTGAGGGAGGACTGACTCTTAGCAGGGACAATGCATTTGGTAGAAAAAAACTTTAGGAGGAACTTCAGACTAATTCATCTTCTTGATTGATCTTGTGGTACCATGTGTGATTGATTACCCCTTAACAGGTTAATAAGTAGTTAATCTAATTTGAACAACCAGAGTCAACTAACTCGTTTATACCTAAAGAACTTTAACTAAAAGATAACCCTAACTTTTGGTGGCCATATCATATGGTAAACCTGGTAAGATGCTAGATTTTAAAGTCGTGTCGAATTGTCCCTCTTTTGAATTGCCTGCCCCCCTTCCACTCAGTAATAGTGGGTCTGGTGCACCTGGCCTCCCAAGAGGCCCAATTTGCTCCTAGCGAATCAATGTTGCTTCCTTTGCTCCATAGCGTCATCTGCTGCCAACAAGTAGAGCCGTGACCCTTAAAGACATGCCACTTGGCTGACTAAGTCCAGGATTGGTTGTTGTCTAGTTTTTCTTGTGTTAGTGCATGTGTGTAGTGGCATTAGCAACTTGCAAATTCTGTGCCAAAATTTGCAGCATTATTTTGTCAAAATATGATACTAGGGCTTTGACCATAGTCCATCTATCCCCTTCTTTGGAGCTAACTGCATGATTGCTTCTCCCATTGTGGAAAATAACTGACTTTGAATTTATGTTAGGCCTCTAGCTTGTAAGTTTTTCATATTGAAACTCTAGCATGTAAGTTTGCCTATTAAATTTACTTTATTAGTTCTTGTTTCGTTGAATATTTTAATTTTACCAGGGCAAGGCTTACTATGAAGGTATAATGGAAACTAAAGTTTTACCTGATATTAAAATTGCTGAAGCAGAGTTTGAAGATCTTCAGAAGCTTCAGCAGGTTCTTTTTTTTTCACTGACAGCAATGATCATTTTAATTATCATGTTATGCTTGCACCATTGGAATATATTGCATTTAAGCATTTTAGTTTGGTACCCTTATAGTTGTTCCACACAGAACTCCTAAGCAAGAAACAGTGTTCTGTCACACTTGTAAATTGTAACGGTCACAAAGCTTGCCTTGTAAACTGCTGTACTTCAAGCAATAACATAAAATGGGCAGTCAAATCTTGGGTTAACATTCGTTATGATGATGCATGGCTTCTAATGTTTCTTTAACTTTTGTCAAGAACTTAACTACATGATATATTCTGTTTATTGTTTGACTTGAGTACTTCAAATGACAAGAAGAGAATGGGCTGATTTATCTCACTTGTCCATAGGTTCAATGATGATTTTTTTTTTTCTGTAGGAGAGCTTCAAGAAGGCATCAATTATATGCTCTGAGAGTGATGTGGAAACTCTGGGAGGTGTGGCTGGATCCTCACCAGAACAACTAAGTGCTACGATAAATAAATTGGAACTGAGATTTCATAAAGAAAGTAGCAGGTCTGGAGCTAATTTACCTTGTCATTTCTGTACTAATAATTTACGACTTGGTCATGATGTTGTGCTACACCCAACCCACCACTAAGGGGATTTTTTTGTGGACTTCTTTTTTCACAAAAAAATACTACTCTGAACACTGTATTTGCAGTTGTTAATTTACCTGATATGATTTAAATAGAGTAATTACACTTTGCACTGGGTAAAGTGCACCTTGTTTCGCTTTGCACCAGGTTGAGCATATACTTTCATTCACACCAGGGTCTATTCATTCAACTTTTATTTAACACCAGAATACATACTCAAATCTATGGAAGTTTCATGAAATTTGAATGGAACCTCGTAAAACATGGTTTAAATTTAAAAAGCCTCATAAGTTGCACTCATATTATATAATATTTCTCTTTAATCATATGATGTGATGTAGTACAAAGTGAAACTTATCGCAATATACTCTGGTATATAGTGAAAATATGTACTAAACCTGGTGCAAAGTGAAACAAGGAACACTCTACCTGGTGAAATGTGCAAATTACTCATTTAAATATGCACCTTTTTAGTTTCAATGTTTTTTTGTATCTTTTAAACCTGTGTGACATAATATTTTATGATAAATTCTGAGCAGATATACTGAGTCCATTGATGATCTGAGAGCATTGCATATCAAGAAGAAAGAGAAAATTGAAGATAAACAGCAATTATATGCAGGTTTTAGGGATAAGTTGAATGTAAGTATTTACTTAATGTTTATTTTCCTATGATGTCTGATTGCATTCAAATTTTGAGCTATCTGTATGCTCATCTTGCTGCTCCAACAATTTATACACTGCTCAGAATTCTTGACCTTAATCCTTACCATACAAGTGTGGATTGTGATTTTCTACATGGCTGGATAATCTCTTTGTACTTGTAGCCATTATTCAAATTTGGTTTAGTATGTGCATTATTCGATTTCAGCTCACAACTTCCATATTATATATTTAACAAGCATCATGTGTGCGGGTTGCAACAGATGCCAAAAGAAAAAGTTCATTTTAGTCCCTTAAATTATTTCATTGGATCACTTAACCCCCTAAACTATTTTTTCTGCTCATTGTACCACCTAAACTATTGAAAATGATTCACTTTACTCCCTACTAACATTTCTCATTTCTCTCTCTTTCTAAAGCACAATTTTGTAGAGCCTTAGAGGAAACCAATTGCAAAGTTCAAACATATATTCAAATTTTTTCATTACTATTTTCTTGAACTTTTGAACTATGTAAAGAGTGATAAGTTCTAGAAAAATGTTTGAGTCATAAGTTATAATACATCTATCATCATACGAAATTTTAGTGCAAAATATTACTCCCTCCGTTTCATATTATAAGTCTTTTGACTTTTTTTCTAGTCAAACTTTGTTAAGTTTGACTAAGTTTATAAAAAATCTAGTAATATCTAAAATATTAAATTAGTTTCATTAAATCTAACATTTAATATATTTTGATAATATGTTTGTTTTGTGTTGAAAATACTACTATATTTTTCTATAAATTTGGTCAAACTTAAAGAAGTTTGACTAGGAAAAAAATCAAACGACTTATAGTATGAAACATAGGGAGTACTTATATAGGGAGAAACAAAAAAGAGAAATATCGTTAGGGAGTAAAGTGAATTATTTTCAATAGTTTGGGGCGTAAAATGAGTTGACAATAGTTTAGGGCATTAAATGATCTGGCAAAATAGTTCAAGGGAGTAAAATGGACCTTTTTTCAATATTAAAATACAAAATATTCTCATATCTGAAGAAAGGTGTGCAGTATACTTCATGATATCAACTAATTATTACCCACATATATGCATCAATGCTTGCGTAAACATAACATATGCCTACACATATTAAGTCACAAATGGTTGTGGTTCAGGATGGGTGAGTAGCACACCACACTCCCTTCTATAATGGGAGAAAAGGATTTCTTGGCACATTCAAATATATAGAAGTTCTGTTTGAGATATGAGCTAGACATGTACAATGCTGCCTTTTTTGGATCTTTTTACATTCAATTTTACTTTTGTTGCAGTCGTGTCAAAAAGCTTTGGACATGCGATGGAAGAAATTTCAGAGAAATGCTGCTCTTTTGAAGCGACAGCTTACGTGGTTGTAAGTACTAACTTTTCTTACTTGGATGTTTATCGTCGAACTTCAAAATAAGACTTTGCTTTTCCTATCCATACATAAAAATACTCAGACCTGAGAATCCTACCACCTTTACATTGTATTTAAGGTTCAACGAGCACCTAGGGAAGAAAGGGATAAGTGGGTTTATCAATGTTGATTATAAGGAAAGACTTCTGTCTGTCGAGGTGAGGTTCTCACAAGATTCTCTCTTATTCTCAACATGTTTACCTCAATGTGCAGTGAACATAAAACCTTGCAGTGATGGCTGCAAGTTTCTGTACTCAATTTGTTCTGGAGCAATTTAGTTAACTGTTTGTGGTCAATTTTTATGTAGCTCACGATGCCTCAAGATTCTTCTCGTGACACAATTACAGACACCAGAGGACTTTCAGGTACCTACAGCTTCTCTTAGCCTTAGAGCCTGTCATGATAGGGTGGAGTCAGATCCAAATCCTTAGAACTAGGTCCCAATAATTCCCTGATCAAACTCCCCCAAAACCACCCCCACCCATCCGTCTGTGCTTACTGTTTTTATACCATCTTTGAGAATTATATAATTCTCGCTCAAACTCTTGCTCTTAGGTGGAGAAAGATCATTTTCGACACTGTGTTTTACCTTGGCTCTTCACGGAATGACAGAGGCTCCTTTTAGGGCCATGGATGAGTTTGATGTATTCATGGTAAGCAACCCCTATGATCTTCGGGAACCTGTTTGCTCAGTTAATGACAGATCAAACTTATTACCTGTGATGTTTGAATTGTTCAGGATGCAGTAAGCCGCAAGATAAGCCTAGACACCCTAGTAGATTTCGCCGTCACGCAAGGATCACAGTGGATATTTATAACACCACATGATATCAGGTAATTTGTCAGAACCATCCGTGTGCATTCTTCGGGGTTATGTTCCTGTTTGTCACGTAATTAATCAGCTGTTGACATTTATCATTTTGTCAGCATGGTGCAACCTGGAGACAGGATCAAGAAGCAGCAAATGGCTGCCCCACGCGGTTGACATCAGTATGTTCAGCGCCTTGTATATATATATATATATATCGTATCCTTTTGGCGAACATCAGTATGCTGCCCGATGTTTTTGGAGCCGCTGGTTTGTTATTGATCATGTTGTAAGCCGCTGGTTTTTGGATAAGCTTATCTTGGCGCGACTGGATCACGGTCTTGTTCTCTGGTACCATTACTTGTATGGCTATTTAAACATGAAGCATCGTTAGTACCTCGGAGGCTGCAAAACACACGCGGTTCTGTCTTTTTATGTCGTCAGATAATATAGTTCTTGTAGCTGTTTTGATTGTCCAGTCTCTACAATTGGCCGATGCATCAAGCAGTAGCAACGCTTCGTTTCTTTTTGGTAAGAGTTGTCAAATCAAAATGGAAATGCAACAGCAATTGCCGCTTGGTGATAACAAAAAAGGAGCTGATCTATATAATATCTGACGCTAAGCTCTTGCTTGAAGTCATCGGATGTTAGTGCTAACAAGCTTGCTGGTGTAGGACTGTAGGGCAATTTCATTGGCTACTTGCGGATCACACGATTAGCACCCCATAATTAGTGATACGTGTACGTTAGCAAATTCTCAACTGCGAAATTAATCAAACTTTCACCAAACTTTTGTATCGGAAAATTTCTATGTAGAAATTGTCAGATATAAACCTCATTTAGGCTGTGTTATTTCCTTATCTTTTTCAACTGCTACTTTCTCGTTTTTTCGTCAGCTATAAACCTCATTTAGGCTGTATTCTTCCCTTTCTCAACCGTTTTTCGTCTTTCATGCGCATGCTTTTTAAATTGCTAAAGGTAAGTTGTTTTTTAAAAGCAGTTGTATTGAAAAGTTATGGTAAAATTCATATTAATCCATTTTGCTAATTAACTGATAAAAAATCATATTAATCCATCGTACAAAATCATATTATTAGCAAATTTTCTATTGGAGCAAAACAGATGATTTTTTGCCAATTAACTGACAAAACTCTTTCAGAACTTGAAAACACTTATAAAAATAGTAGGACGTTCTTATGTGTAAAGTTTTAACAAAAAATCACTAGCAATAGTCTTTCTATGTACAAAGTTTCGAAAAAAACACTAGGAATTGAAATGCAAGAAAAGCTCCCAAGCGCATGCAATTTATTATTTACTAGAAAAAATGCCCGTGCGTTGCAACGGGTATTCGGAAGAAATTAAATATTTAGCTACTTCAAAAATTCAGAATGTTTCTGTCCCAATCGATTGTCCCTCCCTTGCCCTTTGTCAGTCACACCCGTGCGATGAACTTAGAGGGACGAGTAGCTAGGTCTGACCGAGCCTATAACTGGACTGTTTCCAAATTCCCAACTTGAGCACGAAGGAAAAAGAAGAACTTTGATCTATCAACAAATTGGACTCTAATCTATTCAAATAAAATCAATAGAGAGATCCACATGGTCGCGACACAAAAAAATCAATAAATTGTAGCTGAAATTGTGCGAGGAGTGCGAGTGACAATGGGCGTGGGCATGTAAACAGACACGCGGGGGAACCGATCAAAGATATAGCTGGGGACTCGGCACATGATCGTGATAAATATATTATATTGTCATTGATCGATCTGAGTTTTGAATTGAGTTTTTTTGGCGTATTTTGCTGCCGTACGTGTGTATGCATGACATGACTGAAGGTCTGAAACATGTATACATATCGCTTTGTGTCAAAACAGGGATCGGACATGAGGAAACTAACCAAACTAAAGAAAGTATAGGAAAGGTAATAGGGGATCTGCGGGCTTGTGGAGAGAACGAGCTGCGGCCATGATGACCAGCAAGCGCGCACATGATGACGCATTGCTTTCACGCGGGAATCGGACAGCTGCGGGCACGCGAACGGCTTCCTCCTAATTTCTACTGTAATTCAGACGAAGTACCAAGCTTTAAACAAAAACATCTTTAATTTTTATAATAGTAGAGATTACCCTCATCCACTAAATCTCATTCCCTATATTAGTATTCTTCAATAATTTATTGATCTTTTTACAGTTAGCATGGTAAGAGAATGTATTTTTTATTGAAAGGCTACTGCTATTTCAGCACTTAGCCATGCCAATTCCATCCATCTTCCTTATTGAAAATTTGGAGGAGACAGGTCCCCGACGTTTGATGTTTGCAAAATATCAGATGGTGTTTCATCGCATGAAAAAAATATTTTTAGTATTTCATCACTCGGTAGAAAAAGGTTTTAGCAAAAAGAATGTTTCAAGTGTTTCATCACTTGATAGAAAATGTTTCAAGCAACTTGCAATATTGAGAAAAGCTTACTGTAACACCAAGACTCTACTATATGCAAGATATATATTTTCTTCATTAGAATATAATCATTTAATATATTATTGTAAAGATTTAATTTTAACAAAAAAAAATGGTGCAATCATATCAAAATTGGAAAAGAAATGTAAAAGAAATATCATTTAAAGTTGTTTAAAGTTTTAAAACATACAGTGTGCAAGTGTGCGTATGATGCTCGTGCATGAATTCCCTCCACGTGAAACCTGCTCACGTCTGTCCCCTGCATGCACCTATACGTTGCACTCTAGTGGTGGGTCGTCCGCATATACCGAGTAAGCAGGCAATACACCATTATATTCGTGAGGTTTCGATAAAATGCTGCACACACTATGATGCACTAGATAAAATGCTACTCGGTACATTATCTTGTCGTTATTTTGCCAAATTTAACTATTTTCTTCATTTCTCCCATGCATGCAAGATGACCAAAATGTCCTTGGCTGTTAGCCTAAACAGATCGATCGATCCCATTCTCATCTGTACTATGTTCCTTCTTTCTCTAGAATTTAAACTATTTACCATCAAATTCGTGTCTCAATTTTTTTACCGCTCAATTCACATGTCCTCTATAATATATCATTATAATTGCTAATTAGTCTATTTGGTATCATTTTCTCTGTTTTCCATGTATTACTTATTTCTTAATCCCATTTGTATATTTTTTGCAGGTTTATGGACATTTTTGCTCTTGGGCTTACCTGTCAGATCCAAAGCGAGAAATCTCTCTCTGGATCGAATCGGTCAATCCTTCCTCCAGGCTGAGCACCGAGCGCCACCAGCCACCAGTGACGCCACCACCCCGCCGCCGTCGCCCCCCCCCCACCGCGCTGCTCCACCCCACCACCGCATCGCCGAGCGGCGCCGCCCCACCACCCCGCCGCCAGGGTGCGCCACCGCCCCGGCCGCCACCCCAGCTCGTCGCCCCCACCACCGCGCCGCCGAGCGGCCGCCACCAGGGTGCGCCACCTGCCCCGCTGCCCGAGGTCGACACCCCCATTGCCTCCACCGCCTAGTGCCACCGGCATCGGCACCCCCGAGCGCCACCACCCCGCCGCCACGCCGAGGAGAAAGACGGGCGCTCCGCCACCAACGCCGAGCGCCGGCACTGGATGAGCAGTCTCCAATAGCATTTTAGAGTTTGGATGAGCTCCATCGGCACCTCTAAAAGCATGTATCTGTAACATACATTTTTGCAAATTGTTGTACAGTGGTGATCTAAAAGCATGTATCAATTTTTTGACTGTAAATACATTGATCAATTGTTGACAGGATTTGGCAATATTGCCGGTTACCTGAAATGATGATATAAAATGTTCAGTTCTTGATGATATAAAATGCCTGTCATTTAACTACATGAGTAACACATCAGCATATTGTCATCCTCTGAGACCATATGCTTTCTGAGACCATATAGTACTTTCTGTGAATCCATATGGAATCTGCCTGTGCTTGGTAGATCAATGGGGGAGATAACATAAATATGAATGACTTATAGGAAACATCAGAAGCTGTTTCATGGCAATGGTAGAATACAGAAGGTATTTCTTTTTCACAATGTCGATATTGCTATTTTCATACAGAAGAGTAGAGCTACTTAAAGAGCTTCTAACTGATCAAATTTGCCTATTGTACTAGACTAGATTTTTCAGTTTATCAGACTGTTTTACATCATGAGACATGTAATAGGAAAAATAGGTACCAGGACTAGTGCAAGTAGAATCACTTCTTGCGACTATTTTGTCGTTTTGGTGTGCTAGGGCCTGCTGCACCACTAGTTGAGCCTAGTGGCCTTCCTTGTTTCACACGACTCTTCCTGAAAATGTAAAACAAGTAAATAGATAGACAATATGCTACAATAAGTAAATAAATGTATGATTTTACCTTTTTTTCTTGGTACCATTTAAAGGACATTTTGAGGATGATGACCTATGTCCCATGGCAAGACACTGAACCTGCCACTTGCCTTCGGTCCTGGGCTTGCTTTGTCCTTTCTCAAGGCATCCAACTATTCTATTCTTCCTTTGCCTCCCTACTCCTTTTTTAGTCAAAGGTGGCAACAACTTGAAACCAATATTAACCTTGGGCCATTAAGACTTACCTGGAAATGGTTGAATAACACCTGTATGTGCAAGCTTATACTTTTGCACTGAATAGAAGGGATCCAGATAATCAGCCATTCTAGGATTTCTATGTGATTTAATCAGAGCTAATGCATGTGGGCATGGTTTCCCAAAAACTTGCCACTCTCTGCAGGTGAATGTATGTTCTGTGAGATTGACTGCGTGCCTAATAATGTCTTGTTCAGGAGTGATCACTGTCACCTCTGCCTGGTAAGTGGCCCAAATTTCTAGTCATCACATTCAGTTGCTGAATTACAATAGGGAGCATCACACCATCCAATTTATGACCTATCTTCCTCCTCCTAGCCAGTAGATCCATTGTCTTTGATCTGATGCCATCTGCAAGCTCTGCAATTGGAAGATCTTTCTTTTCCTTAATCCATTTGTTCCATGACTCTGCTAGATTATTGATGATGAAGTCACATTTTATGTCTTCTGAGAATTTGCTCCTCATCCAAAGCAGATTATGATATGTTTCCAAATATGGCTTCACATCTGAATTTGCCTCATGAATTTTATTCATGTAATAGTCATACCTATCTGGCAGGGTACATGTTTTCAAAGACTGGACCATGAAATTTCTTTATGAAATTCTGCATCAAGTGCCAAAAACATTCCCTATGCTTAGCTGAAGAGAAAACAAATTTCACGGCATTCTCTAGCCCCTTACAAGCATCTGAGATAATTGCTAAGGGTGATTGATCCCGTATTGCCTTATGAAGCTGCTGCATAAACCAAGTCCAATTATCAGTGGTCTCACTTTGAAAGAATCTAAATGCAACCAGAAACATCTAGTTGTGTCCATCTATGGATGTAGCAGAAGCTAAATGACCATTCCAAGCTCCATTAAGTGCTGTTGAGTCTATGCTCAAATATGGTCGACATCCATTTATAAAACCATCAATGCAAGATTTGAATGCACAAAAAAATCAATGAAAATAAACCCATCATTATTCTCCGGTACATCTATCTCCACAACACTTCCTGGCATTTTCAGCTCAACCTCAGCCTTGAAGTTGAACAAATATGCGAAACTCTCTTCCCATGACCCAAAAATCTTTTCTAAAGCCTTATGCCTACCTTGGCACACTGTATGGTATCATATTGTGCCGTTGTATGCGGTCTCTAACTCCTCTTTCAACTTCGTCGGACCCATATTTGAATCCTTCTTCAAAAAAGGAATTGCCTTCTCTGCCACCCACTTATATGTTGCCATCTTGATCTTTACTCTGCCAGTTGATGAACAAGCATGGAGAAATTTATTTAAAGCAACCTACAATAAAATATAGATTACTTAGTACCATGCCACAATTATTAAAAACAAACAAGAATTTAAAGTACGATACAAATCTAAGTTGTTGTTAGTACTACAATAGATTTTCCATCTGGCATCAAGCTTGCCACAATAGCCCATGGACATCCCTCAGCCTTGCAAAAGCCTCTGAACCTTTCTTTATCACTCGACTTTGTCCCCATCTGAAATTGCCCCTTTATAGCGTGTTGCCACACAGCTGATTTAAACTCAACTATACTTACATATGAACTTCCAACTTCTATTGGAGGGTCATTCCTGTCATAGAAAACTTGAGATTCACCCGGAACAACATCAGTAACAACAATGTCAGTCTCATTGTCCAAGTCCCCTTAGGCATGACCTGTGGCATGACCTACAGATGGACTAGGTGTCATGTCCGATCTCCAAACTATCCCAATCTATAGCATCACCTTGCCTGGCTGTAACAACCTCATCCATGACTGTCTCATTAATCTCTGAAACAGAAGAGCTAGTAACAAGCTGAACAGGTTTGTCCACCACATCTACAAATAGAACTAACCTCCTCTGACTCTTCCTAACATAGAATGCATGCACTAGATCCATATTGTCAGTGAAAGTGTCATATCCACACACAACCACCCGCTGGCACCTACCCCAATTTATCCTAGCTGCAAAGTCCTTTACCAAGACCTCTAATGTGCATTGACGGTAGTCCACAACCCATTCCTCATATTTGTGGGGTACATGAACAAAACTACCATCATCAAGCTTAGCAGTGAACTGACTTGTAACATACCCGAATTCTAGGTCTTAATAATTTATTGTCAAAATAGTTAGAAACTAACTTTTGCAATTTTGAGAGGCAAAAATTGCTACTTTAACCTAGGTGAGGTCAACTTAACTTGTACTTAAATAAAAATTTGAGAACAAATTAAAACCTTTTCATTTTCAGCCTAGGACAAAAAAAATGCAAACAAAAATGTGTACATGCATATGCATTTAGCATTAGTTTGATTTGAGTCTTTTATGTGCATTTGGATTTTGGTTTGCATATCATGTTAGGTTCATGAACATGAATAAAAGGACAACTTCACTTGTGACATAATTATATGGACATGAAAGTGAAGTCAAATAATAACAACTCAGTTCAAGTCAAGTCATAACATAAGTCTTTACAAACATTTAGATGCATTTATATAACGAGAACACTTATATAAATAAACGCCTTGCGAATTATTGAAAATAATTTGTGCAAGGTAAAATCATGGAAAAATTCATGTAGTCTCTACTCAACACATAAAGTTCACTGTAATTTTAGTCAAATTTTAACACTTAGGATGATACCTCAAATAAATCAGTCAAACCAATTAAATGATAGACTAATTATAATCCTTAATCGGCTAAAGCCTACCCTCACCATTATGTGCATTAAACTACATAGAAGTGCATAGGGAAAATAATTTATTCAAATACTAGGTTATTTATCATGAATATTTATAATTTTTCCAGAAATTATATACTCTGTTTAAATCTTCTAAAAATTCAAACAAAGTTCTACCGAGCCCATCTTCTCCAATTTTCTGAGAGCAAACCACATAAAATTTTTAAGAGAAACAAAAGAAAATGGAAACTAGGTATCTTCATCTACCTCCAGAAAAATCCACATGAATTTATCATGCCCACAAATTAAACTATAGATTAACAAAGAGAGGAGAGAGATTTAAATCCTGAAAATTGTCCAAAATCGATAACACCCAATCTCCTGCCCACCTCTCTCACTCCAGACTTGTTCCCTTCGCCCTGGACCCACTTTCAGCCCGACAAGCTCGCTCCACCTGAGTACATGATGCCCTACTGCTCCAGCCATCCGAGAGAGAGACCGAGAGCGAGAGAAAACGGAGCCGACCGTGGTCTGGACAGCACAGCTCGCCTACTCCTTTCCCAGCATCGCCGTCTCCCATCACTCTCCACTCCACTGCCAAGGAACCAAAGCTGAGAGCTCCATCTCGTCCTCCTCGCCTTCCTCTCCATCGTCGGCCACCGGGAAGGACGCGTTGCCGTTCGTCGTTGAGCTGTGCTCGCCGTCATATCTTCCACGTTCCTTATTCAATCATCATACCGAAGGTTTTACCTTTTGACCTCACCCTCTCTCGTGCAGCGGATCATTGGGAACGCCATCATGCCCACGGGAGCTCCAGAGCGCGCCCGGAGCGCCGCCGCCACGACCTCGTAGCTGCCCCGGCTGCTGTGGAGCGAATCCGGCCGAGCCGTCGCGCCAACATCTTCCCCTCGAGGTCCTCTCCAAATGCCCTCAAGAATCCCCAAGATCTGAGCACCGAGGAGAGAGATCAAGCTATTCTTCTCCAAGTCAAGCCGCTGAGCTCCATCATTGGTTCCTCTTTCTCCGGTGAGCTCCAAGTCGATTCCGTGCACACATAGATTTCCTAGGACATCTTTAACATGGGAGACATACATGCATGGCAGTTCTTGTAGTGAGTCAAGCCGATGCCGTTCATCCGAGAAGGAGCGCCGTCGCCGAGCCGTTCCTAACGCCGTCGTCGACGACCAAGCTTCGCCAACCTCGTCCAATACTACTCTGAGCACCCTGGAGCTTCTAGAGTTGCATGCATGCATTTTATCCACCTAGATCCGGCCCCTAACGTGACATGCATCACTACCTCGAGACCCACCGCCACTCGTGCCGCCGTCGCCATTGATTCCGGTAACCACAGATCACGATAAGACCACCATTGGCTTCGCAAAGAACCCCTCTTCCTTTTCTCTTTTGGTTTCATGCCGAGATCTGCCACCGTTCGCCGCCAGCAAGCTCGAGAACGAGCTCAGCCATGGCTAGCTCTGTTTCAGCTCGAACCAGGGACCTCTGTGGAGAAGAAACAAAACTGTATGTACTACCTTGTAAAAACTACCACACTCATGGAACAGTCACAGGACTGCGGATTGATTACCTAAAAACCCAGGGACGTTTTGCATATTGGTCTATCACTGACAGGTGGACCCCATGAGCTTAAAAATCTGAAAATCTAAAGAAAACCCTCTAGAGCTTTATATTTTTAACAGAAAAACATGCAAACTTGTAAAATTCATATAAAATCAAATATAGCTCATTTTGAGATGATTCAAGTTTCTGTGAACTCATAGAAGGATGAACTTTAATATGGAAACATAAAACTTGGCACTTGCAGTATAAATTTCACCTCTAAAATTTATCTAAGAAAAACTATACATAAAGCATGCACAAATTTACAAAATACATAGAGAATTCATTTCAACTTAAATTGAAGCAAACCCAACTTCTACAGATTCGTCAACTTATTCTCTAAGGTAAAATAAAATAAAAATATGCACTTGCTTTACACCAAATACCTCTAAATGCATGTTCTACAAAATAACTAGTTTTAGATAAGCTGAAATTTAAAAATTTATATAAAATTCATCTTACTTCCTTTTTGAGTAAACTCAAGTTCTGTAGAATCATCAAGATTAGCACTTCTAATATTTAAAATAAAATTATATACTTACAGTGCAATAAAAGCCCCTAAATATTTATATAAGGAATAAACAACATATATCACCCTTCAACTTGTAAAATTTGTAGAGAATTCATCTCTAGTCCAAATGGAATGAACCAAATTTCTATAGAACCAGCAACTAATTAAATTCAATTAGGTAAAATAAAATGTCTTCAATACTAAATATATCACTAAACTTTAAGTAGATAACTTAAGTGCTAATCACATGCTATTGGTTAGGCAATACATATATATAAATGTATAAATGCACTCTAGCTCTAAGTAACCAAAATAAAACTTGATGGACCAGAGAGGTCATAGTTTCATCCCTAACCACCAAAAACTTAGCACACTTAGCTCATATATCAATTTCTTGGTTGGTATGTTAAATAACTAACATAGAACACTCCCCTAGCTTATAAAATGTGCAGTAGAGTAATATAATCTCTAAAATTATGAACTAAGATTATATTGGTTAACAAAATTAGTCATTTTATACATATCAAATAAGATGGAACATGTTCTGGACATAAAACTCCAAAACCATGTACACATAGAAGCTATATACCTACAACACGTTACAACTTGTAAAATACATAAGAAATTCATAATAACTCTAAAAGTTGTGAAGCCAAATGTGTTAATCGTAGAAAACATATCTCTACACCCCTGAGAAGTCGAACCTAATAAAAATCACTTTGCAAAAATATTTCATAACACTACCTAAGTAAATACCACTCTATACCGAGTAAACTTCTAAAATTCACAACTCACAAATAAAAAGAGATAAAATATAAATTCTTTCACCTAAATTCATCTTAGACCAGTACCTACCCACTGTGCACAAATCATGCATTTTAGAACATTTTGAATTTTTTACCTATTCTGGTATTTAATTGCATAACTTGTTCTTTATATAGATAATTGCATAAGCGGTGAAGAAGTGAATTAGGTGCTAACATTTCCCAGGAACAAGGCAAGTTTTCTCGTCCCAATCTTTGATCACATTGAATCCCATGTTTTGAGGAATGAAAATATTTGTTTGCAAAGTTGCATATGAATTTAGACTATAACGGTATTTGAAACTTGGTTATGGTAGCTATGACCTAATTGCTGCATTTACTTCTTTGAATAATTGTGATCCTCACTGATTGTAACCTTAGAAATGGTTAGGGTACTTTCAAAGTGCTCAATTGGGTTTATACATACTTACATAAAAGCCCTACGCGTAGCCATGCCTAGTAGTTGCTAAATAACTTCATGATCACTTTTTAAATGAGAATTTGGGAAGTATTTTCACTGCTGGACAGAGGTGAATATCTCTGATATTTGTGAATTAAAATGTGTAAAAGTGTGATTTTAGACCTGGACGGCAAGTGGTATGCATATGGTGTTAGTTGCATACCGATAGGGGGAGTGCTCGCCCTAGTCAATTAAGGACCGAACTTTGTGTCACCATCTAAGTATACCGTGCAACCACATGTGCTAGGAATGGGATGGCCTTAGCTTATTAAGTTGTTTAATGTCTAACCTTGCATTGGGAAACCGTAGTAGTATGAATTACTCGAAATGATGGTTTATAGGAGCTACCTAGTGCGGTTGTGCCTAGATGTCTAAGCGTGTGCAATATAACGGTTAAGTGCCTTGTGGAGGAACGGATGTGTTCACTGCCACGGCGCTAGGGATGGCGAGGGCCCCCCGACCTAGCGGCACTTGGGTTGCTCCTCATGTGGATAAACACTTGCCGTGCTCGTGCAAGGTTAGGCATTAGGCAATGTAAAGGCTTCGTTATGACCTCTAGACCACATTCAACGTGAAGAATGTGGTAGAGTCTTGCAAACTCGAAACAAACTAGAGTGTTCATATCATGTGGGTAAAGTGTACAAACTCTGCAGAGTAAAAACTAATCGATTAGCCATGCTCACGGTCATGAGCGCTTTGGTGATGTGTCATGAGTATAGTCTTGTGTCGTAAACTGTGTTTATGAAACTAGGGATTGAAATGGAAGAATTGTGTTGAGTTGTGTGAGTGATGATGATTATAAGAGTTGTGTCATGGAAGACAACAAGAGTATGCTTATGATGATATGATGTTATCTATGATGATATGATGAACTTACAAATTTGTTTTGTTGATTGAATCAACTCCTTTACAAAAGATTTGTGAACCAAAACTTGCTTTATGCTGAAATTAAACTACATATTGCCCTCCTTTGAATATATGCCTTACATGTAGTATGTTAGGATTGATTTTTGGCTTCCCAGTACATTAATGTACTAACTCTTGCTACTGGAATAACCTTTTGCTTGCAGGTTAGACTTAGTCTTTTGAGAGATGCGGGTTTCAGGTTTCGATTGCTCTTTCTAGGACTTGAACTTAATGGGGTAAACCCCTAGTCGGTGTGCTTGTGGTTGGGTAGTCAAGCTTCCGCTGTTCTCTGTTATCTATCTATATTTGGCCGGTCGGCCTATGTAACTATAAAGTAGTTGTAAATTTGAATCGCTTTCGTCTTATTTGTATTTGCTATGCATAACCATGCTTAAGATGAAAGTGTGAATCTAGTGCACATCCTGGGAACTAGATTCGCATGAGTATGAGTTAAGGATATTTGAGATATCGTAGATCTTTAGCCATTTTGTCAAGTCTCCTGAATGTGTAACACATCTGGTCGCCACCTTCGTGTGGTTTGACGGGCACATCTCAGGCTGAAGTTGACTGGCAGGCTAAAGGCCCATCAATGTCTCTAATATCCTTCTCTCGAGGCGTTGGATGTTTCATTATGTTTGTTTGATGTCTTGAATTATTCACTTCATCCCTCAAATATAATGAGAGGTCCGGAGAGCCTACGACATGACTGAACTGAACACACACCCTAAACTCTGCATCTGGATCGATCCTATCGTATATGAATACAAAAATGAGAGATAGATCCATTAGTTTTCACACTAAATCAGTTCTCACCTAGGTTACACAATACCATCCTCTAGAGCCTCCATTGCCACCTCTCCCTCTCTCCCTTCAAACCCTAGGCATGGCGGGGGAGCACGGGAGCAGCGCTCGGCCATGGCGGCGTCGAGCTAGGGCGGCGCCAGGTTGCAGTGGTTGGCGGCAGTGGGGTGGCGGCAGCCGGCGGCGGGGTGGTGGTGCCCGGCGTCGGCAGTGGGGTGCCGGCGGTCGGCGGTGGGGTGGTGGCGCTCGGCCTAGCGGTGGTGGGGAGCGAATCTGGCTGATCCAAAGAGAGATATTTCTCTCTTCTCTGTTTGGATCTCACAGGTGGGGCCAGGGACAGAAATGTCCATGAACAGGTGAGAAACAAAAATAAGTGACGAAAATAGTGAAAGTGGTACCAAATATAACAATGAGCAGTCCTAATGCTATATTAATCAAGGCATGCAGATTGGATGGTAAAATCTAGAAGGCATGCGAATTGAGTGCTATATTCTCTAAATTCTCTTCTTTCTCACCGCCTCCCGGCCTTCGCCGAGGAGTAGGCCCAGGAGGGCGACCGTCGTCCGGCTCGGCCCTCCCCTCTCCTTTCCCCCTCCCTGTTTCACCTGATGTGCCGAGGGTGTCCTGATCTTTCGATGAGAGGGATTAGTCGATTGGATGGAGTGACATTGGAGATCCGACTACAACTATCCAGGGATGTTGCGCCTTAGTAATCGTTACACCGACTCCAGAGGCGGTCGTGAATCTCGACAGATGCATGATTAGCTCAACCACGAGGGTTTTTGTTCCTGCAAGCAATCGAGAACCAGTAAGAACAAGATGAATAAGCAAGTCAATTTACGAATCAAAGATGTTGGATTGAATCAATAGAAGTAACAAGTGGGGTTCAGTAACAAGCAATCTGGCGATCTAATCGATCACGGGATCAACTTGGCAAAGTAGCAACACTATACTTTGATCTAAACAAAACCCACCAAACCTTGAAGGGGTACCAAGCTATTTATGGAGATGGGAGGACCCTAGGTCGTCCTCCACCTGGTTGGGGCGCACCCGTCATGGGCCCCACGTGGGCCGGAGCCCCAAATAAAATTACAAGCCCATTGGCCCAATATAAGTGAAGCAACACCTTGTTTCTGCAATTATGGATGACTGGGATGGAATTTAGTGATGAGTCTGGATCTGTTGGAAAGAGGATTCCAAGGGCTTTCCATCAAGTACTTACGGGCCAAAAACGGAGGTCGTATGCAGATTTGGCGGCCATTTGAATTCAGCAATGTGGGAGGTGGCCGAATTGGATTACAGAACTTGTCAACTTGATCTTGATGTGAGCGATGGTTGTATCTATAGTAGCCATGGTCACATCACCAGCTGGACGGGAGCACAACAACAGAGTCACTGGGTCTCGAGGTACTGCTTGGCAGTTGACTTTGGGAATGCCCAGGAACGCTGACAAGGGTTCAATGAAGTAGCATGTTTGTAATCAATATTGTTGCATATAAGTAGCTTAGCTTCTGTGTTTATTTATGTAGGTGCCTGTCGAAACTAGATTTCGGCAATACTAAAAGAGGTAGGAAACAAGCTATGAATGTGGATGGGTTATGAGACAAAGGATTTATACAAGTTCAGGCTTTCTCGATGAGAAGTAATACCCTACTCCTGTTTAGGGAAATATTCTGCCGATTGTGGTATTGATCTGACAATCTGGTGTGTGGTTATACCCTCAAGGAGCCCCTTTGTGGGCATCCAAAAATTATACCATCCAGTGCAATTTGTGACCACCACATAATTTTGGATGAGCGGGATCCATACACACATAAATAGCCACTCATACCTCAATGTGCCCATGATCACAAATTGACACCATCCGATATAAAATCCGTAATGCTGAATAATGAGCAAAGGGGATATTGTTCGGACTCAGCGTGGCAGTCAACTTCAACTTGCAACATGCCCGTCTAACCACACGAAGGCGGCAGCCAAATGTGTTACACATCTCAGGAGACTAGACTCAAATTGCTAAAGCTATACAACATCTCAATTGTACAAAATTCAAACTCATGCTTAGCTAGTCTCCAGGAAAAGCGATTAGTCTCACACTTTCATCGCAAGCAATTGATAAACATCACCAATGAATAATTATGGATAAAAGGTCAGCAAGGTACATAATTCACAACGGGGTTCAAAAGCACGTCATACAACACAAAATATAGCAGTGGAAGTTTCATAAATTCACATAAGCAAAAGTAAAACCCGTGGTGTGCCAACCATCCCACAAGGGCAACCAACTGGCGCAAGAGCCAAGCTGAAAAGGCTACTCACTACCCTCACTGCCCTCGGCAGGGTAGTAAGAACATTCAATCACGCCGGTAACCTCTCCTGAAATTGCATGCAACGGGTTAAGTACAAGATTGTACTTGCAAGTCTTACACATTAAAATACATATACATAGAAGAGAGGAGTATGCAAGCTTCTACCTTAAAAGATGGTACAATGGTTTAAGTTTTGCATAAAGCTAATTTTATTGAGCAAGTAGTAAGTTGAAAACATAGCATTGATAAGATAGCATAATCTGAAATTTTTGGGCAGTAAGCAAGTAAATCTGAAATTGAATCACAAATGAGCACAACCGGTGCTCTCATCGCCATCCATGGGCTACCGTTGCCCAACCATGGATTCCAAATATAAATATCACCATATCCATGACTAAACCAAGCCATTTAACACAAGTTTGATGCTAACATAAATTGACTAACACATCAAGCGATCGTCCTGTAACTATGGGCATGGCTATTCGAATAGTTTTATTCTGATAAGGTGTACAACTTTACCCACACGAAATAAACAAGGATCAAATGCTTCACACGCACACAGGTGTGACCAACAAGTAATACAAGCTCATAACATGTCCTTTTCTAATCACACCCCAACCACCTAAACCACGCCTAGGCCCCCGACGATGTAGCCACGTGCGTGTGATGTGGCTAAGGTGGGCTCACCATCGCGGGAGAAACCCTTTGCCAAAACCAGGCACACCCGGGGCGCTCCAAAGGGAAAACCACCCTCACGAATGACCAGCGAGACGTCGATGATCACAATGCAACATAGTACTAAGACAAGCCGGTCCCAAATAAGGCGTGTTGAAGTACGTATGGTGCTTGAATAGATGTCAACATGCTCGGTCCTTAACAACCCAGACGGGACTAACCTAGATGAGACTACTTGCATCAGGGAAAAGCACCATCCCGTCATCGCCCTATCACTGGTCGAGTTAAAGCATGTTTCTATATTAATCATTTAATTAAGTAATCGGATTTTATGCCCATAAATCGCAGGGGTGAATAAGTTTAATCGATGGCTCCATCCATCGATTTCTAACAACACTAGACCTAAGCATGGCTAAGCATCGGTAAAACAATAAAACATTCCCAAGTACTTTCATCTAGAGGCTACAAGGATAAATGGTAACAATGAAGCAAGGAAGGATATGCAACAATCAGGTTATGAACAACTCCCGATACCGATAATTTTAGAGAAATCAACACATGCATATATATTGTTTTGCAATCAAATCATTTTAGTAAAAATATGGGTTCTATATGCATAGATGCTTGCCTTGTTGCTGTGAGTAATCACACTCAAATCTGAGGTTCTTGCTCCATGTACTCCAGAACATCTGAATCTACCGATAAGAGGCAAATATGCAAATAAGATTCAAATGAACATGCATATGCAACATGCTCTATAAATCAAGGCCTAATTACAGTACGTAGGGAATATGATAAATTGATTTTAGAAACAAGAATCACATCATTTACATTTTGGTTTGGGATATATAAAAATAACAAGCCATATACACTGAAAATGGCATTTCTGTGGTTACTTATTACTCCCTCCCAAAACATAAGCATTTTTAGCTATGAATCTAGACAACTGTGTGTCCAATTTCATAGCCAAAAGTTGCTATATTTTAGGACAGAGGTAGTAACTACCTTAGGTAGTATGAAATGCTGTTGTTTCCTAGTTAGATTTCAGAAGTTCTATCATTTTTAACTAAAAGGGCATAACTTACTGGTTCTAACAAATCTGGTTCACTGTATTTGGAGTTAAAATTATTTATTTATGAATTTTACAAATTCAATAAAAGGAGAATTACTTAATTATTTATGCTTGTTTTAGGAGGTAGTTTTATCAAATTCTTCTTTTCCAGATAAAAGATTACATCTTTCTAAGGTAACTGTTGACGTGAAAAACACACACTGGCCAAGGAGATCTTCTTAGCTCCAGTGCAGGTCCAAAGATTGATGATATGCGGGCGTGCCAGTCAGTTTGATCCTGCAACTAACAAGATATGTAAACAGCGGATAAAACAGCCGATCGGCTAACAAGCCGATGGAGTAGTTCCAGTTGATAGTCGATACTAGCCGATAGCGATAGGGTTTTGAGCAATCGGCTATATGTCCAATGTGGATGATGATATAAAGACAATTGGCTAATGATAATAAGATATAACAATAATATAGTCCAATAGAAACCAATCGACTAATAATAATATGATAGGATAAGTACTAATCCGAAGGTTAAAGCATACATCAGCTGGAAGTCCGATGTCATAAAATCCACAAGATTAGATAAACAATGAAATCTTTGTTGCGATCGGCTAAATCCAATATGTATGTAATCCTTGTAAGCCGATGCAACATCCAGATAACTTATCAGCTAACACCCCGATAAAACATTAGCATGAACCTATCGGCTTAACAAGATTTATATTATCAACAACAATCTAGTTGGTCGAACCTAACTGATGCAGCACGAGATTGTATATGATAATCTAATACTCGATTAGCCGATAGATCTGTCTAATGTGATGGATATAACAAATCTATTTAGAACAACATTGTGATTGTAGAGATATATCGGCTAAGACAGAAGATCATACTTAACCGAGACAGACCCAACTATACCGATATGTCTCTAAACACAATGCAATTAAAGATAGAATTGAGATATCAAGTAGGCAAATATATCAACCAAACCAGAGCGATCTAAGAGATCGAAGCGATGCAGCCTTGAACAACACCAATGCAGCCGATAGATTCACCAAGGCCGGCGGAATGTAGGACTTACCCAATTCACCGGAGATCGAATTGAACCGATGCAGCCCCGCGTCAGGTGCCAAATTCCGCCGTTTGATATGTAAAAACCTTGAGAAAGAGGGTGGCGATGCGCCAAGAGTAGTATTGATCGAGAGATGAATTACAATGACCCCGGGTGCACATATTTATACCCATGGGGAGATACTAGTCCTTGTAAGACAAGAAAGAAACTTTCCTAAAGATAAAAGGAAAACATAAAGCCCTTATAGGACACTAAACGCTCTTTCCTAAAGATAAAATGAAACTAACAAATTATTCCTAATTAATAGATAACTTGCTATGCCGCATCCTCATTGAACTCGGTCACTTCTGGATAAGCTTCCTTTAATAGATTAATTCCCTTAACCAAATATAGCAGGAATCTGACTATTGGCGATGTGACAATTCTCTTAGGGGCTTACCAAATTTCATCGTTAACAGTAACCTAAAGTGGATTCATAATTTTAGGTTATAGCATAAATTTCCTAGAGATTATACAAGTCCTAGGTGCAAAAAGAAGTGCTTTTATGCTACTCACAATTTTAGTGACATTTTCTTGACATAAAATGTAATATTTTATTTAACAAACATAAAGTGTACAAGGTTATGAATACAAGAAATTTGACTCATTCAAAGATGAGTTAAAATGAATTACTTATGGATTTTTGAAGTTTGCCTATCTCATTTGTTTTCAATTATTCTTTTTGGACTGTACTTTTGCATGTCGAACTGGGATTTCTAGAACTTGCAGCAAGGTCCAGCTTCTTCTCCAATCGAGCAGGAAGCAGAGACAGCCATGGCTGAGCTCAATCTCAAGCTCGCCGGCGGCAAACGGCGGCTCTAACGGGGGCGAGGTCAAAAGAGAAAACGTAGAGAAAGTCCTTGTGATTCCATTCCTATACTTCTCCCAGCCGGTGGTGGCCGGACAGGTGCAGGCGGCGGCTGCAAGCGACAGCGCTCGGGACGACATGCTTGTAACGATGCGGCACTATGGAAGGCTCGATCTATTGCATGCATGCCAAGAGCATCACAATCTGATTAGTAGTAACTCTATATGGTTAGTTGTGCATGTCTGCATGTGTCTGATTGGAGGCTATGCTTGCTTTCCTTGTAATTAAGATTTATTTCCGTGTAATAGCTTATGGAATAGAGTCTGGAAAAGCTGTCAATTCAGCAGCACCAAACAAGACCGTGTTCCTCTGTGCGCGTGAGTTTCTTTTTTGTGTGTGTGTTGACCGTGATCTCGCCGGCGTCGTGGTTTACGTCGTCTCTCCGACGTGAATCTGGCAAGTGGTATCAGAGCATCCGGTTACGAACCAGGGTGTTGCACTGATGGGTGACGACAAGAAGTTGATCGACGGCACCTCCAAAGAAGGCGTTGTGATACAGTGGGTGATTCGTGAGGTGGGCGGCGGGAGTCGCTACCCTGTCCTCACCAAAACCAATTACTCCAATTGGGAGCTCCTGATGAAGGTGAAGTTGAAGACGAGGGCACTCTGGCACGCCATTGAGGATGATGTGCTGATCCACAAGATGAGATGATGGCTCTCGACGCTCTTTGTGGCGTGGTGCCACCAGAGATGGTGTCCACGATCGCCGAGAAGGCCACGGCGAAGGAGGCGTGGGACGCCATCGCGACTATCAGAGATATGGGCCCGGGGGTATGCGGAGTGAGGGGAATTTACCTTCCCATCCTCCCGCGTGGCCCTACAGCTGGGCCCTACCCCCGCACCTCGCGAATCACGGGAGCACCAGGGGGGCCTCGGGGTGCCACGTCATGACCCTCGGGCCCTTTCACCGTTTTGCCCCGAGGCCCCCGCCCAGCTGCCATGTGGCGGAGGGAGCTAGCGGGGAAGGGACCCAGGCTGTACCGCTATCAATGCGTGCGGCGCCCCAACTACCCCTCGCCGCATTAAATGCGGTAGGGGCAGACGTGCGGTGCCGCCCGACTGACGCACATCAGTCAGGAATGACCGGTCTGTACCGGCCTGTCACTGGTCACACCTGACTGGACGGGCAACCGTGCCCCCACGTCGCCTCTGTCCCCGGCGGAGTGGAGGTAGGTATGACCCGTCCCGTCAGAGGCATGGGCCTGGAACTCCCCCAGCACCAGCGCGGCGGCTGCGGCTGCCCCCGAGTCCGTTCCCCGCTCTAAGTGGCGAGATAGGAGGGGCAAAAGGAAGCCGGCCCGCTCCGATGACGAGGGCCACGTCCTTGCGGCCGATGGGCCCTCATGGGCCCCGCGCAAGGGAAAAGCCACTGGCGACAAGCCGAGCTCCGCTGCTCCATCCGGCGAGGGCCGGTCGGCAGACAAGTGGTGCTCGGTGCACAACACTTACCGGCACAGACTCGCCGACTGCCGCTCGGTCAAGAATTTGGCCGAGCGGTTCCGGAAAGCCGATAAGGAGAAGCGGCAGGGTCGACGAGAGGGCAAAGCCCCCACGACCCCAGCCGATGACTGGCGAGGGGAGGCCAAGAAGAAGGCCCCTGCCGATGATGGTGATGACAGCGAGGATCTGGAGTTCCAAATGCCTCAGGGAACCGTCGCCACACTCGACGGGGGGGGGGGGGGGGGGGGGCTTGCGCTCACACCTCCCGCCGAGGCTTCAAGGCCATGAGGCGAGAGCTTCTGGCCGCCGTCCCAACTCACGAGGAGGCTCGGAAGGCGCGCTGCTCGGAGGTGAAGCTCACCTTCGACCAGAGCGACCATCCGACAGTGCTCGCTCGTGGAGGGAAGTTGGCCCTCGTGGTGTCCCCGACCATTCACAACGTCAGGATGAAGCGCATCCTGGTTGACGGGGGGGCTAGCCTGAGCATCATCTTCCCGGCTGTCTTTGACGCGCTCAAGCCCCCGGGGATGAAGCTCCAGCCGTCACTGCCGATCATCGGCGTGACCCCGGGACACACGTGGCCTCTCGGTCACGTTGAGCTCCCGGTAACCATCGGCGACTCCACCAACTTCCGCACCGAGCGGATCGACTTCGACGTGGCGGACCTCAATCTGCCCTACAATGCGGTCCTGGGCAGGCCTGCGTTGGTGAAGTTCATGGCCGCCACCCATTACGCCTACCTCCAGATGAAGATGCCGGGCCCCAGCGGCCCATCACCGTCTTTGGCGATGTCAAGGTCGCCCTCGCCTGCGCGGAGCAGCGCGCCGACAACCTCGCGGTGGCCACGGAGCCACAGGCCCCGGAGGCCTCCGCGTCCCGCGCCTCCAAGAAGCCCCTCACCTCGGCTGAAGAGGTGCCTGTCTAGGAGATCCCCCTTGGCGATGATCCGTCTAAGACCGCCAAGATTGGCGGTACCTTGGACGCCAAATAGGAAAGCGCGCTCGTCTCCTTCCTGCGGGCAAACTCCGACGTCTTCGCATGGAAGCCGTCGGACATGCCCAGGGTCCCTAGGGAGGTGATCGAGCACCGCCTCGCCGTGCGGTCGGATGTGCGACCCGTCCAGCAGAAAGTGCGGCGCCAAGCCCCGGAGCGGCAAGCCTTCATCCGAGAGGAGGTGACGCGGCTCCTGGAGGCTGGCTTCATCCGAGAGGTTATCCATCCAGAGTGGCTGGCGAACCCGGTGGTCGTCCTGAAGGCCAACGACAAGCTCTGGATGTGCATCGACTACACGGACCTCAACAAGGCATGCCCTAAGGATCCCTTCCCTTTACCACGCATAGATCAGATAGTCGACTCCACTGCGAGGTACGACCTTTTGTGTTTTCTAGATGCTTACTCTGGGTATCACCAGCTCCGCATGGCTAGGGAAGATGAGGAAAAAACTGCTTTCATTACTCCTGTGGGCACCTTTTGTTATACAACTATGCCTTTTGGTTTAAAGAATGCAGGCCCTACTTTTCAGCGTATGACTCGTATTACTTTGAGTAATCAGATAGGGCGCAATATAGAGGCGTATGTCGATGACCTGGTGGTAAAGACGTGCCACCAGGACACGTTGTTGCAGGATTTGGCTGAGACTTTCGTGTCAGGCCCGGAATTTCTATCCAAAATTCCAAACGCTTACATGTGTGTGAACCCTCGTCCAGGAATCAGCCGAGGCACACAATAACAAATTGATAATAGAGTACAATTGTTACTCTAATTAATAAGCGCATAAAATGTCATTACAGAGGTAGATAGTTCCTCTCAATCAATAAAGATCTAAGCAGCGGAAAAAAAAAGATAAACGGCGCAGACGACTCCACTCCATAGGCAGCTTGACCAGGGCTACACCTAATCCTCCACACCATCAGCATCACTGTAGAACTCTTCCTCTGATGAATGATTGCAAGGTGAGTATATGACATACTCAGCAAACCACACAGCAAATATGCAAGTGCACAAGGATACCAAAGAATGGCATAATATAGGGCTCATTTGCAAAAGCAGCATTTAGCAAACATTTGAGAATTATAAAACAGTAGAGTAATTAATCATCAATTTTAATCAACACTAAACAGCACACCCATTGTCGCGACCGAGAAAATTGCATTTTCCCGAACGCTAGTGTATTAATCCCCGCGCAGGAAAAGCCGGGGTACACCATACAAACATGTTATAAAAATACACATCTTTATTATATCGATAATATTTACATTATTACAAAGGCACTTAAGGCCTGACAATCAAAAATAAACAGCAGCGGACTAGCGGGCCTACGGCTCCATCTTCACAGGCGCTCAACTGGGGTATAAGCCAAGACTCCACCTAAGACTTCTTCTCCAAAGCTTCTCTTACTGAAGAGGGGAGAAAGATAGAGCAAGAATGAGTACAACCACAGTACTCAGCAAGCCACACCGGCGGATGCACGATTAATGCAAGGGGGTACAAGGGGTAATGATATAGGGGTTAAGTTTTGCAGAAAACAGCATTTAAAAGTCACTTAGTTGCCCAAAGCCATTTTATAAAGACGATCCTAGAGCTACACAGTATTATTAATCAAGGCCGTGACCCCTCACGAACCTGCCTTAACCCAAGGCCTACGATGATTCAGACCGAACTGGCAACCCGACCCTGGGTCCCAGCTCGTCCCAAGCCAACCCAGGCCAACCATTCCACATTTTAGTTGTTAAGCAGGTTTTAAGATTTAAAACACTAACTTGGGTACATTGCTCGGCTTGCCCATAACCGAGGGCGCGGCTATTCGAATAGATTATACTCTGATCAGAGGTGTACATCTTTACCCACAAGACACATCTTCCTCACGTGTAACCACGTGCCACATACCACCACGGTATACGGACGGAAGACGTGACATAGTTTCCAACCCATCCTAGCCATAAACAAGAGTACCGACCCAACCCCACCTACGGCCGGAACCCCCGGGACAGGCAGGCAGGATTGAGCCCCCTAGCAGCAGGACACCAGCCCTGTGCCATAACATCTCGACTACCGGGCCGCAGCTCGTGTAGCCTTCATTTGTCCTAGAGATGTCCATCGACCCCCGACTTCGTCCATCTCCATCCGTGTACTTTTGTTTATAACCAGACTGAGCCACAAACTAAGCCTTACCCACTAGACATGTGGAAGTACGGTAGTGCTTTGCAACAGAGGCCCGAGCTTAATCCTTATAGTACCCGAGGTACGACTAACAAAACCCAACCACGCACCTCGAGCCCAGCCTAAAACCATTTTGGGGGTTTTGAATAGAGGGGGAGGTGTGTGTCCAATTCCAACAGAAGCCCACCATTCCATAGTGTCCAAATGATATGAGAATTCCCAAAGTCTAAAGTTATAAAACCACCTAATGTTGCCTAATTAACCGGCGAAGCATCTACCTAAATTCATACCAGTGGAACCATGAATAGAGTACCCACTAGTTGGGGTTTTATTTTCCTAGGGTGAACAAGGTAATAATAACAATAGCAATAATAATGTCTTAACAAAGGTAAATAGGCATGGCTAAATAAAACAGTGATAACGCGGGAATTTAAATAAAGCGATAATGCAATAATTTAAATCAAAATAATTTTATAAACTGGGATTCAATATGTTCAAGGATGATGTGACTTGCCTTGCTCGCTTTCCCAAACGTCGGCTTCAACTTCCACGAAGAGCGGAGCTTTCGAAGCTGCAGCGTCTACACGACCAACGGAAAAGAAAAGGCTTTTACTCTACTAAACTCCATATAACAAGCAGAAACAAAGCACAAAAATGGGTTCTTGGCTTCTTAAGCAAAAATTAGAGACTTGAACGGTCCAATTCCGAGTTCAAATGGCCAAGTTATGGCCATTTGAAGTTTATATGCTCTTTAAATGGATATTTACGAATTTCTTCATTTAAATTTTAATTTAAAAACGGATTTATTGCGTCAGCCGAGGGGAGGGGCGCGCGGACCGGGTCCACGGGAGTGGGGCCCACGCGGCAGCCTCACGGTCCACGGTGGACCGGGTGCACGCGGCTTACGCCGGCCGGCGCCGGGGGTCCCACGCGTCAGCCGCACCCGAGGGCGCGGGCGGCTGACGGCCGGGCCCCACGCGGCAGCCACTCGGCGCGCCCGAGGGCGGCCAAGCCAGCGCGGCCGGCGGGAGGCAGCGCGCCCGCGCCCCGATGGTCGCCGCCGGCGGCCACCGGCACGGCGGAGCGGCGCTCGAGAGAGGGGAGGGAAGGGGGAAGCGAAACGGCGGCCCACGGCTCACCCCGGGTCGACGGCGACGACGGGAATGGCGACCGAAGCGGAGAGAGGCGGCGGCGTGGCTCGGGTCGACGAGGACGGCGGCGTTCCGGCGGTCGGCGGGCGAAACGAAGGGGTGGATGAGATCGGCGAGGACGCGGCGATGCTGAAGCAGGCGATGCCGAAGCGGGAGGAGGTCCGAGGCGACGACGGCGGCGGACCGGAGCTCGGCGGCGACGGCGGAGAGAGAGGACGACGGCGCGAGCTCGATTCCGACGGGGAGAAAGAGCGGCGAGTGGCGGAAACGGAGGAGGGAGGCACGGGGAGGGTTTAAATAGAGCCGGGGCGAGGGAGGGTGGCCGGGGAAGGGAGGAAACCGGCGCGGGAGGTCGGCCGCCATCAATGGCGCCGGCGAGATTAGGGGAGCGGTTTCCAACCGAATCCGAGGGAGAGAGGGAGAGAAAAATGGGGGGAAAGAGAGAGGTAATCACGGGGAGTGATTTCCCCCTCTTTATTGCGCGCGTGGACGGCGGGAGGCGGCGGGATTCGCGGCGGCGGCGGCGCTAGGGCATGGGCGAGGCGGCGGGAGGACAGGGATGACAGGTGGGCCCCACCCGTCAGCGAGGGTGGCGGGCGGGCCCGCCCGTCAGCGGCGCGCGCGCGGGGAAGAGGCCGATGGGCCGCGGGGGAGAGGAGAGAGAGAGAGAGAGAGCTGGGCCGAGCCGGCCTAAGAGGGGAAGGGGGGGGGAAAGGGACTTTTAGGGATTTTTCTTTTTATAAAACCTTTTTAACTTTGTTTATTTCTTAATAATTATTATTTGTGCTCTGAAAATTCCACTAAAATTTGAGGGCTCCTTTTAGACCAAGGAGAATTTAACAAAAATTCTCCGGGCCACATTTGAATTTTTCTTGTACGTATTTTAGTGTTTGCCAATTTCTTTTCGAATTTTAATTAATTCTATTATTCCTTTTAGCGAATGATTTTTAATTCGGGATGAATTTATCAGGACGTGACACCCATGCTGCTCAGGCCCAACCATCCTGAACAACCATGCCCGGCTGTACAGATCTATCTCCAAACCAGGAATATACCATTCCAAACCAGGAGCTAAACAAATTATTACCAGTTATAGCATCTTTTATTATGGTGAGAAGTGTGAAACTAATCACGAAAGACATTGTTAGACCCGCCCATAACCGCGGGCACGGCTATTCGAATAGTTTACTCTAGCCAGAGGTGTACCACTGTACCCACAAGACACAGCCCCACAACATGTCACCATGTGCCTCAATACCACCACGGTACCTCGGAAAGGAGCTGTGACAGTACCCCTCGCACAACACAATCCACCACAGCGCACCTTTCCTGGATCATAATCACCCCCTTATAAACAAGGCATGGACTCCCCAGCGACCCCCGTGGGCTTATCTCCGCCACTTCTCAGTCTGGTGCTCCGCAATGAACCATGCTATACAAAAGGTAAAGCCGTTGCCCACGCTGGCTTGTGGTTGGCACGGTTAATGTTTCACAACCGAAACTCGTGAACCGGTCCTTAATTGTCATGAGCACGACTCTCAAAACCATGTGCTCACAACCCACCATTATCAAGTTTTAGTTGGCAAGTAATTAATTAACCAATCACGATTGACCATCGTGAACTATCATTAAGCCATCATTAAATAATAGTGAGTCATAAGTTATCCCAATAGTGTGCTAATGTTTCTAAGCATGGCTAAGCAATCATATCTAATATCTAGCTGAACCAATATATATAGCCCAACTAGTCAAGTTATAATAACCCAAGGTATCAAGGAATAAAGTAATCAAGAACAAAAGGGCTATAACAAACAATAGGTTAATTCCACCCAATGACATTCGAAAATAAATGCAATAGTTGAATAGAAACAATAGCTTTAAACGGGATCAACATGCTCAAAGGGTTGTTTGGGATCTGTGTGACTTGCCTTGCTGGCCTTGGAACTCTTCAAATTCTTCTCCTGCGAAAACGGACTCTCCGGAAACGTCGGAATCTAAACAGAAAGGAGCAAAACACCAAAACAACACATAAACAAGCATGAACTGTACATGTGGATATTTTTAACATGTAGATCTCAATTTTAGAAAAATTTAGAGACTTGAACCAACTAAATCCGAGCTAGATGAATTAGTTATGAATTTTCAAAGATTAAATCGGATTAAATCATTTATTTAGATTTTAATTGAATTATGACGCAATAATGAATTATTTTTGAAAAGGAAAAGAGAATTATTGCGTCAGCGGCTAGGGTTCGCGGTGAACCGGGTGCACGGCGGCGGCTCACAGAAACGAACGGCCGAGATCTTTCCATCCAAAACGAACGGCCGAGATCGACCGGTCCACGGCCGGACCACGGGAGACGACGATGATGACGTCAGCGGTGACGTCACCACCGGCGGCGGCTCGGGCGCGCAAGCTCGCCGGCGAACGACGGCGCGACGACGCGAACGGAGGACACCAACACGTAGAGGGCGACGCAGCGAACTCACCGGTGACCAAAACAATGGCGGAAGATCAACGGACGGCGACGGCGACGAGGAAGAAGCGGCGGCGACCTTCGGCTTGATGACGGCGACGGTGTTCCGGCGGCCTACGGCGACGACGGAGGGGCGGATGAGGTCGGCGATGACTTGGCGATCACGACGGCGACTTTCCCGAGCGGCAACGATGACCAGAGCGACGGCGACGCACGGCTGGACGAACGGCGACGGCGGCGGCGCTAGGCTACACGGTGCTAGGGCTCTACCGGTGACGAGAGGCGAAGGCGAGGGTGGCGGCAGGTAGCGGCGGGCTTGGGGGTCCTTTCATAGGGGTTGGAAGGCGGCGGCGAAGGCCCACGGCGACCGGCGACGAGAAGGAAAGATTAGGGTTCGGAGGAGAGAGAGGCGAATCCGATTCGAGATCGAATCCGCGAATTTCCAAACGATTTAGCCGACGATTCCAAAAGAGAAAAGGTAGAGGAGATCCCGAAGATCATTTCCCCTCTATTGATTTCACCGGAAACGGAAAGGGGCGGCTGGATTTGGAAGGAGACGACGGCGACGAGGCGCTAGGGTTCGGGCGGGCGACGGCGCGAGGAAGACGACGGCCCTGACAGGTGGGCCCCACCTGTCAGCGGGCGGACGCGCGCGCGCGAGCGGGCGGCTCGGCTGCGGGCTGGACTAGGCCAGGAGAGAGAGAGAGAAGGTTTTGGGCCGACTTTAGGCCCAAAGCCAAAAGAGACTTTTAAAACCTTTTCCAATTTAAATTACTCATGAAATGCAATTCCATTTATTAAAAATACCTCCTTGGCTCTAATAAATCCCAGAAAAATCTAGGAATTATAGAGTTAAGCAAAGTATTTAATGAAATTTTATCTGGCCCCATTTTATATTGGAATTTATTAATTAAAATTAGATCTTCTCTTCTAGGCTTTTAAAATAAATTCTAATAATTCCAATTAAACAATAATTTATATATTTAGGATTTTTAGGGTGTGACAAACCTACCCCCCTTAAACAGAATCTCGTCCTCGAGATTCGGAAGAACTGGCGAACAGATGCGGATGAGCTGACTTCAATTCATCTTCTCGTTCCCAAGTTGATTCTTCTTCCGAGTGATTACTCCATTGGACTTTGCAAAAATGGATAACTCGATTTCTGGTTCTTCTCTCATCTATTTCCTAGATACGGATTGGTTTCTCAACATAGGTCAGATCCTCTTGGACTTCTATCTGTTCAAGATTAGCTTATTCGGTAGGTACCCTTAAACACTTTTTCAATTGCAACACATGGAACACATTATGGACTCCTGCCAAAGATTGAGGTAACTCCAACTGATAAGCAACCTCTCCTCTTCTACTGACAATCTTGTAAGGTCCCACGAAACGCGGTGCCAATTTTCCTTTAGTGTGGAAGCGATGAACTCCTCGAAGAGGCGTGACACGAAGGTACACATAATCTCCTTCGTCAAAACTTAGATCTCTACGACAATTGTCGGCATAACTCTTATGATGAGACTGAGCCACACGCAATCTTTCTTGAATGATTTTCACCTTTTCTTCTGCTTCCCTCAGGATATCCCTCCCGAAAACCTGACATTCTCCCGTTTGATCCCACAAAAGCGGAGTGCGGCACTTCCGACCATACAGTGCTTCGTAAGGAGCCATCTGAAGACTAGCTTGATAACTGTTGTTGTACGAGAATTCCGCATAAGGTAGATTCTTATCCCAACTTCCACCGATGTCTAAAGCACAAGCTCTCAACATGTCTTCCAAAATCTGATTTACCCTTTCGGTTTGTCCGTCTGTCTGCGGATGATAAGCAGTACTAAAGTTCAGCTTAGAACCCATCTCTTCCTGAAGCTTCTTCCAAAACTTTGAAGTAAACTGACTGCCTCGATCAGACACTATTTTCTTAGGGACGCCGTGCAAACACACAATCCTTGCCATATACAATTCCGCCAACCGACTTCCGGAATAGGTTGTCTTTACTGGGATGAAATGAGCCACTTTGGTAAGTCTGTCGACTATCACCCAAATAGAGTCATGGCCTAATGACATTCTGGGTAGACCAGTGATGAAATCCATACCGATTTCCTCCCACTTCCATTCAGGAATCTTCAAAGGCTGCAGCAAACCTGCGGGTTTCTGATGTACTGCCTTGACTCGCTGACAAACATCACATACTGCTACGTATTTTGCGATTTCACGCTTCATACTTGCGCACCAAAATCTTTCCTTGAGATCCTGGTACATCTTGGTACTACCAGGGTGAATGGAGTATAAAGTATCATGAGCTTCTTTCAGAATTGCATCTTTTAAATCTTTATTGTCAGGGACGCAGATTCTCTCGCCCAACCATACAGTTCCTTGCTCATCTTCCAAGAAACCGATAGCTTTTCCACTTCTCATATTCTTCTTAATTTCTTGAATATTAGGATCATTAATTTGGGCTTCTCTAACTTGATCAATTAGAGTGGGCTTTGCTTCTAAGGCTGCAACGAAACCTCTACTGACAATTCCCAAATTCAACCTTTCAAACTCCTTGCACAATTCCAAAGGCAACTGTCGTCCTTCTATAGCATTACAATAGCCTTTCCTGCTAAGGGCATCTGCTACGACATTAGCCTTTCCTGGGTGATAATGAATTCCCATGTCATAATCCTTAATTAATTCCAACCATCTCCGTTATCTCATGTTCAGATCTGGCTGAGTAAAGATGTACTTTAAACTCTTGTGATCGGTGTATACCTCTGTACGAGTACCGAAAAGATAATGACGCCAAATCTTCAACGCATGAACCACTGCAGCTAACTCAAGATCATGAGTGTCACACCCTGAAGCTCCCCTCCCTTGCTGACGTCAGCCCTGGGGCAATATTGCGCAATAAATACATTAAGGCTTTTCTTTAATAGTAAAAACACAGAGAATCTTCTAAAAATCATAACTAATTCATCCGAGCTCCGATTAAGTCCATTCAAGTCTCAGTAAATTCATAAAAATGTATAGAATCCATTAAAAATGGTTTTGTTTCATGTTTCAGTAGTCTTATAGCATGTTTTGCTTGTATGCTTTGTTTGTCGCGTAGATTTCGCCCGTTTCGTTGATTCGTGGTTTCTCGAAGACGTTGCTGTGGTTCCATCAGTGCGAGAACAAGGCAAGTCATACATTGCAATTGATCATATTGTACCCAATTTACAAATGTCCCGCATTTCTATTAAATATTGCACTGTTTTACAATATCATGTGGGATGGGTCCTATTACTCAGCTATATGTTGTTTCCCTTACGCCATTGATAACTTGGGTATTAAAATGACTAGATGTTGGTTTAGGAGATGCTTAGCCATGCTTAGTTCAACTAGTGCACAAAAGGGGGTCACATTAAAGCATAGACTTTGATTATTGGCAATAGCTTTGGATTAGTGCCACCGCAATGGTGTTGGTTAATTAAAGTACACTACATGGTGGGCCGTGGGTGCATGGTTTTGCTAGTCGTGCCTATGGCGATTAAGGACCGGTTCGCGGGATGCCCTGGAAGAACTTATCGTACTTACCACAAGCCAGCGTGGGCAACGGCTGGGCTTGTAGTGTAGCTTTTCTCTAGCCGACGTACCTAGGCGAGGGTGGGCGTGATGGAGTTGGGTCGGCCGGGGTGTCCGGTTGATCGGCTTCCGGATTCACCGCGACACGAAAGGGGGGCTGCCCGTTGCCTGCTGGGGACGGGGGCGAACCCTAAGGTGTGGTGCGATCGGTTAGAGAGGGTTATGCGAAGGGTCCTGTCACGGCCTCTTTCCGGTATGTCGTGGTGGCATGTCGGCGCACGGGAACGTATCGTGGGGCTGTGTCTTGTGGGTACAGTTGTACACCTCTGATCAGAGTAAAACTATTCGAATAGCCGTGCCCGCGGTTATGGGCGGTCGACCAGATTCACCGTGATTAGTCTCACCCCTAGTTTAGCTTAATGAACTGGTGTAGTTCAGGTGGTTGGTTGGGCCTGTTGCAACGTGGCGTAGCGTTGGACAGTGACTGGTTAATATTGCTTAATTACTACAACTGTTTTTAATGTTTTCAACTACTGGTTTTAAATGCCTGCTTTATGCAAATGAACCCCGTAGCCTCCTTTGGTTATATCCTGCATCATACCTCTTCTTCCGGTATGACTTGCTGAGTACAGTGGGTAGTACTCAGTCTTGCTCTTTTCCCCCACACCAGAGATGAAGTTTTTCTCAGTTGGAGATGTCTTGAAGAGGTTGGTTTCGTCGCTGCCGTCAAGGGTTGCCTGTGGAATGGAATCGCCCGCTGCAGGAGTCAAGTCTTCAGGCTTAGCTCGCTTTTACCTTTTCCGCTGCATTTGTAATCTTTTATATTTTTGTAAGACGTGGATCTGTATGTCAACAGTTGTCGTTTGTGTACCTTGGATGGTCCTGGACAGGGGTTTAATACACATTCAGCTTAGAAATTCTGGTTCGTGAATTTCTGGGCGTGACAAGTTGGTATCAGAGCCGACCTTGACCGTAGGACAAGCCAAATGGAAAAACCTATGAGCCCTCTGAATCCTTTTCATTGCATATGTTCTTTGCAATTGGATTTATTCCGGGAAAATTGGGATCTGTTCTTGTGGTTCAAGGGAAAAATCTTGGTCGCTCGTTTAAGTGAGATTTTTCAAAACAAGTCAGTCCAGGGTTTTAGTAAAACTGTTGAGATTTATTCGTCAGTCAGTTGGGATCTGATGGGTGAAATGCATTAGGTCATAGCTCAGGAACATGGGTTGCAAGGTATTTATGCTTTTATTGTTATTATTAGTATGTATCTAATTTCTCATTATTTTATCGTTATGTGAGTGTCTTATTTATTCGCTCTCATGCAAAATGATCTATGCATAAAAATTTCGCTCTTATTCGATTCCCTTATTTGAGTTTTTATTGCTTTATTTAAATTTGGATTTGAGCATGCATTGATCCTACTCCTTTGTCTTCTCTAGATGGCCGGCCACCCACCCAACCACCGCGGAGAAGGCATGATCGACTTTGTGGCGGAGTTGGCACGTATGACACTGGTGGTGGGCTACCCCAACGCGCCAGAGTACACGACGATTCCACCGCTCAGTGGCGAGCTTCCTCACCGTGTTCGCCTGGAGGTCCACGGCTACGTGGGTACCTGCCTAGCTAACATGGTGGTTGAGGCATCTGGAGGCACAGCAGATCACGCCTGTCAGGAGGCAGCATACCTGATGATGGCCAGACTACGGGAGCGCCACAACTACATCTTCCACGACACGGCGTACCGATTTCACCCTCGTCGAGCCAGTGATGATGATGTCAGCACCTTCCGTCCGACAGCCGGCGAGAACGACACCACCTTTGCTCACATGTGTGCTGTGATGAGGGGATTGGACAGGATGCACTCGGACCTGCACAAGGCGACCAAGGCCTTGAACGATGGGAAGCTCATGAGGATCGTCACTCTGAAGGACGAGATAGCGCGCCTGAAGAGGGAGAATGCTCAGTTGAAGGGTCTTCCCGCGCCAGGAGGAGCCCGGATCCGCACTACGCCCCGCAAGACGACGACTGCACCCGTGCGCATCCAGCTTGCGCCCAGGAACCCACCTCCATCAGTAGCTCCCGCAGCACCTCCAGTTCCGCCCGCAGTTCCTGCAGCTCCAGCTCCAGCTCCCGCGTCCGCTCTCTCCTTCGCTCCAGCATCAGCCGCCAGGGGTCCAGCCAGTGGCACCGGAGGTTGGTTGTCTGCTACTCCCAGTGGCAGCCGCGATCTCAGCAGCAGCAGCTCCAGTGGCTCACAGTCAGGCAGCGGCGAGACTTATCTGCCAGGCTCCGGGAGTCGCTCAGAGGGACCTGGTGACGAGCAGGAGGATGCCTTCGACTCCACCGACCGTAGGAGCCGTTCCGAGCATTAGGCTCGTTTTCCATTAGTTTATCGACTGTCTAGCTTCCGCTTGTTAGTTTGTGTGTTTAGGCTGCTTGTTTGGGGTCAGTCGACGGTCGATATCATGTGCCTATCATATGGCTGTCTTAATAAGGATTTTTGCTTGTTTTTTTAAGTGTTTTAATTCAGATCAGAACAATTGCAGTTTAAATTCCTTTGTAATAAAGCTTAGTTTCTGAGCATCTGTTTTTCTTCTTTTCCCCGTCTGCTTTTCCCTCCAGATGGTCTACACCAGGAATGGTAGCCGCGCGACAGGCGAGGGCAGCAACGGCGAAGAGCGCACTGATGGGGCGCATCCCCACAGCGATTCTGGCCATGGTCCGCCACCACTTCCCGAGAATCCGACGCTAGCCCAAGTGATGGCACATCAGACACAGATGATGGCAGCCATGATGCAGCAGATGCAGCAGCAGCATCAGCAGATGCACCAGCGGATGCTGCAGCACGCCGAACAGCAGCACCAGCAGTTTGGTCCCCCTCCCCCTCAGTCCAAGTTGCCAGAGTTTCTACGCGTCAGGCCACCCACCTTCTCCAGCACCACCAACCCTATGGAGGCGAATGACTGGCTCCATGCCATAGAGAAGAAGCTGAATCTCCTGCAGTGCAATGATCAGGAGAAGGTTGCTTTCGCCACACACCAGCTTCAAGGTCCTGCGTCGGCTTGGTGGGACAATCACATGGCCACCCGCCCACCAGGTACTGAAGTCACTTGGGCAGAGTTCTGCCGTAGCTTCAGGAAGGCGCAGGTGCCAGATGGGGTCGTGGCACAAAAGAAGAGGGAATTCCGGGCGCTCCATTAGGGCAACAGGACTGTGACAGAGTACCTCCATGAGTTCAATCGCCTCGCGCGATATGCACCAGAGGATGTCCGCACCGACGCCGAGAAGCAGGAAAAGTTCATGGCGGGTCTGGATGACGAGCTGACCAACCAGCTGATATCTGGGGACTACGCTGACTTCGAGAGGCTGGTTGACAAGGCAATCCGTCAGGAGGATCAACGCAACAAGATGGACAGGAAGAGGAAGGCCGCACAGTTCAGGGCACCTCAGGGAAGTCACCAGAGGCCGCGCTTCGCTCCCGGGCAGCAGGGTGGACCTACCACCATGATCGTTCGTCAGCACCGCCCGTTCAACCCTAGCAACTTTCCCCAGGGCGCCAGTGGCAGTCAGAACCACCATGGAGGTCAGTCCAATCGCGGTGCAGCTCCACGCCCACCAATGGCACCGGCACAGACAGGCCCGCCGGCGCAATCCAAGAAGGAGACTGGAGCAAAACCAGGGTCCTGCTTCAACTGTGGCGAGCTTGGCCACTTCACTGACAAATGCCCGAAGCCTAGGCGTGCCGGGCCAAGGTTTATCCAGGCTCGTGTCAACCACGCATCTGCGGAGGAGGCACAAGCAGCACCAGAGGTTGTACTGGGTACGTTTCCTGTTAACTCAATCCCTGCAACAGTACTTTTTTATTCTGGTGCAACGCATTCGTTCATTTCAAAGAAGTTTGTCGGGATGCATGGGTTAATAAGAGAGGAACTTAGCACACCAATGCGGGTTCATACCCCAGGGAATAGCTCCACTTCGGTTCAATTCAGCCCTTCTATAACAATAGAAATTCAAAGATCACCATTTCTAGCCAACCTCATTCTTCTCGAATCCAAAGACCTAGATGTCATTCTTGGGATGGATTGGCTGACCAAGTTTAAGGGGGTCATCGATTGTGCGAATCGCACAGTCACCTTGACCAACGAGAAGGGAGAAACAGTGGTGTATAAATCACTAGTCTCACCAAAGCGAGGGGTCTCTTTGAATTAGATTGAGACGGAAATTCCAGTGGACACTGTGGAGAAGAATTTGAGGAAATTGGAAGATATACCCATAGTCTGCGAGTATCTGGAAGTGTTCCCCGAAGACCTTACTACCATGCCACCCAAGAGAGAGATTGAATTCCGGATTGACTTGGCACCGGGGACCGCTCCAATTTACAAGAGACCGTACAGAATGGCGGCCAACGAATTAGCAGAGGTCAAGAAGCAGGTTGATGAGCAGCTGCAGAAAGGGTACATTCGACCAAGTACTTCACCTTGGGGTGCTCCGGTCATTTTTTTGGAGAAAAAGGATAAGACGAAGAGGATGTGCGTTGATTATCGCGCACTCAACGAGGTCACAATCAAGAACAAATATCCCTTGCCGCGAATCGACGATTTATTTGATCAACTGAAAGGAGCTAAAGTTTTTTCTAAGATAGACCTGCGATCAGGCTACCACCAGTTGAGAATCCGGGAAGAGGATATTCCAAAGACGGCCTTCACCACTCGGTACGGGCTATATGAGTGCACGGTTATGTCCTTCGGACTTATTAACGCACCTGCATTCTTCATGAATCTGATGAACAAAGTGTTCATGGAATTTCTGGACAAGTTTGTTGTGGTATTCATCGACGACATACTTATCTATTCAAAGTCCGAAGAAGAACATGAGCAACATCTCCGTCTGGTACTCGAGAAGTTGAAGGAGCACCAGCTATACGCCAAGTTCAGCAAGTGTGACTTCTGGTTGACGGAAGTCAAATTTCTGGGCCATGTCATTACAGCTCAGGGTGTGGCAGTTGATCCATCGAACGTGGAGTCAGTTACCAAATGGACCCCACCGAGGACCGTGTCGCAGATTCGAAGTTTTCTTGGACTTGCAGGTTATTACCGCCGATTCATCGAAAACTTCTCCAGAATCGCCCGACCCATGACTCAGTTGCTTAAGAAAGATGAGAAGTTTAAATGGACAGCTGAGTGCGATAAGAGTTTTGAGGAGCTCAAAAAGAAATTAGTATCCGCACCAGTTTTGATTCTGCCTGACCAGATGAAAGACTTCCAAGTCTATTGCGATGCATCCCGTCACGGACTTGGATGTGTTCTAATGCAAGAGGGCAGAGTGGTTGCGTATGCCTCGCGGCAGTTACGTCCACACGAAGGGAATTATCCAACTCATGACCTGGAATTGGCAGCAGTGGTTCATGCCTTGAAGATCTGGAGGCACTATCTGATTGGCAACCGCTGCGAAGTATATACGGACCATAAGAGTCTGAAATACATCTTCACCCAACCGGACTTGAATCTCCGACAGCGAAGATGGCTGGAGTTAATTAAAGATTATGACATGGGGATACATTATCATCCAGGCAAAGCAAATATGGTAGCAGATGCTTTGAGCAGAAAAAGCTATTGCAATGCCTTATGCACTGAAGACATGTGTGGCAAATTGCAGCAAGATCTTGAGCACCTAAATTTGGGCATCGTGGAACACGGGTACGTTGCTGCCCTAGAGACACGGCCTACGCTCGTGGATCAAGTCAGAACAGCTCAGGTAAATGATCCTGAAATAGCTGAGCTAAAAAAGAATATGAGGGTCGGAAAAGCCCGAGATTTCCATGAGGATGAACATGGCACAATCTGGTTGGGAGAAAGATTGTGTGTGCCTGACGACAAAGAACTGAAGGATCTCATACTCACCGAAGCTCATCAAACTCAGTATTCAATTCATCCCGGCAGTACTAAAATGTACCAGGACCTCAAAGAGAAATTCTGGTGGGCCAGCATGAGAAGAGAGATAGCCGGATTCGTCGCACTCTGCGATGTTTGTCAGCGAGTCAAAGCAGAACATCAGAGGCCCGCAGGACTGCTACAACCCCTTCAGATCCCGGAATGGAAATGGGAAGAAATCGGAATGGACTTCATCACTGGTTTGCCCAGGACATCGTCAGGGCATGATTCAATTTGGGTAGTCGTGGATCGCCTCACGAAAGTTGCTCATTAGATTCCGGTGCACACTACCTATACGGGGAAAAGGTTGGCAGAGCTGTACTTAGCAAGGATCATGTGTCTGCATGGGGTACCTAAGAAGATAGTATCTGATCGAGGGAGTCAGTTCACTTCAAAATTTTGGCAGAAACTGCAAGAAGAATTGGGGACTCGTTTGAATTTCAGCACGGCTTATCATCCGCAAACTGATGGTCAGACCGAAAGGGTCAATCAGATCTTGGAAGATATGCTGCGAACGTGTGCGCTCGATTTTGGTGGAGCATGGGATAAAAGTCTGCCTTATGCGGAATTCTCTTACAACAACAGTTATCAAGCCAGTTTGCAAATGGCACCGTTTGAAGCGTTGTACGGACGGAAATGCCGCACTCCGCTCTTCTGGGATCAAACTGGAGAACGCCAATTGTTTAGGACGGAAGTATTAACTGAAGCAGAGGAGAAAGTCAGAACCGTCAGAGAAAGGCTAAGAATTGCGCAATCTCGACAGAAGAGTTATGCTGACAACCGCCGAAGAGAGCTTACTTTCGAAGCAGGGGATTATGTGTACCTTCGTGTCACTCCGCTTCGGGGAGTACACCGCTTCCAAACCAAAGGCAAGTTGGCACCACGCTTTATGGGACCATACAGGATCTTGGAACGCAGAGGTGAAGTCGCTTACCAGCTTGAGGTCCCATCTAATATGGTTGGAATCCACGATGTGTTTCATGTATCTCAATTGAAGAAGTGTTTGAGGGTACCTGAGGAACAAGCTAGCTCAGAGCACATTGACATCCAGGAAGATCTGACTTATGTGGAGAAGCCGATTTGTATCCTCGAGACCAGTGAGAGAAGGACCAGAAACAAGATGATCAGGTTTTGCAAAGTTCAGTGGAGCCAAAACTCAGAAGAAGAGGCCACCTGGGAAAGAGAAGATGAATTGAAGGCCGCTCATCCGCACCTCTTCGCCAGCTCTTCCGAATCTCGGGGTTGAGATTCCGTTTAAGGGGGGTAGGTTTGTCACGCCCTGAAGCTCCCCTCCCTTGCTGACGTCAGCCCTGGGGCAATATTGCGCAATAAATACATTAAGGCTTTTCTTTAATAGTAAAAACACAGAGAATCTTCTAAAAATCATAACTAATTCATCCGAGCTCCGATTAAGTCCATTCAAGTCTCAGTAAATTCATAAAAATGTATAGAATCCATTAAAAATGGTTTTGTTTCATGTTTCAGTAGTCTTATAGCATGTTTTGCTTGTATGCTTTGTTTGTCGCGTAGATTTCGCCCGTTTCGTTGATTCGTGGTTTCTCGAAGACGTTGCTGTGGTTCCATCAGTGCGAGAACAAGGCAAGTCATACATTGCAATTGATCATATTGTACCCAATTTACAAATGTCCCGCATTTCTATTAAATATTGCACTGTTTTACAATATCATGTGGGATGGGTCCTATTACTCAGCTATATGTTGTTTCCCTTACGCCATTGATAACTTGGGTATTAAAATGACTAGATGTTGGTTTAGGAGATGCTTAGCCATGCTTAGTTCAACTAGTGCACAAAATGGGGTCACATTAAAGCATAGACTTTGATTATTGGCAATAGCTTTGGATTAGTGCCACCGCAATGGTGTTGGTTAATTAAAGTACACTACATGGTGGGCCGTGGGTGCATGGTTTTGCTAGTCGTGCCCATGGCGATTAAGGACCGGTTCGCGGGATGCCCTGGAAGAACTTATCGTACTTACCACAAGCCAGCGTGGGCAACGGCTGGGCTTGTAGTGTAGCTTTTCTCTAGCCGACGTACCCAGGCGAGGGTGGGCGTGATGGAGTTGGGTCAGCCGGGGTGTCCGGTTGATCGGCTTCCGGATTCACCGCGGCACGAAAGGGGGGCTGCCCGTTGCCTGCTGGGGACGGGGGCGAACCCTAAGGTGTGGTGCGATCGGTTAGAGAGGGTTATGCGAAGGGTCCTGTCACGGCCTCTTTCCGGTATGTCATGGTGGCATGTCGGCGTACGGGAACGTGTCGTGGGGCTGTGTCTTGTGGGTACAGTTGTACACCTCTGATCAGAGTAAAACTATTCGAATAGCCGTGCCCGCGGTTATGGGCGGTCGACCAGATTCACCGTGATTAGTCTCACCCCTAGTTTAGCTTAATGAACTGGTGTAGTTCAGGTGGTTGGTTGGGCCTGTTGCAACGTGGCGTAGCGTTGGACAGTGACTGGTTAATATTGCTCAATTACTACAACTATTTTTAATGTTTTCAACTACTGGTTTTAAATGCCTGCTTTATACAAATGAACCCCGTAGCCTCCTTTGGTTATATCCTGCATCATACCTCTTCTTCCGGTATGACTTGCTGAGTACAGTGGGTAGTACTCAGTCTTGCTCTTTTCCCCCACACCAGAGATGAAGTTTTTCTCAGTTGGAGATGTCTTGAAGAGGTTGGTTTCGTCGCTGCCGTCAAGGGTTGCCTGTGGAATGGAATCGCCCGCTACAGGAGTCAAGTCTTCAGGCTTAGCTCGCTTTTACCTTTTCCGCTGCATTTGTAATCTTTTATATTTTTGTAAGACGTGGATCTGTATGTCAACAGTTGTCGTTTGTGTACCCTGGCTGGTCCTGGACAGGGGTTTAATACACATTCAGCTTAGAAATTCTGGTTCGTGAATTTCTGGGCGTGACAATGAGTAGGGTAGTTCTTCTCATGCGGACGTAACTGACGAGATGCATAGGCAACCACCTTCCCATCTTGCATCAGAACACAACCTAACCCAAGCTTGGATGCATCACAATACACTTGAAAACCCTTCTTTGGATCAGGCAAAATCAAAATGGGAGCTGATATTAAGCGATTCTTCAACTCTTGAAAACTCTGCTCACATTCTTCTGACCACTTGTAGTTTACATCCTTTTGAAGTAATCGTGTCATGGACTTAGCAATCTTGGAAAAATTCTCTATAAACCTCCGATAATATCCTGCGAGGCCTAGGAAACTGCGAATCTCTGAAACTGTCTTTGGTTGTTTCCAGTTGGTTACGGATTCCACATTACTAGGATCAACGGCAACTCCTCCGGCTGAGATGACGTGACCAAGGAACTTCACTTCAGACAACCAAAATTCACACTTGCTAAACTTGGCATACAGTTGATGTTCTTGTAGCTTCTCTAGTGCAAGGCGAAGATGTTCTTCATGCTCTTCTTTAGTTCGGGAATATATGAGAATGTCATCAATAAAGACAACCACGAACTTATCCAGGTATTCCATGAACACCTTGTTCATCAAGTTCATGAAGAATGCAGGGGCATTGGTAAGTCCAAAAGACATAACAGTACATTCAAACAACCCATACCTAGTGGTAAAAGCTGTCTTAGGTATATCTTCCTCTTTGATTCTCAACTGGTGATACCCTGATAGAAGATCTATCTTGGAGAAAACGGTGGCACCTTTAAGCTGATCAAACAAATCATCAATTCTGGGTAGCGAGTACTTATTCTTGATAGTCACATCATTTAGTGCACGATAGTCCACACACATCCTCTGGGTATGATCTTTCTTTTCCACAAAAATAACCGGAGCTCCCCATGGAGATGAACTCGGTCTGATGTATCCTTTCTGAAGCAAATCATCTACTTGTCTCTTGACTTCTGCTAATTCATTGGTCGCCATTCTATAAGGTCTCTTATGGATCGGAGTTGTTCCTGGTACCAAATCTATTCTGAACTCTATATCCCTTTTAGGCGGCATACCAGGTAAATCGTCTGGGAACACATCGGGATACTCCCGGACTATAGGAATCTCTTCCAAAGTCATTTGGTTCAGACTCGACCTTAAAGACTCAGAAGACAATGCATGAACAGTTACAACTCGACCATCATTGCTGGTGAGAGTTACTTTTCTGTTGGCACAGTCTATCACACCTTTATATCTGGCTAACCAATCCATCCCTAGAATGACATCAAGGTCTTTGGATTCTAACAGGATAAGATTGGCCAGAAATGGTACTTCTTGAATTTCTATTCTGACAGAGGGGCTACGTTGCAAAGAGAGTGCTTGATTACTTGGGGTACTAACCATCAAAGGACGTCTAAGATCTTCTACTTCCATCCCATGATTTCCCGCAAAACTCATAGATAAAAATGAAGGTGTAGCACCAGAAGACCTAGAGTGGGGAGCTACTCAAGATGATGGAGACGAGCCGAACGAGCCTTCAATCAACTCCGATGCCCGGAAGACCTAGAGTGCCTTGTCAAGCCGTTGTCTTAGATCGTTGTGTTAGTTTGTTTGTTTAAGTTTGGTTGTGTGTGTGGGTCCTGCATGTGTTTTACATCAGTGGTGGGATGTAAGTGCATGCGTTTGTTTGCTTTTGAGTGTTAGGAAGTTGGTGAGTTTAGTGGTGTGAGAGTCTTCAGTTTTGTAATAATGAAACTCAGTTAAGATCAATAAAAGTTAAGTTAGTAGAAAAGTTAATTCTCTGTCCTAAGAAGTTTTCCCCGGTTTCTTTTCTTGTGATCCTGCCCATGCCAGATGGTGCTCACTCGCAGCAACGGGAATGGCCCCAACATCAACAATAACAACAACAATAATGGAGAGAATCCCACACTTGCCCAAGTCCTGGCTCAACAAGCACAGCTTATGAACATGATGATGCAGCAACTCCAGAACCAGCAGAACCAGGGAAATAACCATGCACCTCCCCAGAACAAGTTAGCAGAATTTCTTCGTGTGAGGCCGCCCACTTTCTCTAGCACCACTAATCCTGTTGAAGCTGGTGATTGGCTGCATGCCATAGAGAAGAAGTTGGATTTGCTTCAGTGCACTGATCAGGAGAAGGTCTCATTTGCATCACACCAGCTGCATGGCCCTGCCTCTGAGTGGTAGGATCACTTCCGCCTTAACAGAACTACTGCTGAACCTATCACTTGGCTTGAATTCACCGCTGCTTTCCGGAAGACGCATATACCATCGGGAGTGGTGTCTCTCAAGAAGAAGGAATTCAGGTCGCTCACCCAGGGATCTCGCACGGTCACCGAGTATCTGCACGAGTTCAACCGTCTGGCTCGTTATGCTCCGGAAGATGTGCGCACTGATGAAGAGCGCCAGGAGAGGTTCTTGGAAGGACTTAATGATGAGCTTTCTTACCCACTCATGACTGGGGATTATCATGATTTCTAGAAGTTAGTGGATAAGGCTATTCGCCAGGAGGACAAGTACAACCACATGGAGCAGAAGAAACGCCGGATTGCTCACTTCAAGGCACAACAGGGGAATAGTCAGAGGCCGCATCTTACTTTAGGACCCCAGTCCATGCCACAGGGAGGTTCTTCGTCTGTTGTTCGTCCGCAGCATCAGTTCTTCAACAACAATGCTGGCAACAACATCCGCAATCAAGCTCCACGCCCTGTTGCAGCTCCAACACAGCAACAGCCTGCCAAGAGGGAGCAAGGCAGCAAGCCCGGGGTATGCTTCAACTGTGGAGACCCAGGACATTACTCTGACAAGTGTCTGAAGCCCCGACGCGTGAAGGTTGTCCCTGCCCAGAGCAACTCTACCGCACCAGCATCAAAGGCCCGTGTCAATCATGTTGCTGCTGCAGAAGCTCAAGGTGCTCCAGATGTGATTTTGGGTACGTTCCTTGTCAACTCAGTTCCTACAACAGTGCTTTTCGATTCTGGTGCTACACCTTCATTTTTATCTATGAGTTTTGCGGGAAATCATGGGATGGAAGTAGAAGATCTTAGACGTCCTTTGATGGTTAGTACCCCAAGTAATCAAGCACTCTCTTTGCAACGTAGCCCCTCTGTCAGAATAGAAATTCAAGAAGTACCATTTCTGGCCAATCTTATCCTGTTAGAATCCAAAGACCTTGATGTCATTCTAGGGATGGATTGGTTAGCCAGATATAAAGGTGTGATAGACTGTGCCAACAGAAAAGTAACTCTCACCAGCAATGATGGTCGAGTTGTAACTGTTCATGCATTGTCTCCCCACTCGACCTTTGAATGGGTGCGCTTCGATTCTTCTCCTTCATCATCACTTACATTGACGACCGGAGGATCTGCTAGGGCTGGGGTAACTTCTTTCTCCACCACACGGACCTTTGGCGCCAATTGGTAGCGAGGGACAAATAGAGCTCTCTTCCTTGCGGTAAGACGAATCCTGGCCTTCTGCGGTGGTGCTTCTCCCTTCAACACGGCTAGTTCCTTCTCCAAACGATCCACCTTGTCCTCTAGCCTACAAATCTTACCACGATTCCGGTCTTCACGATCTTGAGCTGCTAGCACAACCTCCGCGCGGGTTTCATCCATAGCCCACAGCATCTCAACCAAATGCCTTGTGGTAGCATCATTCTCAATCCCCTCAGTCTCAAGGTAGCTGCCACGGTCACTTCCCTGGGGTTGGTGAGGATGGTAGCGATACTCAGTGTCGGCCAACTAATCACTGTAGCGATCGCGGAGCTCTCCTATGGCGATCCTTGCCACCTCCTGACATGCATGAATGTAGTTTCCTCCTCCAGCTTCGAACATCACTGATGGGATATCTTCACTATTACTGTTCAAGGTGACTTTGACTCGGCACTTCTCTTCATCACGATCATGAGGAATCTGGGCATACAAAGGGGCAGTCCCAAATCCTATGGCAAAGGACATCGTACGCAACTCCTGGACAAATCCCTCAACACCAAACAAGTACTCAAGCTTGTAGCGCAGCATCTAAAGACAAGTGAAAGGAGGGAGTTAAGACATTTATCCAATTAATAGCACAAGTTTTTAGATTAATTTGAATAAAGTTAGAAAATCAAAGTAAAAAGTAAGTAAATAAAGTAAACCAAGCTTGCAAGATAAGTTGAAACAAGGTCACAAATTTTGTACTTTTGAACAACAGGTTCCAAAAGAAAATAAAAGAAAGTTATAAAATCAACATGCTAAATTTATTTCATTGCAGCAAAATAAAACAATGTTGTAAAACATTTGCTGTTAAATGAGCCATTAGTACAGTAATAGATGTACAGTACTAACAACACTAGAATAAATTTTGAATGAGAACCACTAAAAGAGATTATGAAGTGCATGTGCTATTAGTTTGGTTTAATTAAAAGAGAAAGGGAGGAGAGCAGTTCTACTTTTCCAATATTTTTAGAGGGCTTCTATGGGTAACCATTTGGCATAACCTAGGGTCAAGGAGGCTCTGATACCAACTTGTCACGCCCGGAATTTCTATCCAAAATTCCAAACGCTTACATGTGTGTGAACCCTCGTCCAGGAATCAGCTGAGGCACACAATAACAAATTGATAATAGAGTACAATTGTTACTCTAATTAATAAGCGCATAAAATGTCATTACAGAGGTAGATAGTTCCTCTCAATCAATAAAGATCTAAGCAGCGGAAAAAAAAAGATAAACGGCGCAGACGACTCCACTCCACAGGCAGCTTGACCAGGGCTACACCTAATCCTCCACACCATCAGCATCACTGTAGAACTCTTCCTCTGATGAATGATTGCAAGGTGAGTATATGACATACTCAGCAAGCCACGCAGCAAATATGCAAGTGCACAAGGACACCAAAGAATGGCATAATATAGGGCTCATTTGCAAAAGCAGCATTTAGCAAACATTTGAGAATTATAAAACAGTAGAGTAATTAATCATCAATTTTAATCAACACTAAACAGCACACCCATGCTGCTCAGGCCCAACCATCCTGAACAACCATGCCCGGCTGTACAGATCTATCTCCAAACCAGGAATATACCATTCCAAACCAGGAGCTAAACAAATTATTACCAGTTATAGCATCTTTTATTATGGTGAGAAGTGTGAAACTACTCACGAAAGACATTGTTAGACCCGCCCATAACTGCGGGCACGGCTATTCAAATAGTTTACTCTGGCCAGAGGTGTACCACTGTACCCACAAGACACAGCCCCACAACATGTCACCATGTGCCTCAATACCACCACGGTACCTCGGAAAGGAGCTGTGACAGTACCCCTCGCACAACACAATCCACCACAGCGCACCTTTCCTGGATCATAATCACCCCCTTATAAACAAGGCATGGACTCCCCAGCGACCCCCGTGGGCTTATCTCCGCCACTTCTCAGTCTGGTGCTCTGCAATGAACCATGCTATACAAAAGGTAAAGCCGTTGCCCACGCTGGCTTGTGGTTGGCACGGTTAATGTTTCACAACCGAAACTCGTGAACCGGTCCTTAATTGTCATGAGCACGACTCTCAAAACCATGTGCTCACAACCCACCATTATCAAGTTTTAGTTGGCAAGTAATTAATTAACCAATCACGATTGACCATCGTGAACTATCATTAAGCCATCATTAAATAATAGTGAGTCATAAGTTATCCCAATAGTGTGCTAATGTTTCTAAGCATGGCTAAGCAATCATATCTAATATCTAGCTGAACCAATATATATAGCCCAACTAGTCAAGTTATAATAACCCAAGGTATCAAGGAATAAAGTAATCAAGAACAAAAGGGCTATAACAAACAATAGGTTAATTCCACCCAATGACATTCGAAAATAAATGCAATAGTTGAATAGAAACAATAGCTTTAAACGGGATCAACATGCTCAAAGGGTTGTTTGGGATCTGTGTGACTTGCCTTGCTGGCCTTGGAACTCTTCAAATTCTTCTCCTGCGAAAACGGACTCTCCGGAAACGTCGGAATCTAAACAGAAAGGAGCAAAACACCAAAACAGCACATAAACAAGCATGAACTGTACATGTGGATATTTTTAACATGTAGATCTCAATTTTAGAAAAATTTAGAGACTTGAACCAACTAAATCCGAGCTAGATGAATTAGTTATGAATTTTCAAAGATTAAATCGGATTAAATCATTTATTTAGATTTTAATTGAATTATGACGCAATAATGAATTATTTTTGAAAAGGAAAAGGGAATTATTGCGTCAGCGGCTAGGGTTCGCGGTGAACCGGGTGCACGGCGGCGGCTCACAGAAACGAACGGCTGAAATCTTTCCATCCAAAACGAACGGCCGAGATCGACCGGTCCACGGCCGGACCACGGGAGACGACGACGACGACGTCAGCGGTGACGTCACCACAGGCGGCGGCTCGGGCGCGCAAGCTCGCCGGCGAACGACGGCGCGACGATGCGAACGGAGGACACCAACACGTAGAGGGCGACGCGGCGAACTCACCGGTGACCAAAACAACGGCGGAAGATCAACGGACGGCGACGGCGTCGAGGAAGAAACGGCGGTGACCTTCAGCTTGACAACGGCGACGGTGTTCCGGTGGCCTACGGTGACGACGGAGGGGCGGACGAGGTCGGCGATGACTTGGCGATCACGACGGTGACTTTCCCGAGCGGCAACGACGACCAGAGCGACGGCGACGCACGGCTGGACGAACAGCGACGACGGCGGCGCTAGGCTACACGGTGCTAGGGCTCTACCGGTGACGAGAGGCGAAGGCGAGGGTGGCGGCAGGTAGCGGCGGGCTTGGGGGGGTCCTTTTATAGGGGTTGGAAGGCGGCGGCGAAGGCCCACGGCGACCGGCGACGAGAAGGAAAGATTAGGGTTCGAAGGAGAGAGAGACGAATCCGATTCGAGATCGAATCCGCGAATTTCCAAACGATTTAGCCGACGATTCCAAAAGAGAAAAGGTAGAGGAGATCCCGAAGATCATTTCCCCTCTATTGATTTCACCGGAAATGGAAAGGGGCGGCTGGATTTGGAAGGAGACGACGGCGACGCGGCGCTAGGGTTCGGGCGGGCGACGGCGCGAGGAAGACGACGGCCCTGACAGGTGGGCCCCACCTATCAGCGGGCGGACGCGCGCGCGCGAGCGGGCGGCTCATCTTCGGGCCGGACTGGGCCAGGAGAGAGAGAAGGTTTTGGGCCGACTTTAGGCCCAAAGCCAAAAGAGACTTTTAAAACCTTTTCCAATTTAAATTACTCATGAAATGCAATTCCATTTATTAAAAATACCTCCTTGGCTCAAATAAATCCCAGAAAAATCTAGGAATTATAGAGTTAAGCAAAGTATTTAATGAAATTTTATCTGGCCCCATTTTATATTGGAATTTATTAATTAAAATTAGATCTTCTCTTCTAGGCTTTTAAAATAAATTCTAATAATTCCAATTAAACAACAATTTATATATTTAGGATTTTTAGGGTGTGGCATTTCGACAGTCTTAGGTCCACGCGCATGAAACTGAACCCCGAAAAGTGTGTGTTCGGCGTGCCAGCGGTCAAACTCCTCGGTTTTCTAGTCTCCTCCCGAGGCATAGAAGCTAATCCTGAGAAAATACGCGCGATAGAGAGGATGCGCCCCCCCAGCAAGCTTATTGATGTGCAGTGCGTCACTGGATGCATGGCCGCGCTAAGTCGATTCATATCGAGGCTGGGAGAGAGGGCGCTGCCCCTATTCAAACTCCTCAAGCGCCCCGGGCCGTTTGTGTGGACAGAGGAGGCGGAGCAAGCTCTCAATCAGCTGAAAGCTTACCTGACCTCCCCTCCCATCTTGGTAGCCCCAGGGACGGAGGAACCATTGCTGCTTTACTTGGCTGCGACCCCCCACGCGGTGAGTGCCACCCTAGTAGTCGAGCGCGACGAGAGCAGACCGGGAGCCCCTCGACTGGCGATGGCCCTTCATCCCCCGAAGGCTCGGTACCTGAAGCCCCCAACCCCCGGGAGGACCCCGAGGCCCCCGTGGGAGGAAGGGAGGCTCTGGCGGGTGGTCCCGAGGCCTATAGTCCTGACATGACCCGAGACCCCCCTGGGGCCCCTGAGCAAGGGCACCCCGGGTCTCTTGCCCCTGACAACAAGGACCGGCCCCACCGAAAGGTGCAACGGCCCGTCTACTTTGTCAGCGAGGCACTCCGGGATGTGAAACCCCGATACCCATAGGCCCAGAAGATGCTTTACGCAGTCTTAATGGCCTCAAGGAAATTGCGCCACTACTTCCAAGCACATCGGGTTTCCGTAGTGACGTCCTACCCTCTCGGCCAAATCTTGCACAACCGAGAGGGTACTGGTCGGGTCGTGAAGTGGGCCATCGAGCTTGCTGAGTACGACCTGCATTTCGAACCATGGCACGCGATCAAAAGCCAGGTCCTGGCTGACTTCATCGCGGAGTGGACCCCAGTGGAGGACCCTGTTCCGTCCAACGTTCCCTCCCTCTCCGGAGATGGAGAGGACCCAAACGCCGACATTCGTGCTGGGCACTGGGTTATGCATTTCGACGGCTCCCTCAACCTTGAAGGTGCAGGGGCCGGAGTCACGCTGACTTCACCAAGTGGGGACGTCCTCAAGTACGTCGTTCGGCTCGATTTCCGAGCCACGAACAATATGGCGGAATACAAAGGACTCCTAGCGGGATTGAGGGCGGTGGTCGGAATGGGCATCCGCCGCCTACTCGTCCTAGGCGACTCCCAGCTGGTCGTGAATCAAGTCTCCAAGGAGTACCAGTGCACCGACCCGCAAATGGACGCATACGTCCGTGAAGTGCGACGCATGGAACGTCACTTCGACGGACTCGAGCTCCGGCATGTGCCCCGATGCAACAACGCAGTCGCTGATGAGTTGTCGCGCATCGCGTCGGCACGAGCCCCACTCCCCCCGGGGACCTTCGAGGAAAGGCTCGCGCCGCCGTCAGCGTGTCTAAACCCCCCGAGGGACCCCGGCGCCGCGCCCTCCGCCCCGACCCTTGACGACCCTCGGGCCCCGGAGTGGAGATAGGTATGACCCGTCCCGTCAGAGGCATGATTCGGAGCTCCCTCCACGAGAAGGACGGTCGCCACAAGTCTTCACCCATTTATGAGGGAATGACAGGACTGTCCCCCGTGTCAGGTGGGGGACGGCGCTGGGTCCCGCTCAAGAACGAGCTGAGGCTTAGCTTCCGGACGAAGGCATGGATCGAGGTCCGGTCAAGATAGGGTGGGTCCTCGCTTGATAGAAGAGTAGGTTGAGGTGGTGCATGTGGTATCCCTTTGAGATATAAAAGAAGGACCTTGCCCACCAAGAAAGGGGACGAGACGGAATAGACCTAAGCTCTTGGAAGAGAAGGCAGGCGAGCTCTCCGGAGTTTTGGAACCTTTGTAACACTCATCCATAAATCCCACACACAGAAGTAGGGTGTTACGCTTGATAGCGGCCCGAACCTGTATAATCCCGGTGCCCGTGTGCGTTTTTGCAGGGTTCAGGGTGGATACATTATCTCCCGAAGCGAGCCTCTTCCCCCGGCCGAACTCACGAAAGGGGGGTCTCACGATCTCCCGCTAGAGAGGGTCACTCCTCGATAGCGACCATGCGGGTTGGGGATGACCGCGTGAAGAAGACGGCGGCGCAGAACCTCCGACACAAGTTCGATCTGGCAACATTCAACGATGGCGAGGCCATTGAAGACTTTCGTGCTACACTTCAACGGCATGGCCGCGACTCTAGCTACTTTGGGTGAAAAGCTGGAGGAGAGCATGATCGTCAACAAGATCATCCGCAGCGTGCCAAAACATCTCAAGCATATCGTGGTCGTGATCACAACTTTGCTCGATGTGTCGATGCTCACCGTTGAAGGCCTTACCGGGCGGCTCCGGGCAGTGGAAGATGCAGACGAGGAGCCACCAGCGTTGCTGTACCTCACTGAGGAGCAATGGGACGCACGATGCGAGAAGCTGGAAGCAGAGAACCACTCCGGCAACGGCTCCAACGGCGGCACAGGGCAAGGTGGAGGAGGAAAACACAGTTGTGGGCGTGGTCATGGCAATGGAAAAGGCTCATCATCAAGTGGGCCATCCAACTCTAGCAAGTGCACATGCAACGAGTGTAGGCGGTTTGGCAAGTTGGGCCTTTGGGCTCGCGAGTGCCACTCGAAGCCCAAGAAAGAAGTGGCCCATGTCGTCCAGGAGGAAGGGGAGGCCGCGCTGCTTCTCCTGAAATCGTCGCCAACTCTATCCCCTTCTCCTGCGGTGGCGGTATCCCTGCAAGACATGAGCGCGTCGGCGCTGCCCGCACCAGTGGTAACATCGCCCCTTGGAGTTCCCCAGCGCAACTCGTCGGTGATTCCGCTCCTGTAGGCCGACCTAGTGATGCGGAGGGCAGAATAGGAACTCGGTGGCGGCGACGGGATCCGGCGGACCTGAGGCGACGACGGTGGCATCCGGCACCTAGATCCTGCTCGGGGAAGAAAAGGTGCTTGCCCACTTGGATGAGGAGAAGGAGCGCGATGCAGAGACATGGGTCCTGGACACTGTTGCCAACAACCACATGTCGGGATCTGTTGGCGGCTGTTAAGTGCTAAATTCATACGGCTAATACCTGCATAAAACTCAGATAATAAGACATCCAACATAGTGATAGGATTTATTTCTAACATATTCCACAAGTGTTGGTGTTTATTTGATGCAGGTCATAAACCACCAAAGTTGGGAGGGAAATCAGACTAAAGTGAAGAAAGAACCCATCCATACAAGAGATGGGCTTTAGACTACATCAAAATACTAGAGAATCAGCCCAAAATTGCAAGAAACAGATAATTAGAGCAAGAAGCATCCACAGGCCAAATTCTGGGCCTGTTGGGCCATGCCAGGGTTCGGCCGAACCCATCTCTCCACCATTGATCTCGTGGTTTGGCGTGGACGTCCCAGATACATTCTTGATGACGGTTGGAGGGCACTTCGGACATTTTCCGTTCCACAACCGTCATTACCTGCCTATTTAAGAGCTTCACTCCTTCACTCTCAACACATATTTTCAAGCTTGAGCTGAATTATAAGAGGCTCTATTGTACTATTTTGTATACTAGAATTAGGAAGAGAGTAGAGTAGAAGAAGTCGGAGGAATTCCGGAGTTGTCGGTAATCCTCTCCTGTTTCTTTTATTCTGTTAATTACTCTGCTTTCAATATAATTATCTTTCTGAGTAATTTAGATTTACTTGTGAGAATTACCTCTTGGTTAGTACCTAATCATCATACGGGATTATTGTTTGCTATAATCAACTAAAATATAGTGATTGCTTTAGTGAGTTATAAACACTAGAAGAGTATATATTAATTGCTTAGACGTGGTGTTTAGGTAATCAATAGCTAGTAATTGCTGCGTATCCCACAGTATGTTTGAGGTGGGTGTAGAGGTGGCACTTAAGTCCTCCCTACCTGGGTACGTAGTAGAGCGACATTTGGGAACAATGTTGCCAGTGCCTGGAGTATTGCATTAGGATTAAAATTAAGCTTTCTGTAGACACTGTTTCTCACTAGGAAATCTTCTCTATCCTTTGCCCACCTTAGCTTAGTGTCCTTGGGTGAACCTGATAAGGAAGTAATACCTGTTTCCTGTGGAAATCGATACCTGAGAATACTCCTAGGTGAAGTGCTACATCGGTATCTTCCGTGCGCTTGCGGATTTTATCTGTAATGTTAAGAAATACCAACAGGATCCCGAGCGGCGTTCGCGAAGCTGGACACGGCGGTGCTTGGGCCGGTGCGCTTCGGCGACGACTCGATGGCATGGATCGAGGGCCGCGGGACCATCGTGTTTGTGTGCAAGAATGGAGAGCTCCGATCGTTCTCTGACATCTACTATATCCCACGATTGACGACGAACATGTGAGCGTCGGGTAGCTCGATGAGGCCCGGTGCAAGGTCGACATCGATGACAGCGTGATGTGGATTCGGGAGCCCTACCAACGGTTGCTGGCGAAGGTAAAGCGCACGGCAAACTGGCTGTACATGCTCCACATCAAGTTGGCATAGCCGTCGTGCCTGGCGCTGCATGGGCATGGTGACGAGGTGGCATGGTGCTGGCATGAGCGCTTCGGAGACGTCAACATGGCAGCGCTACGGAAGCTAGCCTGGGAGGAGTTGGTGCAGGGATCGCTGGAGATCGGGCAGCTCGAGCAGCTGTGCGAGGCGTGCCAAGCCGGGAAACAACGACGTACCTTGTTTCCTGTGCAGGCCGAGTACCGTGCACGACAGCTGTTGGAGCTGGTGCACGGCGACTTGTGCGGTCCAATCACGCCGGCGACACCATGGGGGAACAAGTATTTCCTGCTGTTGGTGGACGACCTTAGCCGATACATGTGGGTAGCCGCGATTCCTTCAAAGGATTGTGCAGCGGCTGCCGTCAAGGACACCCAGGCGTGTGCAGAAGGCGAATCCGGACGAAAGCTCAAGGGACTCTGTACTGATCGCGGAGGTGAATTCACCTCGATCGAGTTCGTGGAGTACTGTGTAGCTGAAAGCATACATCTAAAGTGGCTTTGGGAGAGGTACATGAAGGAATTTGTGGAACTCATCAATCGGTTGCTTAGGAGAGCGGGGTTCTATTGGCCGAGGATGATTGAAGATTGCTTCAAATATTATAGGGGATGCGAAGCATGTCAACGATTCGGCAATGTTCAATTGGCGCCCGCCGCCGTGTTGAATCCTATCATCAAACCAAGGCCATTCCGAGGTTGGGCTTTGGATTTCATTGGTCAAATTTATCCTCCGTCATCAAAGGGGCATAGGTTCGTACTAGTTGCAACGGATTACTTCACCAAGTGGGCCAAAGCCATGCCGCTCAAGAATTTGACTCATACGGAGGTAATTGACTTTATTTTGAAGCATATTATCTATAGATTAGTTATTCCGCAAACATTGACTACAGATCAAGGAGCTTCTTTTATATCTAAGGAAGTGAAGAGTTTTACCGAATCTTATGGTATTAAATTGTTGAGTTCTTCTCCTTACTACGCTCAGGCTAATGGACAAGCCGAGTCCAATAATAAGACGTTGAAATTAGTCAAAAAGAAGATCGAGGAACACCCAAAGAAGTGGCATGAAGTGCTTTCTGAGGCATTGTGGGCGCATAGGATATCTAAACTTGGTGCCACTAAAGTCACTCCTTTTGAGAGTATTTATGGTCAAGAAGCCATTTTGCCGGTTGAGGTGAATCTTGGCTCTCTTCGGTATATCAAGCAAGATGATTTATCAAGTGAAGACTACAAGACCTTGCTGGGAGACAATCTTGATGAAGTCATCGACAAGCGCTTGAAGGCTTTGGAAGAGATAGAGAAAGAGAAGAAGAGGGTGGCCAAGGCATACAACAAAAGGGTGAAAGCAAAGTTATTTCAAGTTGGAGACTTGGTTTGAAAAACAATTTTGCCTTTGGTTCCTCGATCCAGAGAGTTCGGTAAATGGTCTCCTAGTTGGGAGGGTCCTTATTGGGTATGCGGCATTGTTCGGGGGAACATGTATTTTTTGGAGACACTTCAAGGAGAGCGTTTTTAGCGAGCAATCAATGGGAAATACTTGAAGAAATACTTCCTGAGCGTTTGGCAAGATGCTTAGGAAGTCCTATGGCCCGGTAATTGGATTATCACCCTAAGACCAAAAGATGTTCTATGCTTTTAGATTCACCTTGTTCATCAAAAAGGTAGGGGGGCATGTGTTTACACTCAAATTTGGCACCTAGGAATAAAATAGGGAAAGTTGCCAAAGTTTGGAAGTCTACTGGTGTTTTCCTCTGGAGGACGGTCTGACCGCCGTGTATAGGCCTGTCAGACCACGGCTTGAACTCCGGTCAGACAAGTGGTGTGTGGTCGGTCTGACCGGCAGAGTCCAAGTCCAGGACTGTTTCGTCGGGTCACGAGGTTTCCTTGCTCGGGAAGGCATATTTCGGGTTTCCTTTGGATTCTATCCCGAGTTGGACGTGGAGGAGGGCCTATAGAGGGCAAGACCAACCTATATTTAAGGGACATGGCCGGTTCATTGTAAAAATCAATCAACTATCAATCAATCGAATCGTTCTTTTACTTTTGCTTCTAGTTCTAGTTTAGTTTGTCCATCTTTGTCGATTTGCGCCGTAACTCGTCCGACGCCGCTGCGAGATTGCGACACCTCTTTGTAGGTTTGTCCTGAAAACCTTCCCACGAGACGAGTAGCTATCCATCGTTCTACCTAGAATCGGCTCCGCTAGCCGGTTTAGTTATCAAAACCCATCTTGGTTTAGCTTTGGCTAGATTGAGGTGGTTGGCGACTCTGAGATCGCCGCAAGGCGTTTAGGTGCTGCGATCGTGCTTGTCAACTTGTCACAAAAAGTTGCCAACAACTGCGCCCTACAGCTCGCAGCAGAATGGCGTCGTCGAGCGCCGAAACGACATGGTGGTGGTGACGACAAGGAGCATGCTCAAGTTGAAGGGACTGCCCGGATGGTTCTAGGGAGAGGCGGTAAGCACAGCTGTGTATGTGCTGAACAGGTGTTCGACGAAGAGCGTGGACGGCATGATCCCGTTCGAGACGTGGCACAGGAAGAAGCCGGCAGTACACCACCTGCAGATGTTCGGCTGCATCATCTACATCCGGAACACAACGCCGCACCTGACGAAGCTCGAGGATCGTGGCCGCAAGATGATCTTCGTCGGCTACGAGTGTGGGTCTAAGGCGTACTGCGCCTACGATCCCGTCACAAAGCGTGTTCATGTGATGCGTGACGTGGTGTTCGATGAGCAAGCCCAGTGGGACTGGGGCACTAGCAGCGATGATGGAGAGCTAGGTGGTGGCGACAACATCTTCACGGTGGAGTACTCCACTATGGAGCCGACAGCCTCAGTGGTTTATGGTGCCACTGCAGAGCCGGGGGAGTAGTTGCCGCATCCTGGCAGGGCTGGTGGCGAGGAGCCGACGTCAGGTGAGCAATCACCGCATCTCAGTGGGGATCGCGACACGGAGCTGGAAACCGGCTCACCAGCAGGCATCGACAATGACTACCTGGACGCTGACCACGATGATGATGCCCCACTCCGGTTCTGCAGCATCAACGACATCATCGGGCCAGCCTCGCCATGTGGCTTCGCACCATGTGCATTGGTGGCGGAGGAGCTGTATGCAGTGAGCTCTGATGAGCTTGCCTTGTTCGATGAGGCAGAGCGATTGATGGCGAAGATGGAAGCGATTGAAGACAACAAGACTTGGTCGCTGGCGGATCTTCCACCTGGTCGATGTGCGATTGGGTTGAAATGGGTGTTCATGGTGAAGAGGGATGAGCATGGAGCAGTGTGCAAGCACAAGGCGCGTCTCGTGGTGAAGGGCTATGCGCAACGGCAAGGCATCGACTACGACGAGCTGTTTGCTCCGGTGGCGCGGTTGGACTCGGTGCACCTGCTCATCGCCCTCGCGGCGCACAAGGGGTGGGAGCTGGACCATATGGACGTCAAGTATGCGTTCCTCAATGGGGACCTGCAGGAAGAGTTCTATGTGGAGCAGCCGGCCGGGTTCGTCATCGCCGACAAGGAGCACAAGGTGCTCAAGCTACGGAAGGCGTTGTACGGGCTGCATCAAGCACCGCGCGCCTGGAACGCGAAGCTGGACAACACACTGCAGTCACTCGGTTTCAAGAGGAGTCCATCGGAGCACGCCATCTATGTCAGGCGGAACGGCAACGCACAGCTGGTGGTCGGGGTCTACGTCGACGACCTCATGATCACTGGCTCCAACTACGACGACATCAGGCAATTCAAGAAGGAGATGGCTGCTGCATTCAAGATGAGCGATCTCGGTCAACTTCACTACTACCTGAGCATTGAGGTGAAGCAGAGCGCAAGTGGAATTTTGCTCAGCCAAGGAGCTTATGCTACCAAGAACCTGGAGAAGTGTGGCATGGAAGGGTGCAATCAATGTCAAGTGCCCATGGAGACACGGTTAAAGCGGAGCAAGTTCAGCTCGGAGCCGTCGGTCGACGCGACGGCATATAGAAGCATCGTCAGGAGCCTGAGGTACCTGGTTAACACCTGTCTTGATCTTGCTTTTGCTGTTGGGTATGCTAGCCGGTTCTTGGAAGATCCACGAGAGGACCATCTCGCTGCTGTGAAGCACATCCTACACTACGTGGCGGGAACCAAGAATTTGGGAGTTTGGTTCAGCAGGAAGGTGGAAAAGGAGGCGTACCTGAGGGGGTTCAGTGACAGCGGTTATGCTGGTGATGTCGATGCTAGGAAGAGCATGACTGGGGTGATTTTCTTCCTCGGCAGCAGCCCAATCACTTGGCAATCCATGAAGCAGAAGGTGGTGGTGCAGTCAAGCTGTGAGGTGGAATACATAGTAGCCGCAAATGCTGCTTGTCAGGCATTGTGGCTTGCTCGTGTGCTGGCAGAAGTGCAAGGATCGACACCGAGAGCGCCAATGCTAAGGGTGGACAACAAGTCTGCCATTTCCTTGACCAAAAATCCAGTACTCCATGGACAGAGTAAGCACATTCAAGTGAAGTATCATCTAGCCCGGGAGGCTGCGGAAAATGGCCTGATCAATGTGGAGTTCATCAGGAGCGAAGAACAGCTGGGCAACATTCTGACGAAGCTGCTGGGCAAGACCAAGTTCCATGAGCTACGTTCAAAGATCGGCCTGATCAACATCAGTAATGAGCACAGCAAGTCTTAGGAGGAGATTGTTAAGAATAATCCTTGTGTGCTGATTAGTAGTAGCTCTATATGGTTAGTTGTGCATGTCTGCTTGTTTTGGCCTAATTGGAGGCTATGGTTGCTTTCCTTGTAATAGCTTATTTTAAGCAATGGAATAGTCTGGAAAAGCTGTCAATTCAGCAGCACCAAACAAGACCGTGTTCCTCTGTTCGCATGAGTTTTTTTTTTGTGTGTGTGTTGGCCGTGATCTCATCGGCGACGTGGTTTACATCGTCTCTCCGGCGTGATTATGACATAGAACACCACCTAAGGTTGGTACTACTGCAAACAATCGACAAATGGCTCACCGCTTGAACAGGAATCGACGACGGGGGGGCTAGGTCGGAGTCGGAGAAGGCGGTGGTCGATCTCCCTCCTCGCTGCATAGATCCGTGAGATTCTTGGGGCATTTTGTAGAAGACGATGAGGCAAAATCAGTGGCGCAGCAACTCAGCCGGATTCAGCTTAAGGCGACGGGAATGGCGACATGATCCCACGGCTGCGCTTTGACGACGGTGTGGCCACGCTCCAGAGCTCCCGTGGCGAGGTCGGTGTTCCTGGGGATCGGCTGCAAGAAACGGGGCGAAATCAGAGCAGAGGCTATGGCGTGCTGCGGTGAGTCGGGAACGAAAGAAAAATGGCGATGACGATGACCCATTGGGCGGCAGTTATGGAGTCATCCCGACGGCCAGCAAGAAGATGAAGGCGAGGAGAGCAAGGGGAAACTCTCCCACTTTGATTTCTTGGCTCTGGGGTGAAGTGTGAGTAGAGAGGGAGCAGCTTGGAGAGCTGGAGTCAAAGAGGAAGCGAAGAACGGTGCCACCACACGAGATACGTGTCGGCATGCATGCCTGTCGTGGGTGCCACGTGACATTTTGCGTGCACCCAGGGTGGAGTTAGCCTAGGACATTGACATGTGGGGCAGGACGTGGTACACTAGGCAAGGGTTAGGAGGATGGGTAGGAAGCAGAGTGAACATCTGTTTTGGTTAATTTTTCAGGAATTTCTTTCTCTCCTTCTTGGTTAAATAGTTTGAACTAGTTAGAAAAATGCTAAAATTATGTGCTCTGATGTGGAGATATCCTGAGTTTCCTAGTTTCCATTTTTCAAAGTTTCACTCTAAAATTAGAAATATTTTTATTTCTGGCAAAAAGGTGAAAAGGGGTATGCTGAGAACTAAATTGACTTTTAAGGAGGTCAAAACTAAGTGTAAAAATTCTAAAAAATATATATTAACTTGTGATAAATAATCTAGTATTTTAATAAATTATAAAACCTATACCCTCATGTTCAACTTTAAGCACATTTAGAAGTTGCTTCATTTTGCCGATTAGATTTCTAATTAATTAAGTATGATTATACTTGACCGATATACTTGAGGTAGTAAAAAGGGTGATAAAATGATGAAACCTTCATAGTTGTCATCTTAGGTTGTCTAATTGACATGAGGACCTTCAAGGAATTTTATGTTGCTTAGATTTGTTACAGCGTCTCTATGTTCATTTAACATGTACCAATCAGCAAAACAAAGAAAATCATTCAAGCCAATAAATTGGACTTCACTCAAAACATATACTCAAGCACACAGTGACTAGTTACTCAATCTACTAGCCAAAAGCTATGTGTGATCGGGTAGATTATTTAATAAGCGAAAAATTAATGAATAGACTATGAGGTTACAAAATTACCGATTGGTCATTCAATAAAGTTAAATACAAAGAGGTTTCGACTTGGCTTAAAAGCTAAAAGGGAGAAAAATGGTGGAGCTTTGTGGATTATTTGTGTCGGAGGGTAAACTCTTCAAGCTGGGGATTGTGGGACCCCCTTTCTGGTTCGGACCAGGGACACGGGTGAAGGTTTGAGAGTTGATGGGAAAGACATGCGGAGGGCGTCGGGCCCCTCGGGAGTGATGGAGATGTATGCGGTTTATACATGTTCGGACCAGGGACTCATGTGCGTGGTTGATTCTGGTGGGAGAATACAAGTGCTTTCTTTCTCTAGGTTTCGATCCCCCTTTCTTGCAGGCATTGGTCTCCTTTTATATCTTAAGGGGTTACCACAAAGGCCCAAGACCTAACTTCAAGGGAAAGGACAACATTCTTTACAGGTAATTAATGTGTGTTTGTCCTCCCGACATGGGAAGCCACGCGCGCCTTACCACGGCATGGGCTCCATCCCATCACGCCGGCCGACACGGGCGAATACCCATGTCATTCCTTTTTAACTGTCGACGACTACTGGCCGTCCGGCCCCACCAAGGGGTAGGGATCTCTCAAACAGACCAGCATGGAAAAAGCTGGTCTGAGTCCAAATGAGAGGCAGAAAGCCGCTCATTAATGGTGACGGGATGGGGCAGGCATAGGCCATGCCCTCTGCTAGTAGGAGGCGCATGCGCACGGCGCCCTGTCCTAGGCCTGCACGCCGTCACATCCGTCATTCCGGCTGCAAATGGTCTGTCAGTGCGCATGCCCGCCGCATTAAATGCGGTGTTCATTAAATGTGGTGGTTGGGTGCTGGGAGCGCCCGCCCAGGGCGCACACGCGAAACAAAGCATAGAGGGCCTCAGGACGGCCTGACCCCTGACGTGGGAGGCAGCCGCTGCTCCACCCCAGGGACCGACACCCTCGGGGGGCACCACGTGGGCTGGGGGTGGCCTTCGCCCTCCTTAAGGGGTACCCTCGGGCCCATATCACCGACAATCTGGTATCGAGTCAGCTTGATCTCTTATATCATTGTTCCCCTCGTGCAAGTGAAAACTTAAATTAGTCAAGCTACTCCTAAAATGTGTTGGTAGATTTTATTAGCGCTAATGCACTCTCTGAAAAAAAGATAAGACTTCATTAACGTAGCAACTTATAGATTTCGCCACCAAGATTATAGGGTCATTTGTTTTCTGGAAAAGAAATGTTTTCCCTATAATAGTAGCTAAAGATTCATATCATCCCAAATGAAAGTCTGGCAAAACCATTTTAAACATAAGAATCATCTCAAGATTTTTTTTATGAAAGTTATAGAAACTCCTATAATGTTATTAGAAACACAGCATTTGACATGTTAAACTATTAGTTAAATTTTCAGGTTGTTACACCCCCGACTCGGGATTATAAGATAAAAACCTTATCCCTTACGGTCTAAGTCCCCTATAGATACTTTACAATCGTAACCGACTAGGATTATGGGATATTTCCTTGACATACAAGATAATACAATACCCGAATCCTTATCTTTTACTATGAATTACCAGTCACGTAATGTAACCCTGTGGGTATATGGTACCATAATCTCCACAGTGCCTTATAATACTACTAGGAGACAGATCAGGTATCACAGGAGAAGCAGGAGACATTTTGAGAGCAAGCACTCCTAGAGAAGCACTTTCTGTCGTGGTTCTATAAAACAATTTAATTCACAATCATGGTTCTATAAATAATTATTAATCACTTTCCGTCGTTAAATTTATTTAGCACTAGCACAACAGAGGAAAAAAAATCAAGAAAACCTGGTATGATGCAAGTTTTCACAAAAATTGTTGATGATAGTGATTTTTTATTTCTTTCACGGTGTTAAGTAGGCTGACCATTTTTTGTGCGGGACCTAGGATTGAAGCCTAAGGTCCTGTTTGTTTCAGCTTAAGATTATTATAATCTAAATTATAAAACTAGATTACTAAAAGTTGGATTATAATAAGCCGATATAGAATAAGCTGTTAGCTGTTTGTTTCTCTGGATTATTATTTGTTTGTTAGCTGTTAGTCACCCAATAATTTAAAAAAACACCTGTAGAGTGGTTTACCAGATTATAGTAATCTAGCTTATAGATTATAATAATCTATCATAATAAGCTATCAGTTTGTTTCAGCTTACTTCTAATAATTCAGATTATAATAATCCTAAGCTGAATCAAATAGGGCCGAGCATCTCCAACAGTCTCTTCAAATCTGACTCTCCAAATGTCTATTTGGCCAACTCTCCATCTAATTTGGCAAGTCAAACTTGTTGTCTACTCCAACAGCCTCTCTATTCATACTCTCTATTCTGAGTCTATGACAATGGGACCCACATGTCACTCTCTGCAACTTTTTCTTCTTCCTCTTCTTCCTCCCCTTCTCTCCCCTCTCCCCTCTGCTGCCGCCGCCCCATCCCCTCTCTCTCCAGCCCCTGCTTCTTCCCGCTCATCCTCACCGCAGCGAGCACCTCAACGAGCGCCTCCGTCTTCGCGTCCCTCTCCTCGCCGGACTCCCCGACGGCGCCATCCACGAACGCGAAGACCCGGCTGCACGACTCAATCTTGATAATCAGACAATCCTCCTCGAGCTCCGGCGACGATGGCGGGAGCATTGCACCAACAACATCGGGCGGTGGTGGACCTCCTATTCCCCGATGACGGCGGCGGCGCCCTCACCACCACCACCTCCTCCGCCGCCGCGGCGCCCATCGATCGATTTACCCAACACAAGTCAGGGAGAGGACATGTCATGGGAGGGCAAGCAAAGCAAGGAAGCTGCTATAGAAGCGGCCAAAAAATGGCTGCGGCAAGCAAAGCAAAGAACACCGAGCTGCAATGCATTGCAATGCAACGCTAGCTGCATCGCCCAAGTTTTGGATGCCGCTGCTGCTTGGCCGAGCTCGTGCTTGTGCCAGGAGACTAGGAGAGAGAGAGGGGGAGAGAGAGTGAGAGAGAACATGGGTCCCACTGGATGAGCGGATGGCCAGCCGGCTTGACTGGCTAGATTTGGCTAGCGGGAACTCAGGTTTAGCCAGCCGGATGGCTTGGGCATCCAGTTGGAGAGTCTCTTGGAGCACGATTTTTTCTTAGAATTGCTAAAATTTAACTTGGCTACCTATTTGGCCATTTTATTGGAGTTGCTCCTAGTGCCTCTAAAAATTTAAAGAAGACGAGTTTGAGCCGGCATGATCCGGTTCTGGTGGCCACCTAAGCTCTTTGTTACTAGAGATGGCGATCATGACCAAATGGGCCGCCTAATCTGGTCACCCTTTGCTTGAGGCTGGACGGTGATGATGAGTGTTTGATGCTTATTATTATTATTATTATTATTATTATTATTATTATTATTATTATTATTATTTACTTATTTATTTATTTATTTTTCATCACAGATGGTTGGACACTGCTGAACTACTACTGTCACCTACACAAGTAACGGGTGATCAGTCCTTACCTACACAGGTACTTAGAGCATCCCCAGCAGCTCTTTATCCAACCCTCCATATGAGAAATGGCTTATGGAAGCAAAAAAAGAGGCTCCAGCTGACGCTCCAAAACATCCTCCAAAAATAGACATCCGCCAAAACAGGAGAGAGAAACGCCCTCCTCACGCTATCCGGTTCTCCCGCCCCCATCCGGATCGATCCCACCTTCGCCGGCCTGATCCCACCTTCGCCGGCCGCCGTCGCACGTCCCTGTCCTCCCTCTTCACTTGGCGCGGCGGTGGGGTGGCGTGCAGCATCGCTGCCGACGCAGCAGGAGGCGGCGATGGTGGTGGGGGAAGGAGGAGGTGGCCGGCGGCCAAGGCGGCGGCTGTGGGCGACGACGCCGCAGCGAGTGAGTCAGGCGGCGACTGGATTGACAGCCAAGGGCGGCGGGGATGGCAGCCGAGGGCGGTGCGTGCGGCCGTGGGCTGGCGCGGCGGCGCTTGGCGTCTAGGAGGCGGCGGGACGGCGTACGCCGGAGGGAGGTGGCTTAGCGTGACGGCCGGGTCACGGGGAGAGGGGAAGCCGGCCGGTGCCTCTGCCGACCGTCGCATCCGCCTCCGCCTGCCTCCGCCGACCGCCGCATCCGCCTCCGCCTGCGCCCGCCGGCCGCCCACGCCTGCTCGCCCACTTCCGCCCACGCCTGCGCCTGCCCGCCCCCCTCCGCCTGCGCCTGCGCCCACCCGCCCCCCGCCTTCGCACGTCGGCCGCCCCCTGTCTGGTAGAAGAGAGAAGAGGAGTAGAAGAGAGAAGAAGTGTTGAGAAAGGAGAGGTAGAAGAGAGAAATTAATTTAAAATAGATAGCAGTTGAAAGATAATTGTAAAATATAAGATGAAGGATGTAATATGGATGATCTGCTGGAGTAAAAAGAAATATAGAGTGATAATCTTTTTGGAGGATCATCCAAATAGCAATATGGAGGATAAAATTTAGATGAGCTGATGGGGATGCTCTTAGGGCCGCTTGTGAAGAAGCATTTTTGCAGGCGAACAGTACTACTTAGCCACCTGCAAAAATTGATATACGCAGGCGGCCGCCCGCCCACCTGTGATAGTGCCTGATTTTCACAATCCTTAAATCACAGGTGGAGCAGTAGGACGCCTACGTAGATCGGTGTTTGTTGATCGTACTGGTGATGGACCAAATGACACTATCGGTTTTCCCAGTCACAAACAAGCTGTTCTAATCTAGTATAATGTACCAGCTTGGGACACTGGTATCATGTGTTGCTCTTTTATATACTGGCTATTAAATTCCCCGGGCTTCAACCTCCTTGTTTCTACATGCCACTACTTTTTTTGCTACAATGTAAGCCATGCAAGTTTGTGATAGAGAAAAGTAATGTAGGACTGACAAACTTGTACGTCAGTAATTTTTATAAAGAAACTAAATACTAATATGTACCTAACTATTGCTTATCTATTCAAAGTCATCCATTAATATATGAACCTTAGGATCTTCTGTGCATTCGAAATATTTCCTCCACCTAAACGTCCTCAATTAAATGCAAGATATCTTATTTATTTGTTTCAGCCATGCTCTTCTCCTTGCATTCAGTCGGAAGATGAGATGGGGAGGACACCAAGCAATCGGTGAGGAACTTCTGACTCGGGGATCATGGTGGGGACTAGGTGTGGGTAGAGAAGAAACGGTGGAAACCAGTCGGGTAGACGATAGCAGTGGTAGAAGAAGCACAAATAGATTTTGCCGGCAGGGAGCAGACAAAGATGATGAATATAAGCCCTAGGTAGTGATGTGTCCCACCACCCGTCACATGAACACTCAAGACAATCATCTGACTTAATCACTGATGAGAGCTAATCCGTTACACCATTTCAAGGACCGATCACACGTAGCCGTACAAAGAAACTACAACAAGAGGTGAACTCGCTTCTAGCTAAAACATATTTCAATATTGACGAGAACAACACTAGGTTTACACATGTACAACACTTGATGGGCATCTATCGAGACGAGCTAGAAGATCAAAGTGGTTACGTGAAGATGACGACCGTTTACGTCATGCTGATTTTGGAGTACACTGTCTCCAAACATTTGCTCCAACTTCCAAGGGATGTGCAACCTAGCCAGTCAACTTCCTTCATGTTTAATATACTAGCAAATATGCCCGTGCATTGCAACGGGATTTAGTAAGAGAGGTTAAACGTTTCGTTGCTTTGTTGCACTCTACTATAGTATGTTTTCAGTTTTTTTAGTGCTACAAAAGGAAAAAAAGGTAAAAAGGCATCTGCAATGGGAAAGAAACACACACTTTATAGTATCGAAATAAAATCTTTAGTGAAATATGTTCGAATTCTAGAAATAATTTAATATTTAAGGAAATAATAATTATTTTGACATAAAACCATATTAACGTTGGTCAAATACAATATCATATAATTAATACTTTCTAGATAAACATTTTGTTGGTCTCATTTATCTAAAAATAATCTACTAAGTGATTAAATAATTGATCATAATTTCCCAGCAATTTTAAATGGCTTAAAACTGATTTCAGCCTTGGTTTAGTAAGTATATGGGACAACTGGAGGGACCAAAACTGAACTGGTGAATAAATTCTAATAATAATATACGTTTTTCATGCATAATCATGTCAATGATAATGTTTGTATTTTAATGAGCAGCTTGTTTTTTTTAAACGGTGTATAATTTTCTTGTGCGATTTTCTCAAACCATTTTTTAGAAATGGCGCATTTCTTTCTAACAGTTTCTTCGTAGCATGTTTTTTTTGATTTTTTTTACTGACAACGAAAACCATATTTTTCTCCCTTTTTTGCTTTTCTTTTCTCACACGTTTTTTGCACTTTTTTTAATGTTCTTTTTTTGCTTTTTTTCCAATACAGGGGAATATATGACGAAATAAAAGCCGTGTAATAGATGGTAAAAAAATCGATGTATCCTATCCGACTCAAGCATCCATCAATTTAGTGTTTTTTTCTGACAGTTTTTTCAGAGCGATTTGTTTTTTAATAGACGGTGTTTTTTTCTTGCGCGGTTTTTTCAAATCATTTTTTAGAAATGGCGCATTTTTTCTTACAGTTTTTTTCTTGCATGTTTTTTTTAAAAAAATTACCGACGATGGAAATAATATTTCTCGCATGTTTTTTTTATGGAAAATGGAAAACCATTTTAGCATTTTTTTGCGCTTTTTTCTCACGCATTTTTTTGAACCGTTTTTATTTTTCTCGTGCATTTTCTCTTTTTAAATAGTTAGATTAGATTAGAGATAGAGAAGAGATATACACTGATTAGAAATCGGAATTTGTTTCGCCCTTTCCATTTTTTTCTCGCGTGCATTTTTTATTTTGTACGAACCAGCTTTTTATTTTTTCACGAACCATTTTTTTAGCCACTTTCTTAGGGAATCGGACAAACTTTTTTAGATGTTTTTTCAGATTTTTTTCGTCTTTATAGGAATCAGACTTTATTTTTCCCTTTTTAAAGGAATCGGATCTAGCCTTTATTTTTCACCACTTTTTTTTGCCTTTTATAGGAATTGGATCTACTGCTTTTTTCGCCACTTAGTGGAAACAAAATTTTATTGTTGTTGTTTTCTTTTTTTCCCTTTTTTTCCTTTTTTGCAGTTTTTCTTTTTTTTTATGCACCTTTATGCCCTCGTTCTCTCCCTTTTATTATTTTTTCAAAAAAACGACCTCAAGTATCTTATTGCAAGATTATAGGGACTCAAATGTAAATATAAAAATTACAGGGACTCAAATAGAAAAGTACAAACCCAAAAATTAAAATCATATAAAAATGGAATGCTCTCGACCGGTAGGTTCCGTTTTTGCAAACAGATCTTCAATCCGGCACATCAATTTTTTTCACCAAGATGTATGGGATATCACGGTATAGATTGAAACCGAGAGGAGTGTGCCTGAGATCTCGACTCAAACCGAGACCGAGAGGTGTGGTGTGTTTTATTTTCCGTTTTTAAGGGGGGATCGGATATAAAGTCGGACTTTTTCTTTCGTTTCTGAGAGGGAGTCGGACTTTTTTTTATTTTTTTCGCTATTTATTTTGTTTTGACGGGAGTCGAACTTTCTTTTATTTTTTTCACTATTTATTTTGTTTTGACGGACGAAGGAAACATCTCCTATTTTTTATTTTTTATATATAAATAGTCTAATTTAATATATATGGTTGGAAAGACAATCTAAGTGCTTCCCAATTTTCTACCATATAATTCACCAACACAGTCCTACGTCTTTCATACTTCATTCCTCAAATCTAACGACTGAAAATCATCCATCGCATCGCATCCAACGACAGAACACGCACGCGGGATCACTGGCAGAAAAATCACGTACGCGATCGTCGCACGCCTTCCTTCGCACATCGCTCCACAGCGCCCAGATGCAGGTGCACCAGCACGTGCCGCTCGACGAGTACCAGAGCAACCTCCGCGCCATCTGCGCCTACTTCAAGGTTCTGCTTGGATTGAAATCGATTGGTTTTCCCCAACTTGAACTAATTGATGCTGCTGCTTTATGGTTGCTTTAACTCTGTTTTGGTTTCGATCTTTCGCAGGAGCAATGGCCCTCCACTAAAATTATACTCATCACGCCTCCACCAATTTATGAACCGGTGAGAATCCGGTAAGGATGGAAGGAATAACAACAAGATGGTTTTAATCGGTTTTATGTTGCTATATGGCATTCTTGTTGCATTTCCCTGTTAATGGCATCACGGTGTATTTGCCATCCTCTGTTTATTTCATCCATGGCATTAATTCCTGCTAATTGTCATGAACAGACGACAATAAAGGGGTCAGCTAGGAAATTGCTTGTGCTCTCTGTTTATTGAATTACTCCGATAAAAATTACTTTGCTCAAGAATTTAAAACCGAGTTCATAATGCACCAGTACAGTACAGGGTATGCAATTTGACCATCATGTTGTCTGTATTTCTCATGTAAAACTATGTGTATTCTACATTATGGGATTATTTCATATTTGGTTTATCGGGTATATATCCAGTCACCCACCACTTGGTGGCCCTTAGCTTGATCTGAAGATTCTTTTTTCAAGTTACAAATTAAACAATGTTCCCTTTTTTTTTTGTAAAGAGGATTTGCGAACCTTACTGACTGTCCCTGTCTTTCCTTGCAGGGACATGTATGGAGAAGATGACCCTTCAAAACTACCTGAAAGAACCAATGAGGCTGCTGGCACTTATGCACAGGCATGCCTGACAGTTGCTAAAGAATTGAACCATCCAGTCATAGACATCTGGACAAAGATGCAGCAATTTCCTGACTGGCAAACATCTGCATTATGGTATGGATCTATTTCAAGTGACCTTATACCTAAACTTGATGTATGGATGGGCTTAATAACTGTTAAGGGCTGCCATTTATGCTACCAGTAGCCTACTTTGCAGATTGCGCAAACAATCTGATCAAACATAATGGTTTTGTATTTCTGTTGAGAGTAGAAGTTCTATAAAAAATGTAGCTTCATGGTTGACTGTTCTGCCTAAAGATTCTTGCTGCTTACTAAGATGGGGAATCACCTTCCTGTTGTCACTCTTTCTGAAGACTCTATAGTTAAGATATTTAACCGAACAAGACGAACTTGACACTCTCCATAACAGTCATTCAGTTTTCTTGCTTCTGAATTGTGCTTAGATCAAAAGATTATGTTGTATTAATGCCATGAAGTTCCCTTTTCAAATGAATACTACACGTGGAACCTAAAGTATGCTGAATTTTTATACAGGAGTATATGTTGCTGTTACACTTGAGAATGTGTATATGCTACCATGTTTCCTACTAAACTGCATATAGTGCAGTTACTACTCATATTTTTACCTCCAATTATGGCAACAGGTTCATGGCATTGGCCATTTAGTGCATGGGTTTGGTAAATCCCAATGAAAAATAGTGGTGTTTGATCATTCCCTTGGTTCCTTTTGTATGCTACTGAAGGTGAGTGCTTATTTCTGTGATATGGGAGGAAAGTAAGGATTCCTACAATTCCTCGGTTTTTTTCTATTACCATGATTTCTTGTATAGCTACTCAACTTCTTGGAACCTACTCATATTTACAACTGTGTTTCAATATGGGAGTCTTTTCTTGCATACAAATTCTTATAAAGATTTATGTAGTGCTCAATTTTTCACTTCATCTATGTTTGTGAGAAGAGATAGTTTTGAGAAACGATCATTACAAGTTAAAATGTTTCCAGCTACAACCAATACACAGATTTCAGTTCACTGCTCAATTTGACATCAAATTGCTTGGCTGGAATTGCCGCCGAATCAAGTAAGGCCTTATATATATCAGAATTGAATAGTTTATAGGAATATGGGTCAAAATTATATTATTATTGATTTGTTTCCCTATTTGCCACTGTACCACCCATGCATGATTAAGTACTTGTCTAATCAATCAATTTACAGTGAAAATTATGTGTAGCATTTATGTAATAATCGAGTCCATATACTTGTGAGATAGATCGTCATTTTCTGAATAAAATTGATGACCGAGTGTACAGAACATGCCTCATTATATGTAGATGCAATGGACTTGATTGTCATTCATCCGAATTAGAAATGGTGCATTTTTACTCTTGGGTTTGATCATATATTTCCTGTATTAAGATTTTGTGCTGGCTTTATTTGGAGTATAAATGATGCATATCCCCCAATATAGTTTTGAACCAGCAATATGCTTGAATCTGGAAATATTTTTATTTATTACTTGTTATGTGCCATAAGCAAGATGAGATCAACTGTTCATATTTCCTCTTTACAGTAGGGGCATGGAGGCGAAACCGACGGTGTGGAGGTGATCGTGTCCCAGCGATTGTGTGGGAATGCACAGTGAATAGGCCTATCTTCTCTGTACACGTCACCGTCTATAACACAGACATACCCTACAGTGCACAGAGTCATCTGATCCTAAAGACGCCGGCCTACATCATGCTCTCCATCCTCCGAGCCCCCTCCCCTACAAACAAGGTTAAGTCAAAAAAAAAATTTCTCATTTTTTTTCACATATATTCTGAGATTGAACCTGGACAAAACTCATCTCATTGTGACATAGTACATTGTATTAGTTCAGTTTTGGTTTGTTTTGATTCATAGCAAATGCATTATGCATGCTTGCTGGGCTTTGCAAATCATAATCGTAAACAGCAAAATCATGTATTAAGTAAAAAAAAAACAGCAAAATCATGTATGAACTGTTGTCTTTTCTTCTATTGTTACAAAAAAAACCCTAAGATGGAGCACAAATATTACGCTTGTAGGTAACCCTAAGATGGAGCACCAATATTACGTCTGATCTTAAGATGAAGTTGTAGCCGCATTCAACTGATTATATGTGAGAAATTTATATTATGTGCTTCAAGTTGGAGAATGTATTCACCTGGCTATACCATTTTTGGTCATGTTTATTATAAAATTGAACTATGAGTGTGCAGACGATGGAACTCGTTTACAGTGGCATATATGTTAGTTTGAATTAGCTTCTTTTTGTGCCATGAAATTGTGAACAATGGACTATCGGAACCATGCCATTTATTTCTATGCGATAAGACAGTGAACAATGTTACTAGGCTCGGGATGCTGGTTTGATACTAATTACTACTCCCTCCGTTCAATTGTCTGGATGGGATCAATTTCCAATTCCTGTTTAAAAAAAATAAGGGACAAGTTTAATTTTTGTGTAATGAAAATTACTGTATGGAGGTTATCCGATATGACATGGCTGTATTTTGTTATTAGGTTTAAAATTGATTTGGCAAAACTAGATCTCCTGTTCAAAACTTGAACATGCATAATTGGGCACCATGGCATCAACTCCATGTCAACCTGACCCTTTTGTACCTATTTTTCCCCATTGCTTTCTAGGATCAACAATTCAATGCTACTAAATCTCAGGGCCTAACCTTTCTATTTGTATGTGCCAGTCAATCCAATGAAGGAATATTTTTTTTTGATTATCGACGACCAGGTCTGGTTCTGCCTTTTGGGAAAAATATACTACTCATGTGCATATTACCAGGTCTCATTTTGTGAAACATTAAAACCATCCCATTATGCTAATTCTGGTTAGGTACTACTTTTAGGCGCTGTTTGATTTAGCTTAGGATTATTATAATCTGAATTATTAGGAGTAAGCTGAAACAAACAAGTAGATTATTATGATAGATTATTATAATATATAAGCCAGATTACTATAATATAATAATCTTCTTTGGAGGAGCTTTTTTCAGATTATTGGGTGGCTAAAGACCCACTACCCTTAGATGCCTCCAATAATCCAAAGAAACAAATAGCTCGCAGCTTATTCTATGTCAGCTTATTATAATCTAGCTTAGAGTAATCTGATTTAATAATTTAGATTGCAATAATCTTAAGCTGAAATAAACTGGGCCTTAGTACAGGGAGCTCCTTTCTCTTCTTGATTTATCTTCGATTGGACGAAAATGTTAGAAGAATATGAATTTTCAATTTTTAATTACATACTGATTTATCTAGGCATCATATATTCTCATTATGCTACTTTTGGTTAGGTAGTACTTTTGGTACAGGGAGCTCCTTTCTCTTCTTGATTTATCCTTGATTGGACCAAAATGTTAGAAGAAATGTCAATTTTCATTTTTTAAGTACAAGCTAATTTATCTAGGCATCATATATTTCTTTTATGACGAAATGGTGCATTCTTTGTTTGCGATTTGATTTCTCGATATGTTTAAGATTGAAGTATTTCCTTGTTGATTCCTTACTCACAGCTGAACAAAAAAGACTCCGAGATGCTATATTGAGAACGGCTTGTCTATATGATGGAAGGAATCACTATATATGTGATGACTGACTTCCAAATATGCATTACCTGTTTCTATTGTTGACCCATGACTGGCTTGTACAATTAGTTCAGCTGAAGTTGTAAAACAATTATTACAGTTTCACTCCATATGTGTCTATAATCATTTTCTGTGTAATCTGTAAGTATTACTATGCCACTTGTAAGAAAAAAAAAGTGATGTGACTGTAAAAAATAAAACCAATGCTTAATTCAGCTATAAAGACAAATAGAATTGCACCGTAGCGTTTAGCACGGGCATATTACTAGTAAGGAGTAATGGATAAATGATTGAGGACTGTTCAGAAGCCAAACAGACGCGCGACTCTTCTCGGGAATTCACTTATTGTGACTTTTGAGCTAGCCTATGTCCAGTAAACTCCCAAGACCTTTCATTCCCATCTAGGAGGGTTGTTCCTAATATAAATATCCCCTATATTTTATAATTTAGGGACTTTTGACAATGAGAATATGAACCCCTTTGTTTAGCTGTGTGCTAACAAATTCAGAGAGAGATCTTTACCCCTTTGCTCTTTTAATTTCCTTATGAGATTATAGAAGCGGCGTTCGACGCCACCCAATTGGTGCTCCTGGTCCCTTTGAGGATTTTTCCTCAATTGATTCTAGGTTGTGTTGGTTGATAACTTAGAGTGTGGTTGGGCGAACCCTCGATTCAAGTTGCCGTAATAGAGGCGGTATGGTGGTTGGCTTCAAGTACAATTGTCGGATTGCACTGTTATCTTGGTTGCTTGCAGGTAGTTATCTTGGTCTCTTTGAGGCTAGTTATCGGTTCTTGATCCTACACCGTGAAGATCAGAACATCACCCCTACTTGAGTCGTATCAGGTAGGCCATGGCATAGGGTCTTGGAAGTCGAATACAGCACAACATATGTTGGGCCAACAAGGGTTGAGACCCAACATTCTCCATGGACCAAGACCAAATGTGTGCAGTTATACAAAATAGGAAGCAGTAAAATACCTTCCTCATAAGGTCAATTGATGATAACTTATTTAATGTCAAGATTTACCACTCTGCCTGCCCAAGTGTCCATCCCCCCTCCCTCCCTCCCCCCGCTTATTTAGTACCAGCGCACAAGCAGTATCCACAGGTAAATCCTTTAGCCAGAGAAACCCTATCTCTTACCAGAATCAATCCCCTCCTCATCGGCGGCGCCCATGGCCCCTTCCCGGATCTCCTCATCGGAGTCGGAGCGCCCTGTTGGGAGCTATCGCTTCCACATCCCCCGCCAACCACCACGCATCCAAGCTGAGGGAGGCAAGCGCCACATGATCATAGGTGACCGCCGCCATGGGGGCACTGCACTTTGGCGCCGTGGCTCGATGTTGCCGCCTTCACTTCCTCGTTGGGGTGTGGAAGATGGCCATGGGCATGTGGATGGAAGCAGCAGGCAACATCCATCGGAATTGGGCTTCTCCTCTGCCCTTTCAGTGCCGATAGGCGGGTGGATCTGGAGGTTGGCGGCTGCACAAGCTCATGGGGAAGTGATTGATGGTGGCCGATGTGAAGATGAAGCTGGCGATCACATGCAGCCACCTCCAGCATCCTCTGCTTCTATGGCAATGTTGTCCGAAGAGCGGATCTCAGCCTCAGGAATTGTGGTGCGAGAACGGCAGCTGCATGGATACGGGGAGCGGCCCTTCCAGCCATGTTTGGCAACCATGGCAGCAAAGGGGACAGCAAGAGAGATCTCAACTAAGAAAATTGCCAAGAAGGATCATGGGGAAGTGGGTGATCTCACTATGGCTGTGCTGATGCCCAGCTGGACCTCCACTGGCAACCACAGCAGTAGGAACCCCACCCGATGCCTGGAACAGTTACCGGAGCCGTCGAAGCGGGCTCACAGCGAGGCGTATGGCAACATGCAGCTGGCTACTGGGGACCTCATCGTTGGCCTCCACAAGCAGGCCACCATCACTGTCCCCCCACCCAACATTTCTGAGGTAAATTTCTTAGGGCACCCATATGTCTTTAAATGCAACTAAATTTTAAAGAAAATTGCTTATAAAGTTGTTGGTTCATAGATGTTCGACTGTCCTTTGCAGATTGGTGGTCATCTGACTGCACACAAGAATAATGAGATGACTATGGGCAAGGGAGTGCAGCACACCATAGATGTCTCCGTTGCCAAGGAGGCAACCCGCTCATTGGTCAGCAGTGCCAGGCAGAGCAGGAGAGGGCCATATGAGTGCCGCAAGTGTGGAACGATGTTCAGCAGTGGACAAGCACTTGGTTGGCACATGAAGAGTCACAACTCAGACGAGCGATGGGGTGACAAGAGGGTTCCCAGTGCCTTTGTTGGATCATTTTTATCCCTTATCACTCCAATAGATGTCAGTAATGTTTCTGTTCCTAGCAGCCGCAACCCTCATACATCCTCCATCCCCAACAAAGAGGAGGGGAGGGTGCTGGTGATGGGGGCTGCACCTCTCAACGGCGTACCCAAGGGTAGTTTCCGTCTCTTTGGTGAAAACATTGCTGAAGCTCCCAAGGAAGAACCAATGGAGTAGGTTGTATGCCAGTTATTAATTCAGAAATGGCAAACTGATAATCAAATCCTCTGTTTTTTTTTCATTTTCCCTTGTGATGTGCGGTGTGCACAACAAAGTTTGTTAGCTTAGGCCGATTCAATCGGATCGTGGGATGGCATGTTCTGAGGGTATCATGAGTTGAGTCGCTGGGAATGTGGGATGGCATGTTCCAAGTCTTGGCTGCTATGGAGCTATATAATTCACCTGTAATTCAATTAGATTTTCCAGTTGGAGAAATAGAGAATAAAATCATCGAAACAGAGCTCTCTCTGCTGATATTGTTCATAATCTTGGAAGGTCTCCTGGGCTCGATGCCCACAATGTAAATTAAGTTAGGAGAGCATATGATTGAGGTCTGCTAGTGTTTTAGAGGCTTAAAGTTTGGAATGGTGATGGGGTGTTTCCGAGTTTTGTATAATTAACTATTGGTAGTGCAGCATCACAAACATGTGAACTTAGAAATATCTGGGACAGACAAGGAGCAGCAAGACAAGGTGAGGAGGGAGAGCAAAGAAGGAGAAGGAAATTAGAAAAAAGGAGAACATTTGCATCATCAGATGTTTGGCAGAGATATATTAGTTTGTTGTGAGCTTGGAAGAGAGAATCTCAATGATTATTTTTCATGAACTGTGAAAGAAGTTTGTACATGAAAAAGAGACTATCACTCTTTGTCTCAGGTTGAAACTATGTCACGACATGAAAAATAACCAATATGCGTCATACAACATGTAAAGGGTGAAGTTCTAGAATATAAGTATCTGGCATATAACTTGCTGGTAATTATTTTGGGCTTGATGAGTGCCTTCTATGCTCATCCATCTAAAAACAACATATTTTTTTAGGTTCGAAAGCAATAAAGGTTTAACAATATCATATAAACAATGTAATTTTAGGTTCAAAAGCAATAAATGCAAAGCAATACCATATAAATATGGTTCGAAAGCAATAAATGCATATCAATAAGCAAGGTTCAAAAGCAATAAATGCATAGCAAAACAATATAAACAAGGTTTGAAAGCAATAATGCATATCGATGACATATAAAACAAAGTGCAAAAGCAATAAATGCATAGCAATCTTTTAGCGATTATTAATGTAAATGAGTGAATCAGCAGAACTCTAAACATGATGGAGAAGGACCATTTATGATATTTTTTGGAAATCGTGGTGATAATTAATATGGTGTGATGAATAATTGATATGATGTATTTATTGTGTTTAAAGTGATTTTGTGTCTGAATTGAAATTTCCAAACTAGTGAATAGCAATGGTCAAACGGTGAATAGTACCATATCAGACTATGCATGTCTTTTTTGCTTTTGAGGTTAAGGTGAGTTTTGATATTTCAAAGTTCGATTTCGATTTCAACCCCTCCCTCCCTCCCCTCTTTCCTCCGGTAGGGTTGATCGCCATGTTTCAATCCTACAATTTTCATTTTTTCAGTGATTCAGGACAAGCTAGTTCGCATAAATTTTGCTTATCTATAGTATTATTCTTATATGCCTGAAGTGTTTGTTTCTAGTTTAGATCTTAAGTATTTTACTTGTGGACATGTTGGCTTTATTCCTGTTATGTAAATTATATCATAACAACTTTGTTACTTCTCTTTGATAACTTCAAATCTTTGACATGTACATTGTAAGATATTTATACTTGATTCGAATGTAGGCTAGATTGCCTTGTCCCAAGCTTGCCACAAATGGTTCCCTGTCTCTGGTTTTTCAGTTACCCGTTTATCTTTACCTTGTAATCCTTGGGATGGAGGGAAGAGAAAGCATGCCACTATCTTCTGAAGTGTAAGAGCACCCGATGGTGATGCCAGTGCGGAGATCAGTAGGATGTTTTATATGTTTGTACTGAATTTTTTTATGAACTAAACAAGGTTACTGTTATTTTCATAGCAGTGAATAATATACATCGCACTTGTTATGAAAAGTTCAGTTTAAACAAAACCAAATGAGCAAAAGGATTATTTACATTGGTGGATAAGATAAACAAAAGAAGGAACCAATTGAATGCTAGTAATAAGCTGAGAATTTAGTGCCATATAGTATGTTTTGCTTCCCTCCATGTATGTAATTATTTGTACTGTTTATTATTGTCCATTTTATCATAAGCATTGTGCTCCTAAACTACACCTATAATGGGCGACATGTTCACATACTTCTTCGCATCGTCATGTTAGTTATTTATATATATATATATATATATATATATATATATATATATATATATATATATATATATATATATATATATATAGTTAGTACATTTCTTTGGTGCACCATGGTGCCCAGGCTCCATGGCCATCCACAATCCAAATGCTTTAAGATCTGTGCAATGCACTATAGGATACTATAACCTATTAGCGGGTCTAACACGATAAGATATTGCATGCATATACTTTCCATAGAACATGCATGCAGGTAATTTCCATTTCGAAGTATAACGTGCTTGTGTTTCCAAAATTGATGCCCACCAATTATGATTAGTACTTTCCAACATCAATGCCTTGGTGTGGAATGAAACACTTTGAGTGATTCGAGAGAATCAATTGAGGAGTACAGTAAAAGTTTATAAACATCAAAGAAAACCCCAAGGTGGTAGACACTTCAAGGTTCACAGACACATGTATATCTTGAAATATTTTGCGTGTCATATCATTGAGCAGAAAGTCATTACTCTAGTCGACCCATGAGCTTTACTCGGGGATGAGTAATGGATAACTGTGGGGGTGTTGTTGACGGTCGTTAAGTACAAACTTTAATCGTCAAGTCCTGCATAAGAAACGTCAAATATAATACCAAAACTTAGTGGTAGGAGTTTATTACTAACCATTTCCACTAGCTTCAGTAAGTATATATATGCAGGTCATTTAAGGAGAAAATACACCCGCCATGCAACGAAAATGAACCTTCGGTCAATCACGCACGAGCATAAGAATTGGAGGGCCGGCCCACCTTACTGTCAAAACCGACTTAAAGTTGAGCTAAACAATCCTAACTGCCATAAGGGCCCACTAGTTAGTCTCCTAGCCAAAGGAGCAACTAGGAGGTGGGGCCCACATGTCAGCCGAACCCGTGGTTCTGCCCAACCGACCTTGTAGCCAATCATCCTGGCCTTCCAAGTGGAAATCTAGGATTACACCCTAATGACGGTTGTGGATGAACCGACCACCAGAACTGATGAGGACACAACTAGCTCGGATATAACCATGACTACTTTATGTATTAATCAACCAAAGGTACATATATTCTACATTAGATTTACTTGTTATATATTTGAACAAACGTTGCTACACAATGAGTTTTGTGTGTTTTCGTTTGCAGAGGTACTTGCTTGGGCGAAAGAAAAGAGACCGAGCATAAGGAATGCATGGATGATTGAAGAAGTTGATTGGGGACCAAACCAAGACCTTCTCCAAGTCTTCTTTCATCTCACCACATCACTTTTGGTCCATAGAAGACAATAGATAAAGTTCTATACGTTTTGGATTCGGATCTGGGCCCCCTGACAGCATCAACTTCAAACGGACCTAGCCGCTGATCTAGAAGAAATTTTGGGGCCCATAAGTACTTGTTAGAAAGCTTATTGAGTCTACTTTCATATGGTTTTGGTCCCACGCCAAAATTCCTTCCGAGCTGCCGGGAATCTGCAAAACAAGTCACGTATATCATCCAGTCCGAATCTGATTTGTGTTTTGGGACTTATAACTGTGTCGTGGGCTTAGCCCATGGGGGTGTGCGCCCTAGGGCAACCGTAGAATGTCCCTAATCATTTTTATTCAGTAGCCGTCATCGTTTAGAGTTGGGTTTTGCTTAGATTATTCTGTCAAGAACAGTTTCGCCGCTAGATCGGTTTGTGGAACCCCAAATTCGTGTGCTTAATCATTCATATGCAATTTGGTTGCAATCTATCTTGTTCTTACTTGTGTTCTTCGATTCGCATGCAGGGATTAGCCTTCTCGGCGAGGTCAACCGGGTTTCGGTACGGTTGATAACCAGAGGAGACGTGGTGCTGCGATTGCGGGGCTTAGTAGCGTGTTCGTTCAGAAGCCGGATCGAGTTGTGTCGCGACTCCGCCCAAATCGACTGTTTATCAATACCTATCAGAAGATCGGGACCTAACATCCCTCATCAAGAACTGCCATTCTAACTGTCGTTGCAAGCTATAAAAGGAGGAGGCCTTCACACTTGGAAAATGCAGAACAAAGTAGAGTACAACTCACCTTTAGATTTTAGACTTTACTTTAGTATGTTGGCTTGAGTAGGGAGTGAAGGGAAGCTCCAGAAGGTGTGCCCCAAAAAATTGGAGTTCCTCCAAGAATTATACGAAGGAGTGTTGGACTGTCGGCATTCTTCCAATGGAGTACCAGAAAAAGTCAGGATTGTCGGCCTTCTTCTCTCGCTTGTACCTTGGCGGATGCTTCCTTTTATAAAGTAAGTATTCGACTTTCCTTATGTTCTTTAATTAGTTTATTTTAAGTGAGGTATATTCTCATCTGTGCGGGTTCATCACTTAGTGTGCAACTGAGTGCTCTAGTACTAGGACTCTGGATAAAGAATGAAGTTTCTGCACAAGGCTAGAGTAGTACTCCCTCCATTCCAAATTGATCTACATATTTCATAGTACACCAAGACCAAGAAAAGCTAATAACTCTCTCATACTATATTTACTCTAGCAACAAACTCTATGCATGCACCATCCCCACTATTTCCTAGCCAATAGCAAATCAATATATTGCATGTGGGTTATAAATACTTGTGTGCATGGATGCATGCATCAATGTCCATTTACTCCAATACACAAATAACGAATAGACTTAATAAATGAACACAAATATGTAGATCATTTAGGAATAACCTCAAAAAAAACTATATGTAGATCAATTTGGAATGGAGGGAGTAATTAATAACTTAAGTGTGGTGTCTAGGTTAGAAATTACCTTTCTTTGTTGTTTGCTACCCAAAAATTGAGATGGCCGGTAGGTGGTAATAGTCATGTCTGTCCTTTATGTATCCCTCCATGTTCGGGTATATCATAGAGCTCAAGACTGGACATAGCCTGGCAGACCAAGGGAGGGCCGGTGCCTATTGGTATTTCTTACGACCACAGGTAAATCGGCAAGCGCACGGAATACTGCTGTAGCACTTCACCTTCGGGTGACCCCAAAAGAATATCGAACTCAGGGAACATGTGTAATCTACCTAAGGCTAAGATGATCCAAGGACAACAACTATAGGTAGGCAGGCTAGAGAGGACTTTCTATGTGTTTTAATTATCTAAGCTAAGCAAAGGTATTTTCCTATCTGTTGCTTCGGGCACCGACCCCTGCTGGTCTACCAGCGTGGTTCCGACTATAGCTCTATGATGTATCCGAACGTGGAGAATTAATAGGACGGGATTCAGGGCTATCACCACTTGTCGTCTACCTCTGACAAAACCGTGGGATACACAACAAACAAAGGTAATCTTTAACCTAGACACCACGCATAAGTTATTAATTACTACTCTAATACTTGCGCAGGAACTTCCTTCCCTATCCGGAGTCCTAGTACTAGAGCACTTAGTATAAATACTAAAGAGTCCTAGTACTAGAGGTCCAGTACTCCTCCAGAATTCCTCCTAGAGAGCTACACTCGTCGAGGTAGAAGTCGGATGAGCGCCAAACTTCCGGGCACTCCTCCAGAGCATCCCCTCACTCTCTACCTTATTGTAATGTACAAAAGATACAATAGAGCCTCTTGTAACTCAGCTCAAAGTTGTGTGATGGAAAGTAGAGTGAGCTCCTCCTTTTATAGGTAGGTATGACTGTTACAGCCTATGTGAAATGACCAAACTACCCCGGAACCGCCATCAAGAAGTAATCAGGGCCGTCCACGTCGAATCTCGTGATCAACGGCCTCAGAAGTGGTTCGGCCGAACTGGTGGTTCGGCCAAACCCGGAGGGCTCTGTTGGACCCGTTTTTCCTCGTGGACACTAATTTTGAGGCTCTCAGCCCATTGGCATCATGGTTGGGCCCATTTGGAGTTGTTTAATTGACTTATGGGGCCTCCAATCTGTGTAAATGTGTCCTGAATGCGCGGAGATGCAGTTTGTCGCTTCACGGATGTATTTTCTTCTCAAAATACCTGCATACACATATCTCACCAACACTAGTGGAAATAATTAGTAGTAAACCTTACCACTAAGTTGGATAACATATTTTATTTCATTATATGCAAGTATTGACGGTCAAATATTATGATTTAAGGACCATCAACAGCACCCCCACACTTAATCTTTGCTCGTCCCGAATGAAGGCTATAGACTATACAATAGGGTTATGACTTCCTTACTAATAATCATGCAAACAAATTATTCAAAGCCATACCTGTACTTATGGATCTTTGTAGTGTCTACCATGCGATCTTGAGCAATTGAGAAATGGAACAATCTTGACTCAAGTCACCCTAACATTTCATGAAGAACAACTTGGAGTTTTTTTTTGTAACACAAAATTATAACTTTGCTTTGCTCCTCCATTGATTCTCTTAATCACTCAAAGTGTATGATTCCTCACAAAGGCATATGATTGTGCCTTTTCTTTTCCTACCATCTAATAAGGCTATGTGAAGCTCAGGGCATGGAAAAGAGTAGAGCATTACTTGCATCACATATATTGCAAAGTCAAATAATTGATCCACAGAAATACAAGACATACTTTCTGGTCAAGAAGTGCATGTGTATGTGTATGGTAAATTTGTGGATAGAAAAAGGAAAATAATAATAACTCCTTTTGTATACCTCGTCGTCCATTTATTCTCTTTTGAAATTTGGGAGAGTGCATGGCTATTTCTTTTTTTTTCTTTTTTTTTTTATCATCATCATGCTCCATACTTGTATGAGCACTTTTTTTCTTTCTTTTTGCATAGAAATGCCTCTCTCTCTCTCTCTCTCTTTTCTTTGAAAGAACTTTGGAGGAAGAGGCATAAATGACATGGAGTATTTATTTTGTGGACTATGGATGAAATGAATGACAAATGAGGAATGCTAACTTCCAGTGTAGAAGTCAAGCATGTGCGCATGTATGTGGAATATATGTGATCTTGACCATAAAAGTATGAAAAGCATTTCACTAGGCTCACAATATTCGACAAAGCTCAATGTAATAACAAGTAGCGTATGTAGCAAGCTAATCATGACTGATCAACCTATGGCTCTAGTGGGAATGAAAATATCAATGAGGAGTTTAGCATCGTTATATTTTTTCTTTTTATAAAATTTCCAAGTGTGCAACATGAAGAGCAAGATTTCTATCATCATACTATATCTCATTCATCAATTACCTAGATAGCATGGGGTCCCTATTGGATATGTCACCACAAGCAACAAGTAATGAGCAAAGAATAATAGGCATGTATGTTATTTTCAGGGAGACCATAAACTATAATTGTACCATCCCTAGCTTGAGTTTAATTATCTTCGATATTTTAAAATTGATAATCTAATTAAACTCAAGATAGAATGGATGTCGAAAGGAAAAATTGTGCAAACCTGCACTCTGTATAAAACAGAGGACGATTCATTGGGTATGACTGCATCAATCTCCCTTGTGTTGTTTGTCATGGCTCATCACTTCTAGGGTGATCTTGCTCTATTTATGGTGTTGATGTGCAAGATCACCCCCACACTTGTCTTTGTACATGGGACTCTTTATTGGACAAAAAAGAAAAACAAAGACAAGAGTGAAGCAAAAAGGACTCACTTGGTTGGAAGATCAAGGAGCCAACTTTATTATATTATATTTTATTTTTGTTTTTGTTTTCATCATGATAGCTAGACCTAAGATAACTAGAGGGAGGCCTAAGGACTCATGGCATTAAAAATTAACGGATCAAGGAGGACCTGAGGACTCCGGGTAGAAGCTAAAAGCAACTAGATTTACCACGTCTATGTCACGATCAACTTCTAATGGATCAAGGAAAACTTTTAAACGATGGCCATTTACCTTAAAGATGTTACCTTCATTGTCGCGCAGCGTGACGGCTCCATGTGATGAAGCGTCGACGACGGTATATGGACCCGTCCATTTACTTTGAAGTTTTCCATTTCGAAAAGCTTCACCCGTGAGTTGAACAGCATCACCTTGTCCCCTGCTTTGAACTCCTTGTGCTTGATTTGTTTATCATGCCATCTTTTGGTTCTGTTCTTATATATCTTGGCATTGTGGTAGGCCTTGTCCCTCCATTCCTCCAGCTCAGAGAGCTGCATCTTCCTGTGTTGTCCGGCTCTCTTTAGATCCATGTTCCCAAGTCCGGATAGCTCAGTGCGCCCTGTGTTCCAACTCTACCGGAAGGTGGCATGTTTTCCTGTAGACAAGTTGGTATGGTGACATGCCTATGGGCGTCTTATAAGCAGTCCTATATGCTCAAAGTGCATCAGGTAGCTTGTTCTTCCATGCCTTCCCCATCTCATTGACAGTCTTCTGTAGAATGTTCTTGATTTGTTTGTTGGTCGTTTCTGCCTATCCACTTGTCTGGGGATGATATGGAGTGGCAATGTTGTGCTGAGCCCCAAGTTCTTGCAAAAATTTTCGGAAGGTCTTATCGATGAAATGAGACCCTCCGTCACTTATCGCCATCCGCGGAGTTCCAAAACGAGGGAAGATAATCTCATGGAACATCCGGCGGGCGTGCTTGGCGTCTACGGCCCTGCATGGCATTGCCTCTACCCACTTGGACACATAGTCAACGGCCACTAGGCTATACTCGCAGGCATAGGACTTTGGGAAAGGTCCCATGAAGTCGATTCCCCATACATCAAATAGCTCGACTTGAAGATTGTTTGTCAGTGGCATTGCATCGCGAGCAGGGATCCCTCCATGCTTCTGGCAACTTGTACATATCCGAACAAATTCCTTTGTGTCATCATACATTGATGGCCAAAAGAATCCACTCTGCCAGATCTTTGCGTGTGCCTGAATGCTCCATAGTGACCTCCATATGGGGCAACTGTTGATGTGAAAACACGAGGCCTGAGAGATCTACTTAACTGCAGTGCAGGTCCAAAACTCGCCTTTGGGTATGCTAGCGTGCCAGTTGATTTGATCCTGCAATCAACAAGAAACAAAGACAAAGAAACCGCGGTTAAATCCATAAACGATAGCCGATCGGCTAGATGCTGATGACATATCATTTATCTTTGAGCCGATGTCATATATGCATCAATCGGCAGTCATTAATAAGTAAGAAGGGACTAAATCTACTCGATCGGCTGTAGATATTAAGGGCCTGTTTGGTATAACTCCAACTCCTAAATATAACTCCAGGAGTTGAGTTTGGAGTGGAGTTGTGGAGCTGCCTAAACCCAGCTCCACAACTCTAGTACATTTTGTGAGAGAGCTCCACCCAACTCCACTCCCAGTTTTAGTGGAGCTGAAACTGTTTGGCTGAGCTCCAGCTCCAGGAGGGGTGGAGCTGGAGCTGGAGCTGTGCCAAACAGGGCCTAATAATATATAATCCCTATATCGATATGTCGATATATAATCCGAACGTGGAGGATTACTAGGTCGGGATTCAGGGCTGTCACCACCTGTCGTCTACCTCTGACAAAACCGTGGGATACACAACAAACAAAGGTAATCTCTAACCTAGACACCACGCCAAAGTTATTAATTACTACTCTAATACTTGCGCAGGAACTTCCTTCCCTATCCGGAGTCCTAGTACTAGAGCACTTAGTATAAATACTAAACAATGAACCCGCAAAGATGGAAATCTATCTTACTTAGACTAAGAAATTAAATAACATAAGAAAGGAACACGAATGCTTACTTTATAGAATAAGCTCTCCGAACCTAGAGCAGAGTGTATCGACAGCTCCGGTACTCCTTCAGAATTCCTCCTAGGAAGCTACACTCGTCAAAGTAGAAGTCGGATGAGCGCCAAACTTCCGGGCACTCCTCCAGAGCTTCCCCTCACTCTCTTCCTTATTTTAATATACAAAAGATACAATAGAGCCTCTTGGAAATGAGAGTGAGCTCCTCCTATTATAGGCAGGTATGACGGTTACAGCCTATGCGAAATGACGAAACTACCCTGGAACCGCCATCAGGAAGTAATCAAGGCCGTCCACGTCGAATCTCGTGATCAACGGCCTCAGAAGTGGTTCGGCCAAATTGGTGGTTCGGCCGAACCCGGGAAGGCTCCGTTGGACCCATTCTTCCTCGTGGACACTGTCACGACTGGAAATAACCCAATGGGCGTTCCTTACATGCGTGTATTATTCCTTGTCCCAGGAGGCAAGGTACACCAAAAGTTGATACAATACAGAGTTTAACAAGCGGAAGCTTAAACAATTAATTTATTACATGGGCGGCGAAGGCCCAGCACACAGGAAGACAAACGAAAAACAGCGGAAGACTAGGGCGACGACCACAGGCGCTTGACGGCAGGCACGAGCTAGACACCAAAGCCTTCATCTTCCAGGAACTCCTCTTCTGGCTTTGGGAAAAATTGAGCAAGACTGAGTACAACCACCGTACTCAACAAGACACACCCACAAGTGCAGAATAAATGCAAGGGAGTACAAGGGAGTTATAATATAAGGGATTAGGGTTTGCAGTAAACAGCGTTAAAAGACACTTAGTTGCTCAAAGCTATTTTGTAAATACGATCCTCGAGCTATGCAATATTATTAATCAAGGCCGTGAACCCACACGAACCTGCCTTAACCCAAGGCCTACGATGATTCAGACCAAACTGGCAACCCGACCCTGGGTCCCAGCTCGTCCCAAGCCAACCCAGGCCAACCATTCCACATTTTAGTTGTTAAGCAGGTTTTAAGAATTAAAATACTAACTTGGGTACATTGCTCGGCTTGCCCATAACCGAGGGCGCGGCTATTCGAATAGGTTATACTCTGATCAGAGGTCTACATCTTTACCCACAAGACACATCTTCCTCACGTGTAACCATGTGCCACATACCACCATGGTATATGGACGGAAGACGTGACATAGTTTCCAACCCATCCTAGCCATAGACAAGAGTACCGACCCAACCCCACCTACGGCCGGAACCTCCGGGACAGGTAGGCAGGACTGAGCCCCTAGCAGCAGGACACCGGCCCTGTGCCATGACATCTCGACTACCGGGCCACAGCTCGTGTAGCCTTCATTTGCCCTAGAGATGTCCATCGACCCCCGACTTCGTCCATCTCCATCCGTGTACTTTTGTTTATAACCAGACTGAGCCACAAACTAAGCCTTACCCACTAGACATGTGGAAGTACGGTAGTGCTTTGCAACAGAGGCCCGAAGACCGGTCCTTATATGGCCGAGGTGCTACTATCAAAACCATGCACCCCGAGCCCAGCCTAAAACCCTTTTGAGGATTTTGAATAGAGAGGGAGGTGTGAATCCAATTCCACAATAATCCAACCATTTCACAGTGTCCAGGTGATGAGAATATTCCCAAAGTCTAGAGTTGTAAAACCACCTAATGTTGCCTAATTAACCAGCGAAGCATCTACCTAAATTCATACTAGTGGTACCAGGCATAGGGTACCCACTAGTTGGGGGTTTTGTTTGTTCTAGGGTGAACAAGGTAATAATAACAATAGCAATAATAAGGTCATATAAAGATAAATAGGCATGGCTAAATAAAACAGTGATAACGCGGGAATTTAAATAAAGCGATAATGCATTAATTTAAATCAAAATAATTTTATAAACTGGGATTCAATATGTTCAAGGATGATGTGACTTGCCTTGCTCGCTTTCCCAAATGTCGGCTTCAACCTCCACTAAGAGCGGATCTTCCGAAGCTGCAGCGTCTACACGACCAACGGAAAAGAAAAAGGCTTTTACTCTAATAAACTCCATATAACAAGCAGGAACAAAGCATAAAAATGGGTTCTTGACTTCTTAAGGAAAAATTAGAGACTTGAACGGTCCAATTCCGAGTTCAAATGGCCAAGTTATGGCCATTTGAAGTTTATATGCTCTTTAAATAGATATTTGCGAATTTCTTTATTTAAATTTTAATTTAAAAAGGGTTCAGCCGAGGGGAGAGGGCGCGCAGACCGGGTCCACGGGAGTGGGGCCCACGCGGCAACCTCACGGTCCACGGTGGACCAGGTGCACCCGGGCTCACACCGGCCGGCGCCGTGGGTCCCACGCGTCAGCCGCACCCGAGGGCATGGGCGGCTGACGGCCGGACCCCACGCGGCAGCCACTCGGCGGGAGGCGGCGCGCCCACGCCCCGATGGTCGCCGCCGGCGACCACCGGTGCGGCGAAGCGGCGGCCGAGAGAGGGGAGGGAAGGGGGAAAGGAGGCGACGGTCCACGGCTCACCCCGGGGCGATGGCGGCGACGGAGGAGGCGGCCGGAGCGGAGGGAGGCGGTGGCGCGGCTTGGGTCGACGGGGACAGCGGCGCTCCGGCGGTCGGCGACCGAAACGGAGAAGTGGACGAGGTCGGCGAGGATGCGGCGAAGCCGAAGGAGGCGGCGCCGAGGTGGGAGGCGGTCCGGGGCGACGACGGCGGCGGACCGGAGCTCAGCGGCGACGGCGGAGAGAGAGAGCGACGTCGCGAGCTCGAATCCGGCGAGGAGGAAGGGCGGCGAGAGGCGGAAACGGACGGAGGAAGCGCGGGGAGGGTTTAAATAGGGCCGGGGCGAGAGAGGGCGGCCGGAAAAGGAAGGAAACCGGCGCGGCGTTCTCGGGCTCCATCAATGGCGCCGGCGGGATTAGGAGAGGGGTTTCCAAACGAATCCAAGGGAGAGAGGGAGGGAAATTTTGGGGGAAAGGGAGAGGGAATCACGGGGAGCAATTCCCCCCACTTTATTGCACGCAGGGACGGCGGGATGCGGCGGATTTGGCGACGGCGGCAGCGCTTGGCGCGGGCGAAGCGGAGGGAGCGGCGGGAGGTCGGGGATGACGGGTGGGCCCCACCCGTCAGCGAGGGTGGCGGGCGGGCCCGCCCGTCAGCGGCGCGCGCGCGGGGAGAGGCCGAGTGGGCCGCGGGGAAGAGGAGAGAGGGGGAGGTAAATGGGCCGAGCCGGCCCAAGATGGGGAAGGGGGGATTTTATGGTTTTTCTTTTTATAAAATCATTTTAACTTTGTTTATTTCTTAATAATTATTATTTGTGCTCTGAAAATTCCACTAAAATTTATTTACACATTTTAGGCTTTTAGGAAATAAACAAAAATCCTCTAAGCCTTATTTGACTTTTAACTTTGCACATTTTAATTTTTGGAGGCTTTCACACAGATTTTAATTATTCTAGGCATAATTTAGAGGATGTATTTTAGGGTCGTTTTGGGACGTGACAGACACTAATTTTGAGGCCCTCAGCCCATTGGCATCATGGTTGGGCCCATTTCGACTCCAACTCCTTTCTAAAAGATTTAAATTAAGCAAGGGTGAGTACAAACGTACTCAGCAAGCCACCACTACAGAATGCATTTAGTGCACACAGGGGTTCAAGGATGGCTTGGTTTATTTGCTTAAAGCTTGTTTTCACAATTCATTTCACAAACCTACGACTTAGCAGTTTTAACTGAAAACAACGTTAAGTTGGAGTTGTCATTAATCATCGAGGGTTCATCCACCTTCCCCAAGCCTCGCTAGGTCAGGTTTACCCTCGCATTCTGTTTTATATCCTCTTTCATCATATCGACCTTCCCGCACAGTGGGCAAGGTCAGATAGTTTGTTCCATCTCTAATCTTAAGCAAGGTCACATAGTCAAGAGTAGTACAAGTCTTGGCACTCATTATCCACGAGCACGTCTATCCGAATAGATTGGTTTACTCACAGTGCAGTGGATGTACGCCTTTAATCCCGCACTCTGTGACTTGCCCAACACATGGGCCTAGACCTAACACATGAGACTCGTCACGGCCCGGCTTTTCAGTCATTCTCACATTGCGGCACCCGCTCCAAGGACTATGAGCCCCCATTGCATCTCGATACACCAACCCTACCTCGAGCCAGAAGTGAGGGGAGTCATGGCACTCCCGAGAGCAGGGAATATTTAACATATATATATACTTATAGGGTGCATTTTAGGTTTTTACCAGTATTTTCCAATCATCAACACTTCAACAACAACACTATACTCGTACAGAACCTACCATGACTGGGGTGTCGCCCCACGAGAACTTCCTAGTCCATCGAGTCTCTACCCACTTGTTGATGTGAAAACACGGCAGCTTGGGAGATCTGCTCAGGTCCAAAGCTAGCCTCGAGTGCGTCAAGGGCGTGCCAACTGATTTGATCCTGCAATCAGCAAGAAAGAATAAAAGCAGAATCAGTCGACCAATAGCCAATCGGCCGATAGCGTATCGTTGATGGTCTCAGCAGATAGAGTTAAACCAAATTGGCTATGGACTGGATATATCAAAGAATAATAAACTCTCAACACGCCCAAAAGGCTATAATACTGTATATGGAGTTTAATAGATTGATTTAAGACAACATTATGAAAGTAGACGATGAGATAATATTTAGAGCATGAAAAATAAAGTACTAGCTAATACTCTAGTACAAATCTATATAAACAAATTAATCCATATAAACATATCAAATAGAAATCAGGCATGAAGGGCAGGAGTCTAGCCGACACTGTCTAAAGCTTGATATGCTTATATAAAAGGATCTATCTATATAAGTGGGGAATATACATGAAACAGGGAGTGAAACATGCATATTAGGTAAGATTGGCTGAAACCCCGATACTATCGTTATTATGCCTAATTGCAGGCTAGTTTGCATGGTTCTAAGCACAACTAGGGATGATGCATCTCAAAGTATGAAAAAGAAACATTCAATCTAGACAATCAAGCAATTAGACACTTTTCAGGATGGTAGATGCCTCAACTAATCTCACTCGCCGCGGTGTAGCGTCTGTTGATTAATTGAGATAGGGGCAAATTAATACTTTTCTCGTTGTTTCTCTTTCAATCTGCACTAGATATAATAAAATAAGGGGTTCGGTATCCGGTAGCTAATTACCAGGTTTTTGCGGTATCCTATAGCCAATTCACGTATTTGCAGTGTCTGACGGGTAATTACACATCTTTTAGGTGTCCTGTAGCAAATTTTGCCATCATTATTATGCCTAATTGCAGGTGTTTGCATGGTTCTAAGCACAACTAGGGATGATGCATCTCAAAGTATGAAAAGAAACATGCAGTCTAGACAATCAAGCAATTAGACACTTTTCAGGATAGTAAATGCCTCATCTAATCTAATCTAGCATGCCAATTTAACCGAAACCAACATAAACCCTCAAGCGAGCAGCAGCCAATAGAGCTAAATTGAGAAGGTAAGATTAGATTAACTAAGACATGCTAGCAAAGACTCGCGATATCGAGCCTAACACGTCTAAAGCGACATGTTAGCCCTGATAGCGCAGGCCATTGAGACGGGTTACCTCTTGCGAAGAACTCGCTAGAAAACGAGAAAAATAAACGGGTGGCGATGCGTCGTAGTTGTGTTGGATTGGCTCTCCTATTACAATGCTATGGGGTTCATATTTATGCTCCGAGTACAAACTTAGTCCATTATGGACACGACTCAATCATTTCTAAAGTTAAGATACAAACAAGACCATATACAGCAGTCTCTTACCAAATCTCTAACAAACCGACTCAATATTCTAACTAATAGATACAATTGCCTTAATTGAGCTCTATCTCTTATTGGCAATGGCAATTATCCCAATCTAGGCCCATGCTGAGCCCAAGTTATGTTATATCGGCTGTATTGGCTATCGGCTTCATCAACCTTGATCAACTTCATACTTTGTTTTCTACCGATACGGTATTCAGCTGATGCACAGTCCAACTCCAAGTTCAGTTCAATTCAATTACCAAATTCACTTCGATCTTCTTCCTTCTACTCTGAATCTGATGACAAATTCCATTGTTAACACATGCCCCCCCCCCAATTTCTGTTTCAGTAGAAACATATCCCTTTAGGAAAATATATGTTTGGATCAGTTTATCAAACGCTTTAGTCTGCAACTTGCAACATCTTGAAAGATGAGGCAATCAACTATGGAGGCCCTTGGTGGTTTGTGCAATTATGGATCAATATGTATAAAAGGTTAGCAGTAGACATATCATCACTAGCCTTATATCAGCTTTCCCAACAATTCATGCTGATGGTGAAGAGGCTAACACAAGGAGATATATGTCTTTTGGAGAAGCAGTTATTGTATATCCTGGAGAGAACCAATCGGTTGATGGCTTCAAAGACTGGTTCTTCATATTCTACTAGTGAGCGTGCACGTGCAAGGCACATTTTTCACCATTTATGATCTTCTCAAGCTGAATTTATCAATTGTGTCAAATTAGAATCTTAAGATCCATCTAACATATGTTGTTTGTTTCCATCTAAAATGTTAATGGAAAAAATAGAATGTGCCGTTTCCATCTCAATTTCAAAATAGAAACATAAAATAAATACTGAGCTCGTCTTACCTAGCATGACTCAAACCTATCCTATCTTTTTGTTATTTTCTATTTTACAAATTTTTATGTTGTTTTCAAGTTTATAGGATGCAATTGGAAAGAGAAATATACAATGTGATACAAGTTATCTCAGTGGGGGGAGAGATGTCTCTACCCCCCCCCCTCAAGCTTGGCTTTCGCTCAGGATCCTTGGTAAGGATTGAATCGCTGAAAGCGGAAATATGCTTGAAGGTCATCATGCTGTTGCTGCGTCATGTTGTTGATGTTGGCAAATTGAGCATCAGCAGTCTGTTGCCATTCTTGCGTCTGTGCTATGTGTTCCATGAGGTTGTATTAGATCTCTCCCGTTTGCACATTCACCATTCTCCTAGTGATTTCACCCAAGTCCCAACGAGAGGAACTTGAGCGCCATTCACCTGGAGATGGAGGCATACCACTTGATCTAGGGGGTTGGTTGTGCCCCCACTGTATGTCATGAGGCACATTGTCGCGTCCCAAAATGACTCTAAAATACATCCTCGAAATTATGCCTAGAATAATTAAAATCCGTGTGAAAGCCTCCAACAATTAAAATGTGCAAAGTTAAAAGTCAAATAAGGCTTGGAGGATTTTTGTATATTTCCTAAAAGCCTAAAATGCGTAAATAAATTTTAGTGGAATTTTCAGAGCACAAATAATAATTATTAAGAAATAAACAAAGTTAAAATGATTTTATAAAAAGAAAAGCTCTAAAAAGTCCTTTTTCCCCCCTTCCCCTCTTGGGCCGGTTCGGCCCATCTCTCTCCCTCTCTCTCCTCTTCCCCGCGGCCCATTCGGCCTCCTCCCCGCGCGCGCGCCGCTGACAGGCGGGCCCGCCCGCCTCCCTCGCTGACGGGTGGGGCCCACCCGTCATCCCCTTCCTCCCGCCGCTCCCGCCGCCTCGCCCGCGCCCTAGCGCCGCCGCCGCCGCGAATCCCGCCGCCCCCGTCCGCCCCGCGTGCAATCAATAGGGGGGAAATATTCCCCGGGATCCCCTCCCCCTTTCCCCCCATTTTTCCCTCTCTCTCTCCCTCGGATTCGTTTGGAAACTCCTCCCCTAACCTCGCCGGCGCCATTAATGGCGGCCGGGACTCCCGCGCCCGTTTCCCCCTCCTCCGGCCACCCCCTCTCACTCCCAACCCTATATAAACCCTCCCCGTGCCTCCCTCCACCGTTTCCGCCACTCGCCGCCCTCTCTCCCCGCCGGAATCGAGCTCGCGCCGTCGCTCTCTCTCTTCGCCGTCGCCGCCGAGCTCCGGTCCGCCGCCGTCGTCACCCCGGACCACCTTCCCCCTCGGCGCCGTCTCCTTTGGCTTCGCCGCATCCCCGCCGACCTCGTCCACCCCTCCGTTCCGCTCGCCGACCGCCGGAGCACCGCCGACCCCGTCCACCCGAGCTGCGCCGCCGCCTTCCTCCGCTCCGGTCGCCGTGTCCGTCGTCGCCGTCGACCCGGGGTGAGCCGTGGACCGCCGCTTCATTTTCCCCCTTCCCTCCCCTTTCTCAGCAGCCGCTCCGCCGTGCCTATGGCGGCCGCCGGCGACCATAGGGGCGCGGGCGCGCCGCCTCCCGCCGCTGCGCCGGCGTGGCCGCCTCCGGGCGCGCCTAGCGGCTGCCGCGTGGGGCCCGGCTGTCAGCCGCCCGCGCCCTTAGGTGCGGCTGACGCGTGGGGCCCACGGCGCCGGCCGGTGCGAGCCCGGGTGCGCCCGGTCCACCGTGGACCGTGAGGCTGCCGCGTGGGCCCCACCCCCGTGGACCCGGTCCGCGCGCCCCTCCCCTCGGCTGACGCAATAAATCCATTTTTTAAATTAAAATTTAAATGAAGAAATTCGCAAATATTCATTTAAAGAGCATATAAACTTCAAATGGCCATAACTTGGCCATTTGAACTCGGAATTGGACCGTTCAAGTCTCTAATTTTTCCTTAGGAAGTCAAGAACCCATTTTTGTGCTTTGTTCCTACTGGTTATATGGAGTTTATTAGAGTAAAAGCCTTTTCTTTTCCGTTGGTCGTGTAGACGCTGCAGCTTCGGAGGATCCGCTCTTCGTGGAAGTTGAAGCCGGCGTTTGGGAAAGCGAGCAAGGCAAGTCACATCATCCTTGAACATATTGAATCCCAGTTTATGAAATTATTTTAATTTAAATTATTGCATTACCGCTTTATTTAAATTCCTGCGTTATCACTGTTTTATTTAGCCATGCCTATCTACCTTTGTTATGACCTTATTATTATTGTTATTGTTATTATTACCTTGTTCACCCTAGATTAAACAAAACCCCAACTAGTGGACACTCTACTCATAGTACCACTAGTATAATTTTAGGTAGATGCTTCGCTGATTAATTAGGTAACATTAGGCGGTTTTACAACTCTAGACTTTGGGATATTCATATCACCTGGACACTTTGGAATTGTTGGATTATTGTGGAATTGGATTCACACCGCCCCCTCTATTCAAAATCCCTAAAATGGTTTTAGGCTGGGCTCGGGGTGCATAGTTTCGATAGTAGCACCTCGGCCATATAAGGACCGGTCTTCGGGCCTCTGTTGCAAAGCACTACCGTACTTCCACATGTCTAGTGGGTAAGGCTTAGTTTGTGGCTCAGTCTGGTTATAAACAAAAGTACACGGATGGAAATGGACGAAGTCGGGGGTCGATGGACATCTCTAGGACAAATGAAGGCTACACGAGCTGCGGCCCGGTAGTCGAGATGTCATGGCACAGGGCCGGTGTCCTGCTGCTAGGGGCTCAGTCCTGCCTACCTGTCCCGGGGGTTCCGGCCGTAGGTGGGATTGGGTCGGTACTCTTGTCTATGGCTAGGATGGGTTGGAAACTATGTCACGTCTTCCGTCTGTATACCGTGGTGGTATGTGGCACGTGGTTACACGTGAGGAAGATGTGTCTTGTAGGTAAAGATGTACACCTCTGATCAGAGTATAACCTATTCGAATAGCCGCGCCCTCGGTTATGGGCAAGCCGAGCAATGTACCCAAGTTAGTGTTTTTAATTCTTCAAACCTGCTTAACAACTAAAATGTGGAATGGTTGGCCTGGGTTGGCTTGGGACGAGCTGGGACCCAGGGTCGGGTTGCCAGTTCGGTCTGAATCATCGTAGGCCTTGGGTTAAGGCAGGTTCGTGTGGGTTCACGGCCTTGATTAATAATATTGTATAGCTCTAGGACCGTGTTTACAAAATAGCTTTGAGCAACTAAGTGTCTTTTAATGCTGTTTACTGCAAACCCTAACCCCCTATATTATGGCTCCCTTGTACTTCCTTACATTTATTCTGCACTTGTGGGTGTGTCTTGTTGAGAACGGTGGTTGTACTCAGTCTTGCTCAATTTTTCCCAAACCCAGAAGAGGAGTTCCTGGAAGATGAAGGCTTTGGTGTCTAGCTCGTGCCTGCCGTCAAGCGCCTGTGGTTGTCGCCCTAGTCTTCCGCTGTTTTTCATTTGTCTTCTTGTGTGCTGGGTCTTCGCCGCCCATGTAATAAATTAATTACGCTTCCGCTTGTTAAACTCTGAATTGTATCAACTTTTGGTGTACCTTGCCTCCTGGGACAAGGAATAATGCACGCACGTAAGGAACGCCCGTTGGGTTATTTCCGGTCGTGACACACATGCCATCGGTCCTCACTGGCACTTGCCCAGCTTGAGACTCCAATGCTATGGCATGGAGCTTGGGTCCATCCGGGTGCATCCCCAATTGGTTCCCAACCTGCCTCATACATCTGCACGGGTGTTGAGGATGATGAACTTTCTCGTTCATTCCTTGCCATGTTGCGCGTCTCCCTGTATGCTCCACCTGCACGAGATTCTTCTATGGTCTGCAGGGGAATGGTTAGTTCACAGCAGTTGTACAAATGATACCCCGCATTTGGCAACGGAATTTCATTTGTACAACCGGGGAAAAGGTATATCAAAGATCCATCTACTTCATGTTTAAGAATATGCCCTTGCACTAGATAATTCTCATCAATACAAGGACGAGCGGCTGAGATGAAAGCTATTTGGTCACTAACGACCCCTAGCCCTTTTGCTCCGAGTAATCAGAGATGTGCACTCAACAAGAGCAAAAAATCTTATACGTCCTAACATTGCCTTATCATACATTTCACATGAGCAATTTTGGTTTTTGTAACCATGGCAAACATGATAATTAATTCATCCCCCCTAATGGGTCTAAGATCACCTCTAGGAAACAAAGTCATAGCAATCCACCTGTGCATGAGCCTAAGTGTAGGATTATGGATATCATTCGTCCTAGGTTTCTTGCAAATTGGAGCACCATAAATATCTTCCCAAAACCTATTTTTCTCGAACAAAGAAATTCCTTTCTGGAGATCGATTTTACAGGAATCGTGAAAGCCAAGAAGTGTACTTAATCCTTTCCATGTAAGTGTGTATTCTTTATGGAAAAAGCAAAAGGAAACTCCATCTTCTATTTCTTTCAAAGTGCACACAAATTGAAAAGTAAGCAAACGAGAATCAGGCTCATCAACCACAGCAAATCTATGCCAACCAACAGCTTTCCAAATAGCACGAAAATCAACATCCATACCTATCTTTTTCAGCAGCTCCGGAGAGTATTCTCGCATGTGAGCGTACTCCCGGTCGCTCAGAATGTAGTAGGCTTGTCTTTCCCAATCGTCAACAAGGTCGAGGTCGGCGTCGTTCAGGAGACGTCGCGGAGCTTCGGCGTCCTCTATCGAGACATCAGCTGATGAATGAGCACTAGACTCGTCATGATGACTTGACGAAAAGCCAGACCCCTTGAACAGACGAGACAGCTGCCTCCTCATTCTGCACAATGGAGCAAGAACGGTCTAACTCGGCGGGGATTAGAATAGCAAGAGTTTCACCCGCCGGTTAGTTTCACCAAAGCAACTTGTATATATGCAGCTAAGTATTTGAATTTGAGGGAAACTATCAAAGCTTGAATGAACTTGAGAGCAAACTTTAGAATGGGAATGAAAATGTGTTGAAATGGGGTGGATTTCCCTCTCCCGGCCGGTTGGCTTAAGTGGTGCACCCACAATGGTCAAAACTGACCTGTGGGGCCCACTAGCCGTTGCCTCAAAAAGGGAGGCAGCCGACCGTTGCCTGGCCGGTTCGGCCGAACCCTTGGTGAGCCAAACCAGCCCTACTTTCGGCCGTTGGGTTCCAACGGTCAGTGTGGTCGTGGCACAGTGAATTTTCGTTGAAAATTTTATTTTGATTTGCTCTGAAAAATTCATTTGAAGAATTTCCTCAAAATTCAAAAAAATCCTAAATGCAATTTTCAAATTCAAACATGTGATGATGCAAAATTTTAAATTGTTGAAAACAAATATGCGGATACATACCAATTTACCTGTTGGTGAAGGTCGCGTCATTTTAAGTCCGACGTGCAAGACCGTACCTCCTTTCAGTTCAGTGCGCGGATTTTCCACCCGTCTCCGGAGGTAATGGAGCGGGCGTCTTTGGCTTTTCTATCCACACCTTTGGTTTTGGTGCAAAAGACGGCTTCGACTGCTCTAGCTTCTTGGCCGGTGTACTTGATTTTACCGGCGTCTTCCATTAACGGCTCCTGTGCATCGTTGTTTCCTTTTTTAGGAAATTCTGCATGAACTTTAGGGCCCCTTTGATTCGCAGGATAGGAAAAACACAGGAATAGGAAAAACACAGGAATTGAAGTAGTATGATTCTTCAATCCCGCAGGAATCAAAAACATAGGAAAAAATGAAAGGTGCCCTTTGATAGTGCTATAGGAAAAATACAGGATTTCTCTTCCGGTTTGAATTTGAACAGATAGCCGTTGGCGTTCAAAGCAAGTACTAGCCGTTGCATGTCCTTATATATATTGCTGTAGCTGCAACTGGACATCAACAAAACTAGCTCACCTCACCTTCGATTGTATCGGCCAAGCATGACAAGAGCTCAAACGTGGCAATTCATTTGGTAAGTCATAAATGATTTTTTTTTCTTTTTGGTATGTATGTAAGGATTAGCAACTTATTTGCTTGCTTCTGCTCTCCTATATATATTGGTAGACCAAACCATCAGATTTATTATTTGTTGTTGATTTCCCCTGTGATTGTCATGGATCCAAGTTATCGACGACGGTCACAGAATGAAGATGAGTTCATGCTTTTTGTTCTCCCTACCATCGAAGGAGATTCGTCACAACCATCATCTAGTAGGAAACCGATGCACACATCAAAACTTTCAGGGGCTTGTCGTGTTAATGAAATCTTAACAGGTCATCAGAGCCTAAGCAAAAGGAATTTTCGCATGGAAGTTAATGTTTTTCGAGCTTTAGTCGATAAGTTGCGTGAGAAACAACTACTTGCTGATGCAAGAGATGTCTCAGTAGAAGAACAAGTTGCTATATTCTTGTATGCACTAGCAAAAAATGCAAGTAATGAGACCTTGCAAGATCAGTTTCAACACAGCGGGCAAACAATAAGCAAGTATTTTGGGGTTGTGCTTGATGCAGTTACACAACTTACATGTGTATATATACGGCCACCTTTCCTACACCCCCATCATATCTTGAGAAGACCAAAATTTCACCCCTTTTTTGAGGTATGAACAGATTCATGTTTTGATTTTTTTTTTACTTTGAGTTAAACCAATCATTGTACATAAAAAGACTTAATCAAGGTTATATTTGTATTTGTATAGAATTGTGTTGGCTCTATTGACGGGACACATGTACCAATGATACTTCCACTAGACCAGCAAGAACCATACCGGAATAGAAAGCAAACAATTTCTCAGAATGTTATGGTAGCTTGCGACTTCGATCTGAAATTTGTACATGTACATGCCGGCTGGGAGGGATCAGCTTCAGACGCAAGAGTTCTTCAAGATGCACTAAACCATGGTTTTGAAGTACCTCCTGGTAAATTTTTTCTTGTAGATGCTGGTTATGCAAATACAACACAGTTTCTAGCACCGTATCGTGGGACAAGATATCATTTAAAGGAACAGGGCAGAGCTAATCAAAAGCCACAAAATTATAAGGAGTTATTCAATCTTCGGCATGCACAACTCAGAAACCATATAGAGAGAGCAATTGGTGTATTAAAAATGAGATTTCCTATACTAAAGACCGGCTCACACCACCCAGCTCGTAAACAAGTTGATATTTCGGTTGCCTGTTGTGTTCTACACAACTTCATACGCCTGCATAATGGAGATATGGTGTGGCCAAGTAATTGTCGTTTGGAGATTGATCCAGATCATATTGTTGATGTGCCAAATGGAGACGAGAACTATAATGGTGATGTACAAGAATTTAACAACTCTAGAGAAGCTGGGAATAGAAAACGAGATGACATGGCACATCGGATGTGGAACCATTACGTAGCACGAAGGAAATAATATATTGCATTTGACCACCATGGCATTCAAGGTCAATTACTAGTCTTGTACTCCAAGTTTGTCACATTCTACTTAATGAAGTAACTACTTGCATGCACTCCCTCTAAGCAAAAGTATATCCTACTACTATCTGCTTCACAAAAGTACCCCCTTTGTTTCACAAAAGTACTATCCTTCTATTTGCATGCCATCTATTTCACAAAAGTACTATCCTACTACTTGCATGCCATATGTTTCACAAAAGTACTCACTCTAATGCTGCGATTTCCTTTCTAATCCAAGCCAGGCGTAATGCATCACTTGAAAAGGACAAGAAAACTTCCCTATTATCCTTACCTTTGAAGATATCAGCTGCCACCAATATATCTCCTATTTGTAGACCATGTAAACCTTCAAGCACTGTGATACACTTGTTGATGCTGTAAGGATCCTCCAATTTCTTCTCCTCAATTGCAGCAAATCGATCTATTTCTTCTTTTTTAAGTTTTAGGTATCTCTCATGAAATCCATCATCAGGACTAACAGATTTGATCTTTTGTTTCTTCCCAGGTCGAGATTCAGGAACCTCTGAAGGTGTTTGTGCCGAGCTAGGTGGGACTTTTGTGAGATGGACAGGGGTAGGTGAATGCTGTGAAAAGTCCAAATTGGCTGTCTCAACCTCTTCACCAAAAGGAAATTGCAAACCTGATTCACCTGGAGCATTTGAATTAGGGGATGGTGACTGATATGTATCAACCACATTTGCTTCTTGTGTTGAATGAGCTGGTGCATTCTTTGTCTTCCTTGCATAATGGTCCATACCATGGCGAGTTCTCCCTTCAGCATAACGACCTACACAATTATATTCTCCTCACGATCAGCATAACTTGCCTAAAACATTTCAACAAAACAAACAAACCACTGATAAAAAAAATATAAAGCTCACCATCATAAAGTGGAGCTAAATCATCAAAATATGGGAACGACTTATCTCGCCAATGAATTGCATCTTTGTTCTTGCGATCAGCAAAAGTGTCCCAAACACTTTGTGGTGCACTCACCATCATTCTGTCACTATCCCACCCAAAACCACTTTGATCCAACAAATCTTTAACACTGCGATAATCTTTCTTCAAATCCTGCTCCTTTTGCTTGACTTGGTTGGTCGTAAATGATGTACCGAATTTTGTATTCAGGCGGCAAACAATATTTGTCCATGCTTCCTTACTCCAAGCATTTTGTGTTCGAAAACCTGGCACGTCATGATCTGTTAGGAGCTCAATAAGGAACATCTTCATCTGGTGACTCCATCTGGCTCTCTTTGTCGTCCCTAAATTTGACAAACATTTAACAATTTCAGTTTCAGCAGCAATATGAAACAAAAAAGGTTTGATGCAAACAACAAGTGAAACTGAATTTGCAAATATTACCTATTTCTTGACGCTCTGCAGTCCCATGCTCACTGTCAACATCAACATAAACCTGTGATAGAGGTTGCTGGGCTCGTCGATCGGACAAATTGCGTTGATTTGTCATGGTCATCTGAGAAGAGCCTTTCGATGGCATTGCTTTCCTAACCCCCAAAAAAAAAAGAAAGAAAAAAGAAATACACAATCCTTATCAGAGAGGGATTTACACCTACAGTGCCAATGAAACAAACTAGTTCCAAGTAGTCAGCTTAAAAATTCACTAATCCATAGATCCAAAGTACAGAAGCACTAATAAGTCAATAATAAGTCAAGTATGAAAGCTCAAAAGTGCAGACAAATACCAAATCGATGGCCCTGGCTGCTGCCCTCGATGGCGGACCTGCCGCACGCCTCCGCCTAGCGGAGCCCAACCTGCGCGCCAGATGGATGCTGTGCTTGGTTGCTGCGTGCTGCTAGTTGTTGGGCCGGCGTCCCCAGCAGAAGCCGCATACGCGACTGAGCCGGCGAGCCTCGCCTCCGCCTTGCACCCCCAGCGGCCGGCTCAAGCTGTTGTCTATCTCTATCACAGTTGGCTTTCTTGGCTGCTAATATGTGGTCCTCGGTGTTCTCGTTCCCATCTTTCTCTCTCTCTCTCTTTTTCTGGAAGAAGCGCGAAGGGCCACGGTTTACCGCCAAACACACAAAAGTGGCGCCAACGACGACGTGCGCACGCGTGGGCGCGCCCTTCTTTCGCGCCAGGAAAGTTTCCAAAGAGGTCAGACCTCTTTCTTATTTTCCTGTGAAAATGAACTAAAGGAATGCAATCCTAAGGAATGTTTCCTTTCATTTCCTATGAATCAAAGACATACATAGGAAAAAATCCATAGGATTGTAAATCCTACAAAAGTCCTATGCCAATCCTTTGAATCAAAGGAGCCCTTACTAGGCTATCCGTATTGGGTGGCTCCACTTCGACCACTTGAATATTCTGCGGGTTTGGCCCGTACTTTATTCTGACCGTGGAGCATTGTTCAGTCCTTGGCTGAAACTCAAACTTTTCCTCCTTCTCGTTGATATGGAAACGGATACTTCCCGTTCCCACGTCAATGTTAGCTCCTGCGGTGCTAAGGAACGAACGCCCCAGGATGAGCGGCGTCTCTTTTCCCGTGTCCATATCCAGCACCACAAAGTCAACCAGGATGAAGAAATCCCATATCTTGACTGGCACATCCTCCGCTATCTCCGCTGGGTAACGGACTGACGAGTCAGCAGTTGTAGGCGCATCCGTGTTGGTGCCAACACCATGGTGTTGGTGCCAACACCGTGAAGTTGAGCTTGTCAAAGACGTCCTTCGGCATGACGCTGACACTGGCTCCAAGATCACACAGGGTTTGGTCGTAGGAGATCGTAGGACACCCCGGATCCTTCTTCTTTTCGGGGAGCTTGTGGAGTATGACGTTGCTGCACTGCTCCGTCAGCTTAACCACCTCTGTTGTTGGGAGCGGTCTCTTGTTGTTGAGGATATCATTGAGATAACTAGCATATGTTGGCACTTGCATAGCATCCAACAATGGCACGTTGATGTGAATCTTCTGGATTACTTCAACAAAGCGAGCGAACTGCTCGTCCACTGACGGTTTCCTACTCCGTTGAGGAAAACGGCAGCAATCATGTGTCGAAGTATTCCTGCGGCACGGCTTTTTCTGGCTGAACCTCTTTGTCAGCCGAGTCACTAGATGGCGCTTCTCTGGCAATCCCATTAGTTCCTGTAGGGTTAGGATACGGCGGATCACGAGTGGACTTACCTCCCCTCGTCGTGATCGCCTTGACATTTTCAATGGAGGAGTCGGGTTGGCCCAGAATCCTCCCAGTTTTAGTTGCAGGGACTAAAGAAGCCAATTGAGCTAGTTGTGTTTCTATCATTTTATTGAAGCTCAGCTGGCTTTGTAAAGCAGAAGCGAAACCATCTAGCTTAACATTGATGTTCTCTAGGATCTTGTAGACCCACCTCTCCCAGGCCGGGCCTGCTTACATCTGATAGCTTTTATAGGTCATAGACTGCCCTCACAGACCAACAAAAGTCTTTTCTGCACACTTTGTCCTCATTCGTGCGCACCCGGGAAGCCTGCTTACATCTGATAGCTTTTATAGGTCATAGACTGTCCTCACAGACCAACACAAGTCTTTTCTGCACACTTTGTCCTCACTCGTGCGCACCCGGGAACAATTTCCCGGTCGGTCACCCATCCCAAATTGCTCCAAGCCAAGCACGCTTAACCCTAGAGTTCTTTGGAGATCGGCTTCTGAAAACAAGTTGCAGCTTATTGATATAAGTATTCTATTAATGCCCAGGCCAGGAACGTCCCCTCTTGGCCACGTCCGTGTATCCAGTGCCAGCGCACGTGCCATGCTGTGTGACCACTTCGGGTCCATACCAGCTGATGAGTACACAACTAGCTCGGATATAACCATGACTACTTTATGTATTAATCAACCAAAGGTGCATATGTTCTACATTAGATTTACTTGTTATATATTTGAACAAACGTTACTACACAATAAGTTTTGTGTGTTTTCGTTTGCAGAGGTTCTTGCTTGTACGAAGTAAAAGAGGCCGAGCATAACGAATGCATGGATGATAAAGTTGATTGGGGACCAAACCAAGACCTTCTCCAAGTCTACTTCTAACTCACCATGTCACTTTTGGCCCATAGAAGACAAGAGATCAAGTTGTACACGTTTTGGATTTGGAATCAAGCCTCCTAACAGCATCAACTTCAAACGGACCTAGCCGCTGATCTAGAAGGAATTTCGAGGCCCATGAGTACTTGCTGGAAAGCTTATGGAGTCTACTTTCAGATGGTTTTGGTCCCACGTCAAAATTCTTACCGAGCTACCGTTGTCACGTTCCTTTGGGTCTTAGGTAATTTTTGTTTTGGCAAATTTGCACGTGATTAAATACCCAATACCGTTAATTCTTTAGTGAATTACTACAGTGCATTTTAAAAGGTACCTTACAGTTTAAAATTTTTATGCTTGTTTTGTGGACTTCTTTAATAAGTCGCAAAGCAGTGAGGGTTTATTAAGACATTTGATTGATACTAGTAATCATGCACGTGCAATGCACGTTCTTTATTACATCTTGCTTCAACCTAATATTTAGCAATGCATACTTAATATGTATCCAAGACTGTCCATTTTCGTTTCAGAGATAGAATAAATAAATTTTCATTGTAATTTCCACTCAACTTGAAAATGAAAAATAAACACAACACTTCAGAAGTGTAGAGCATCCAACCAGAGTACAACAATGCACATGGAATCCATGTTGGCGAGAATAGATCATTGAAACGGAGAAGACACCAAGCCTCATTTTTGTTTCCATACAAAATGAAAATTAAATAAAATTAAGAAAATCACCGTGTAGAACCACAGTACACCAGTATGGAATATTTATGCTGCAAAGAACTTAAGAAAAATACAACCTTTGCTATCATGTCTATTTTGAAAGAGTATTAGTTTTGCAACTGATCTTCGTCGCCAGATCAACAGGCAACTTTTGATCAATTTTGCACTTGATCAATATTCCTCCACCAATGTTTAATATACTAAATCAACAACTTCCTCATTTGCCACTTGAGAACAATCACAGAACAAATGGAATTTTAAGGAAGAAAACTTATAAAATAAGCAAATTCCAACAGGAAAACCTGGGAAAAAATAGCATGCAGTCAGTAACCACACCCAGATTGTTTGCAAAATAAATTAGCATAAAGATCAAATCACATGTTCAACTCCATTATTAGATTAAAATAGAAATTTCAGCCTCCCTGCTTCTTCCTTCCTACATAACAAATTCACCAATTTAAGAATAATTCACATTGTAAAATTCTACGAAACAACATGTATTTTTACCTGACGTGATTGTTCTAAAGTTTAAACCCTACTAACAACCTAGCAGTATCGAACAGCACAAACCAATACTTCACCTCAGGCATGAGACCCTCCTCCCAAGTGATGGACGCGCCGTTGGTCTGGATATTGTCCGTGAACATTCCCTTGGGGTCCTCCTTCCATAACCTGTAACAACCTGAAATTTTAATTAGTTGTTTAACATGTCATATATTGTGTTTCTGATAAAATTATAGGAGTTTCAAAAACTTTCTTAAAAAAAATTCTCCAGATGATTCTTATGTTTAAAATGGCTAGAAATTTAAACCTTTTACCAGACCTTCGTTTGGGACGATGTGAATCTTTAGTTACCGTTATAGGGAAAACATTTTTTTTCAGAAAACAAATAACTCTATAACCTTGGTGGCGAAATCTATAAGTTGCTGGGTTAATGAAGTCTCATCCAATTTTTCAGAGAGCACTACGACGCTAATAAAATTCACCAACACAACTAAAGACCTACTCACCAATAATTTCCTTGCACGAATGGAACGAGAATATAAGAGACTAAGCCAACTCAATACCAGATAATCCACGAAGATCCACCTTTCTTTTTCTCCCTTTTAACTTTTAAGCCAAGTCAAAACCTCTTTGTATTTAACTATATTAAATGACCAATCGGAAATATAACTTCATAGTCTAGTCATTAATATTTCTCTTATTAGATAATCTACCCAATCACGCATAGCATTTGGTTTGTAATTTGAGTAACTAGTGGCTGTGATTGTGTGATTGTGTACCTGTTTGTAGTGAAGTCCAATTTATTAGCTTGAATGATTTCTTTTGTTTTGCTGATTGGTACATGTTAAATGAACATAGACTCTGTACTAAATCTAAGCAACATAAAATTCCTTGAAGCTCGTCTTGTCTCTTAGACAACCTAAGATGACCACCATGAAGGTTTCATAATTTTATCATTCTTTTTACTACCTCAAGTAAAGCAGTCAAGGTAGTCAAGCTAAATTAATTAGAAACCTAATTGGCAAAATGAAGCAACTTCTAAATGTGCCTAAAGTTGAACTGAAGGATATAGGTTTTATAATTTATTCAAATAGTACATTATTTATAATGAGTTAATATAATTTTTCTAGAATTTTTACAGTCAGTTTTAACCTCATTAAAATTCAATTTATTTCTCAGCATACCCCTTTTCACCTTTTTGCCATAATTAAAATATTTTGAATTTTTGAGTGAAACTTTGAAAAATGGAAACTACGTAACTCAATCTATCTCCACGCCAGAACACACATTTTTGACTCTCTTGTAGCTAGGACAAACTAGTTACCCAAGAAGGAGAGAAGGAAAATTCCTGAAAATTCACTATTTTCAATGTGTACTTATGGTTCTAACCTTCCTTTATCTGTCCCATGGACCCAGCTCGACTTGGCCCCACCTGTCACAGACCTAGGCTCTCCACCAAACCCCAACCCACCTCCAGGTCATCCACCCACATCAGATCCATAAGACAAGCTAAACCCTTTCATCTTCTTCCTCTTTTCTTTCTCCCGTGCCTGTTCTTTTCTTTCTTGCAAGCTGAGCTCCCAGCTCACTTCTTCCCATCAAATCTCCTCCAAACACTTGAGATCCATCCCTGCATGTCACACCACAACAATCTCAAGTATCCAAGCCTCCCATCCATCCAAATATCTTGCACATGCATGGATTCGTGAGGGAGATCGGGAAGAAAATAGGTGGAGCTTGCTGCTGGTTGCAGCAGCAAAACAACCATGTTTTTCCTCCACTTGGTGAGTTTCCTTCCCATCCATTGTGTCCCTCTTGTGAGTGCCATTGTGTTGAGCCTCCCTACCTCTCTCCACAGGTCATTGATGCAAGATTTTAGAGCAAAGAACAGCTGCAACTCGTCTCTCTCCACTCCGACGATTACAACCCCTATCTCCCTCGGTTTACTCAGGTTGCTATCACCATTTTTTTTTTCTTCATTGATTTGTTCTTGTTCTATGGCTGTTTGTGCTCCAACCTTCACAACCAAAGTACCTCACCATCTGCATTCTAAAGTATATGCATGCATGGAGTGTAACAGCAACCTTTGGACCTTTATGAGTTGCCATTGGAAGCAAGTTGCTGTCTTTCAGCATCATAAGTTCTTAGGCCAGCTAGAAATTTCATGTTGCGACTTAATCCCTCCGAGAACTAACCAACACCTTGTAAAAGTTGTATTTACAAAACCAATAGCTGAGCTAAATCATGCCTTCTTCATTTTCCTCAATCACTGAGCATTTGCGAAGTAAACTTTCGAATCAAATCTTGGGCACAAGGGCTGCAGACAGCAGTTTTCTTTTTCTCACTCTCTAGGTTTCATATATACCTACTATCTTGTTCAAACTCCAAATTAAATAATCCGAATACTATTCCTATCACCAGTAAATTATACTCTTTTGTATGGAGCAAGTTTCACCCATGAAAATTTGCTAGAATATGTGGGTATCACCAAATGACCTATAGTTTATATTCAGTTTTGGCATAGGACCATTTTCAGCATTTGTGGCTTGTCACTTTTATATCTCCAGAATCATGGCAGCAAATAGGGTCATTCTTTCACCCAAGTTCTTGTTGAAAATGTGACATGTCCACTGTGTTTACCCCGTGTTCTGCAGAGCATGTTGCATATGCATGTTTATTCGAATCTTATTTGCATACTTGCCTCTTATCGATAGATTCGGAGAATTCGGAGTACGTGGAGCAAGACTCTGAGGTTGAGTGTGTTTCCACGCAGCAGCAAGGCAAGCACCTAAGCATATAGAACCTATGCTTTCTCTAAAAATGATTTGGTTGCAATCTATACGTACATATATGCATGCATTGCCTAGATATTAATATTGTCGGTTTATGGTGTATGGGTAGAACTCATTTATGCATTTAGTTCTTGTGATATTGCTGTCCTTATACCCTATTACCACTGGTTGGGATTACTTGGGATGTCTTATTCATTAATGCTTAGCCATGCTTAGTGCTAATAGAACTATAGAGATGGACAGTGCTATTAATTGTGGTATATAGACAACTTGCATTATTGGGCATAAAACTTGAGCACTTACACTAAATAATGGTTGATGAATTATGTTGGATTCGGACGGGTGATAGGGCGATAATGGGAGGTTGGTTTCCCCTGATGCAAGTAGCCCCGTCTAGGTCGTTAAGGACCGAACATTTTGACATCTAATCAAGCACCCTACGTACTTACCACATGCCTTATTTGGGACCGGCTTGTTCTTACTAGTTCTACTGTGATCATTTATACCACGTTGGAGAGTCGTGAGGCAGGTAGCCTTTGGAGGGCCTCGAGTGCCTAGGTTTGGACGGGGGTGCCTCCCGCGTGGCGCACCCGCCTTGGTCACATCGCGCACGCACGACTGAGTCGTCGGGAACCCCAGCGTGGTATAGGTGGTTGGGGTGGGGCTAAGAACGGGCATGTAATAAGCTTGAATCACTTGTGTACCACACTCGACGGGGTATGTAGCATTTGATCTTTGTTCATTTCGTGTGGGTCCTGTTGTACACCTCTGATCAGAGTATAATCTATTCGAATAGCCGTGTCCTCGGTTATGGACAATGCTTGATGTGTTAGTCAGTTATGTTAGCATCAAATGTGGATTATTATGGATGGGATTATGTTTGATGGTGGTGTTGGCATGTTGTGCCATGTTGGCATGGACTTTGGTAGTCCATGGTTGATGATGAGAGCGCCGTTTGGGCTCATTTGCTTATACATTTCAGAATTATATACTTGCTGTCCATAAATTAAAATGATGCTAGATTTACTTGTCCTTGCTTATTTTACTCATTAATTGCTCAATAAAATTAGCTTTATGCAAATGTTGAACCTAGAGACCCACTATAGGCTAGAAAGCTTGCATACTTCTCTCTCCCTTATGTATTTATAATTTTGGGTAAGACTTGCGAGTACAATCTTGTACTTAACCCGGTGTCTGCAATTTCAGGAGAGGATTCCGGTTATGAGTTATGTTTCTTGTGTGGTCATTGCTTTGCCAAGGGCGGCGAGGGCAATAAGTGATCTATTGCAGCTTGGCTCTTGCCCGGTTGGTTTGCCCTAGTGGGGTTGTGGCACCACCGGTTTTATCTTTTGCTTATGAACTCTAATTGAGACTTCCGCTGCTATATTTATGTGTTGTATGTTGGGACCTTGGACCATATTATGTGTCATGTACCTTGCTGCACTTTAACCCTATTATGGTACTTGCTATGTTTATTAATTGCTTGCGATGAAAGTGTGAGGCTAGTCGCATTCCTGGGGACTAGCCAAGCATGAGTAACGAGTTTTGATCGCTTGAGATAATCGGGGATAGCGCTTTGGATCGAGTCACTGGGGTATGCTTTCAGTCACCACCTTCGAGTGGTTGATGGGCTTATGACAGAGTGGACTGGCAAGCTATCTTACGGTTATGTCTTGCGCTCACTACTCGACATTTCGGTTATTATAACAGAAGGTTGTCAACCGCGATCATGGACATATTGAGGACGAGTGGCTATTTGTGCATGTATGGATCCCACTTCTCCAATAGTATGTGGTGGTCGCGTTGGACACTGGATGGTATAATACTCGGGGTGTCCACATAACCCATTGTCGCAGATGCGCCAACTTGGGAGTCGGTAATGCCACGGGCCACGGTAGCAGATATGGATGAGGATCCTGGCTTTGGAAGCGGGCTGGAGGAGGACGCCAGCATGCCATCAAGGTGGGAGGCGGCGAAGGTGTTGAGCATAGTCTCTTTTTTCTTTAGTTACAACTACAATGAATCAGTGAGATTTTATTCAGCGACTATAGCTTGCACTCATCGTATACATAATTTAACGACTCCACATATATTCATTTAGTCTAATGCACAATAACGCTTTTGTAAACTATATTAATTCTTATCAACAAAAGAGCTAGGTTAATCAGCATAAGTGCAGTTTCCCATGAAAATTAAGCAAGCAGATTAAATTTATGTAGGATAGCCCAACATTGTGATTTTCCGGAAACAGGCCAACACAGCAAGATGAAAAGTACTACTCCTTTATAAATAAATGCAAAATGATATCTAAGCTAAAAGAAATATAATTAGATTGACATTAATTAAATGACATAGCAAGAAATCCTTACCGTCTGAAATACATATATCGTCCAGACCATCATGATCAATGTCCCGCCTACCTGGATTTTTCACATTTTGGTCCTTTTAAAAAACCTATTTCGCTAATAGACCCCTAGAAAAACTTAACCCAGAAATGGTCCTTTTTGGGGCGCCAGAGTGGCTGGCGCCGTCGTCCTCCTGCCACCGTGGCACACGCGAACTGACGTAGCAGGAGGAGGGCGCCAGCACAGCTGGTGCCGCCCCAGGGAGGAGGGCGCCAGCATGGCTGGCGCCGCCCACCCCCCCCCCCCCCCCCCACCCCTCGCCTCCATTTCTCTGTAAGGAGTTGCAATAGTGTCATTTTTGTTTTATTTTTTGGGATGTTTTTCACTTAGGATCACGATATAACCAACCACAAAAAAATTTTAAACTCGAACGGAATATACCACTTAGCTAAGTCTAAAAATATCTAGCATACCACTTAGCCTACTTTGCACCTTCACCAAAATTAGACCATAACTCCTTTAGTAAAACCCTTTAATCAGCATGTTAAACATAATGCAATCTACCACTATATGAAATTACTTAATCTAATTCAAAATATAACCACATGAAATGATAGCCATAAGTTAAACAATACAGAGATGCAAATTTTTTATTTTTATTTTATTTTTTTGATATTTTTTCGCACTTAGGAGAACGTAGAACCAACCATACAAAAAATAAACTCAAACAGACAAAATATGTGACTTGTAGAATTTTTCAAAGCTCTAGCGAAAAGTCATTCAGGTGTCATCTATTAAAATTGGTGTAACTTTCTCATACGAACTCGGAATCAGGCAAATAATATATGCACGGACATCTACAAAAAAAGTTACATCCGATTCTTCCCTGCTTCGCCGGGTTCAGCGATATTAAAACCTCCAAATTCCGCTTGCAAGATTGTGTTTTCGAGGAGAGAAATTTTTCGGTAGAGCTTTGGAAAATTCCACATGCCACATATTTTGTCCGTTTGAGTTTATTTTTTTTATGGTTGGTTCTTTTGAGTTCCTAAACGTGAAAAAAATATTAGAAAAATAAAATAAAAATAAAAAAGTTGCACATCTCTCTCCTCTGCACTAGTTCGGAGAGAGAGGAGAGGAGAGGAAAAATTCTACATGCCACATATTATGTCCATTTGAGTTCATTTTTTCTATGGTTGCTTTTTGTGTGTCCCTAAATGTGAAAAAAAATATCAAACAAATAAAAGAAAAAAAAATTGGGGGGGAGGGCGCCAGCCACTCTGGCGCGCTCCCCCTAGCCACCTCAGCATCGCCCCGCCACGTCGGCAGGGGGACGGCGCCAGAGAGGCTGGCGCGACGGCGCCAGCCACTCTAGCGCCCCAAAAAGGACCATTTCTGGGATAAGTTTTTTCAAGGGTCTATTTGCGAAATAAGTTTTTCAAAAGGACCAAAATGTGAAAAATCCAGTCCCACCTACTATATCAAGGAAAAAAATTCCAACAAAAAAATGCATGAAGATTAAAGATCACGTGTGGATATATTGTTGAGAGGCATTTCCACAAACACTTTGTAAGTGCTTCCCTGATAGCAACTTGGAGTACTACCGATATTTTGTCTTCAATTGTTTCCTTCAACACCTTTTCTACTCTGTGGAGCACAGATATATGACAAAATATAAATTATAAAATGGTCACATAAAAAGCCAATCAAGCGTCTGTCAAACAAACTATTAGCTGGAGCACAGGAGCGCTATTCTACCATACTACCACAGTCAGGATTGTACGTTATTCGTTATCACCAATCAACCAAACTTGGAGACTGATCGGGGCTAGCTGACCAGCTTGGCGACGACGCTTTCGCACCACGGCCCAGGCAGAGACGGCGCCGTTACCGCTAGAAGATCGAGTGCAGCGATGGAGCTGTGGTGGAGACGTGGAGTGGATGCAGCCGTGGCGGAATGGATGCAGCAGGCGCCAAAAGGACATGGGAGTGGATCGAGGCGATGGCGGTGGAGTGGATCGAGTGGATTCAGTAAGTTTAAGTCTGAAAATTATTCCCCTTTCAACGCAGCAGCAACCTTCAATAGGTGCGGCGGCATCGATCTTGGCAAGGGAGAGCGGGGGGTCGGTGGTGCAGCCGATCTTGGTGACGGCGAGTGAGTGGTTAGCGGTGGCGCCGATCTAAGCGAGGGCGAACAGGCACTGCGCCAGCGCTCTCTCCCCCTCGTCGCCCACAGGAGCAGAGTAGGGGTAAGGTGGGAAGGAGGAGGTGCAGTTGAGACCACGCTTGGCGGGAGCATGGACCACAACAGTAAATCCAGATCGGAGCAAGCCTGGGGAGGGAGGAGTGGAGAAGAGTTCCCGGCGGTGGATGGGAGCATCACAGGGGGCGTGGCGGATGGGGGTGGTGCCGGCGGTAGGCAGGACCACTGGAGAGCGCCGGCAGCAGATAGGATGGTGATGGCGACGTGGGAGAACGATGAAAGCGGTTGGCGAGGCTGTGTGGTGGTGAAGGAGTCGGCGCGCGGTGCGTAGGCGGAGACGGCGCGCGGCGGATGGAGGACGGGACGGCGAATCGGCGATTAATCGGCTTTATATTTTGTTTAGTCATTTTGATGACCGTAATCATTCCATACCGCTTGGTTGGTTATTTATTTTATCCTTGACTATATGTTTAGTTTGCTCAACTAATTACATAGTCGAGGGCTACACCTAATTAGGTGCATCTAGTTGATGCACCTTAATTTTTGTTTTTTTAGCCCTTCACAGCTTGAGATGATTGAAGTACTCGAGGGTTGCAGCGGAGGATAATTGAATTACTCGACCTTTTTATTAAATCACTTGGGAAAGGATTATCTCGTCGTCTGTGAATGTCTCAGGGGCTATACCATATACTCACAGGGTTGTGTTATCCGACTGGTTATTGGGGGTAACACATAGTAATAGAATATGTAAAGATAAGGACTCAGGTATTATGTTAACTTGTATATCAAGGAAATATCTTGTAGTTTTACTCGGTGACAATTGTAAAATATCTATAGAACTTAGATCGTAAGGGATAAGGTTTCTATCTTGTAATCACGACTCCTCTACCTATATAAGGAGAGGTCGGGGGGCTCCTTGAGGGTATAACCACCCTTCAGATTGTCAAATCAATAACACAATCAGCAGAATATTTCCCCGGACAGGAGTAGGGTATTACTTCTCATCGAGAGGGCCTGAACCAGTATAAATCCTTTGTCTCATAACCCATCCATTTTTACAGCTTGTTCGCTACCCCCTTTAGTATTGCCGAAATCTAGTTTCGACAAAGAGCTAGCCATACTTCTTAAAGCTTGCAAAAATAAAGAAGGAGGAGGTATATCAAAAAGGAGTAAAGTTTAGTTTTATATTTATCCACTAAATAGGTCTTGGTACCACCATATATTCCACACACACATCTTGCATGATCTTGATCAGAAGTAATAAATGTGAATAGAAGTATGACTCACTTGATCCCTACCAAACTCCACATATATGACCTTAGAATAGGGACCAATGCAATACCTTGGTGAGGAATACAATTATATACCGCTGAGGGACTGAGAGAATCATTTGAGCAACTTGTTTTTTTTATTTGCACAAATCATTTGAGAAAATCTCCTGAATAAAAGTTAGACAAGGAATGGGTGAGTAGTGCTTTACTAACCGTTCTGTCTCTCAAACACCCAAGACAAGGTGAAGCATGATGCCTCACAGTTTAGGCGTATGGTTAAGCCACCGTGCTGGCTGACTTGATTCTGGTAAGGGTACCCATACTATGCATTTTGTACATTCTAGATATACAGCATTGCAACAGCTCCTGATCAATAACCAAGTCTTTGTTTCCTTTCATCCTTTACTCGAGACGAGCAAAGATTCAAGCTTGAGGGGATTGTTGACGGTCGTTATCGACTAATTTCGACCGTCAATATTACCCAATTAATGAAGACTAGCTATGCTTGCAATGCATAATTTCCAAATAAAATATCTACTTCCACTATGTGCTATGCTACTAACATATATGCAGGAGAAGCATTCATAAATGGAGGAGAATCGACGAAACATAACTGAACAATTAATCAAAATCCGTCGAGAGGTAGATTTACGGGTGGATGGGCCTCTAAACCCATTAAAATAATATCAATTGGGCCCAACTAATGCACTTCTGAGCTGAGGAATCAACGAGGAGTTCATCTGTCGATTTGTGGGCTAAATGGGCCAGTCTAGGGTTCTATCGAACCCAAAACAGCCCAGATGGCCCAGAAATTCCACAGGCCGGTAGTTATCGACATCCCATGGCAGTTGTGACCGTTTCTACCTGAAGCAACCGTCATGGACACTTGGCACAAAGAGGTGAAGCAAGAGGGAATATGCTCATTGGATGCTTTGAGCATTTCCACACTCCCAAGGCACCTCATAGCGTATAAATACCCCTCCTCTCACTCCATTCTCCACACACTCAAGAAGAAGATCAAAGAGCTCTCTCAAGTTTAGTAGTGGTCTAGTGCTAGTGGAGTAGGAAATAGAATAGTTTTCTTAGTCCTCGAGTCTTCAGGAGATTTCGGGTATGGCTCTAGCAGCTTTTCTCTCTTCTTTTGTAAGACATTAAATTAATAGAATATTCTTCTTTATACATCTTTGGTATTTTATTCGCTTTTTATTATCTGAGTACCGACTTTATTTTCTACGTGTATCGATATAGTTGTGTAGCTAGCTTACCGAAGAGGTGCATTGGTATGGGTTTAATGTCCGAATATTCGGTTGCTCTATGTTGGATGCATGGATGTGGTGTAGTATTTAATAATGCAAGCATGGTGCTTAGATTATTAAGTACTTCCTCCGTTTCACAATGTAAGTTATTCTAGCATTTCCCACATTCATATTGATGTTAATGAATCTGGATAGATATATATGTCTAGATTCATTAGCATCAATATGAATGTGGGAAATACTAGAATGACCTACATTGTGAAACGGAGGGAGTATCATTATCTGGCCATATATGCTGCGGGACAGTAGAGGTGGGCTGCTGATGGTGACAGCTCAGTACAGGTGTTCCTCTACGTTAGTGTATATTCCTGAGACACTTTCCTGGGGAGGATACTCTTCTGTATTTAGCCCTGGTTGGATGGCCATGACAGGCTGTCGTAATTAACTCGGCAATCAGGGGTGGTCTCTCGAAACACTAGGAGGGCACTATTAGGGCTATTGTTTGCATGACTGTATACTAGCAGTGTAAAGTAAGCATGAATGCATATTAGAAGTATAGGAATGAATTCTTTTCTTATTCTTCCTCCACTTAGTTTAGATTATATTTTAGTGAGAATATATTAGCTCTTTCTTCTGTGTGTCACATTTATCCTACCTTTTGAATTACTTAACCCCTCCATAGACCTTGATATATACAAGTAATATATAAATTATCAGTATAATTCTCTCTTATCATATCTTCCCTTGGATTAAATAAATACGATACCTTGAAATACTTCCGGGTGAAATTATAATGGTATATCCGTGCGCTTACGGATCATATCTGTAACTATGAATATACCATGAATATTTCTACATCATTGCTAGAAATTATATTTCTAGTAATGTCGTTAAGAAATCAGTGGCGGACGCAGCTTTATAAAAAAGATGGGGTGGAGATGTTCGCTCGATAAGTACAACCAAACACGGCACGCATTATATTTATATATTTTAATCACATAAAAAGTTCAATACAATCAATAAATTAAGACGAATAAGAACATTCAAGATAATACTTTTATTCTGGATGGTGCGTTTCATTTTAAAACAAAACAATAATCTTTATGTTATATATAATTCATCATATCAATTTGCAAAAACCAGGTAATTTATAAAACATTGGTGATAGTTAACTGGTCATTGTCTTTAAAAATCGTTTAATATATAAGAAGATGTCCTGCTAATAAATTAGCCCTTTCTAGAGTAGAGACTATTGGAAAACACATGCTAGCACTTTCTTTAAAAGAAATGTCTATATCCACAAGGTCAAAATTCTAAGAGGAGAAAAATCCGGTCACTAGCTTGTTGCTCATCAGTCAATTATATTGAAAACTCCACTACATCTACGATACCTTGATTTCATTTTGGACTTCTTGCTGATGATACCTTTTCCAACCGGGCTGCCTGGAAACGGACAGCGGCTTTCGCCACTTCAGACCTTTGCTGGCTGCCGGCTGCCGGCTACCGCAGGCCCGCTGCCTGCAATGCCATGCCGCTAGCTAGCCCTAGGCCCTAGCGGACTGCAGCAGGCAGCAGCCTGGCATGGCAGCAGCACCCGGCGTGGGCGGTGGATGCGTCGGCGCAGTCGCGCGTACGACGGCAGAGGCAGTGCGCCACAATGGGTCGGTGTCAATCGGCGTCGGGCAGCATCGCCGATCGGAAGACGAGAAAACAATCAAGACGAGAAGTCAAGTCTGTTTCGTGTGCGGCTGCGGCGTGTGCGCGTGATGCTGTTGATGTGAAAAAACACACACTGGCCTGGAGATCTGATTAACTCCTGTGCAGGTCCAAAATCTCGCCTTTAGCTTCGTGAGCGTGCCAGTTGATTTGATCCTACAATCAACAAGAATAAAGACAAGAGAAACCGTGGTTAAATCCATAAATGATAGCCGATCGGCTAGTTGCCGATGACGTATCATTTATCTTCGAGCCGATCTCAATCTTGTCACCTTGCCATTGAATCAAGCACTGGTGCATGGTTGAAGGAATACAACAATTCGCATGAATCCAATCCCTTCCAAGCAACAGGCTGTAGGATCCCTTCCCATCGATGACAAAAAACGTTGTAGGAACAGTTTTGCTGCCGATTGTCAACTCCACATTTAAAACTCCCTTGGTCTCCGATGGATTACCACCAAAATCCTTGAGAATCAGGTTTGTCTTGATGAGATCATCTATATTCTTGCCCAGCTTCCCGAATGTAGCGTATGGCATCAAATTCACAACAGCCCCACCATCGACCATCATCTTGGACATCGGCTTCCCATTGACAAACCCATTGACATATAATGGCTTAAGGTGCCGATTCTCTGTCCCTTCTGGCTTCTCAAAGATTGCTTGCTCTGGCGACAAAATCAACCTAGCAGAGGCCTCTTCTACATCATCAACATTGGCTTGTTTAGCTTCGAATTCTGCAGGTAACATAAAAACCATGTTTACCGACGTGGATGCAACAGCTTTGCTCTTGGTCAATCTCTTCGCCTTGTCGGCTTCAAATTCATCGGCTGTTGTAACTTTACTTTTGACGCGCCATTCCTGCTTGGTCTTCTTCAGCCGATGATTGATCTCCTGTTGTACCTCCAGAAAACGCTCTCTGTTCCTCATCCTTTGAACCCTTTTCTTCTGATTTTTGGTGAAAATACCAGAAGGACACCATTGCGTTTTTCTACCCTCATCTTCATCTTGATCACGATCATGATGCACTAGGCCCAACCTCTGATGAACAGGACTCTTTTCTGACCCAGCCGATTGCCTCTATTGTAGGATCGGCTTGAACTCCCCGCATTGTCTCTGCATCCAGGGCAATCTTCAATTGATGGCAACCGCATCCCCTCGTTCTAGCAAAATCTGAAAAACTCACAATCTCAATGTGGATCAAAACCGTCATCTTTCTCTTCAAAATACCTCTCCTGCTGCTTGTCATGCCTCCTTTGATATTTGTTGATAATTCTAACTGAATTCAGCTGTGAACTCCGATGTTTGCCCTCATCGGCTGTTCTCCCAGATATATGCACCATGTTGATAGGAAAAGGATTACCATTGACCTTCATCGGCTTTTTGGAGTCAACAAACTTAATTTTGCCTCCCTCGATAGCCAGCTGGATCTGTTGTCTGAAAACTTTGCAATCATTGGTAGCATGAGAACTAGAGTTATGCCACTTGCAATATTTCCTTTTCCCCAACTCCTCAGCCGATGGAATCACATGACTAGCAGGAAGTTGAATCTGCCTCTCCCGAAGTAGCAAATCGAAAATCTTATCAGCCTTGGTGATATCGAAATCATATCTTTCTTCCTTCCCAGAACTCTTCACCCATGGGCACGCTATAATCTTTTTGCTTCTGGCCCATTCGGCTGCTGCTACCTTGGAGTCATCTTCTTCTTCAGAGTCATACATATAAGGATACACATGATTGACCTTCTTGAAATTCTTCTTAGCCTCTACAAACCTTTGCTCATGCAAGGTCACCTTTAGTGCAAGATGGGACAAGCTCTCGAAGTCTTGGGACGAAAACTTCTCCTTGATCGGAGCGATCAAACTCTAAAAAGCCAGATTAGCTAACCGAGAATCGGTCAAAGCCAAACTGTAACACCTATTCCTCATCTCTCTGAATCTCTGAATATAGTCCTGTACAGTTTCATCATGCCTCTGTCTAATTGCTGTCAAATCAGAAAGCTTCATCTCATGAATCCCACTGTAGAAGTAGCTGTGAAATTGTTTCTCTAAATCGGCCCAACTATTGACAGAATTATAAGGTAGCGAAGAAAACCATGTGAATGCCGATCCAGACAAAGACAAAGGAAACAATCGAACCCTCAAAGCATCAACAGCCAATGCCTCTCCACACTGAGCTAAGAATCGGCTGACATGCTCATAGGTTGAAATATTGTCTTGTCCTGAAAACTTCGAGAAGTCCGGAACCTTGTATCGGTTGGGCAGCAAAACTCTTTCAAACCACTCAGGATAGGGGTGCCGATACAAATTTCCAGTGTCTTTTGGCTTAAGCCCAAACTGCTCCCTCATCACATCTGCAATCATGCCTGCCCAAGGCTTCTGCTGGGGCACTCCTTGCATCTGCTGCTGTATTGGATCGAATTGATTGAGTTGGGGTAGAAACTGAGGCTGAGGTGATCCTCCTGTTTGATATTGAATTTGAGGTGACCGAGGTGGATACTGGAGATTGAAATTACCACCAAGATAGTTTTGAGGGGTTTGTTGAACATTATACATCTGCTGTTCAGGCACAAACTGGGCTCCGACAGGTGGATTTTCTGAGCAATAGGTGTTCTCTGTCCTGTTGGTATCTGTTGCACCGTCTGCTGCCTAATCGGCTGGATAACCTGCTGCCTGATTGGTGTCGACTGTACTGGCTCGACAGTCGGCTGAGTTGGCGCGAACATTGCAGCAATCTGCTCCTGAGTCAGCCGATTGATGTTCTGTCCAACATGTTGTGGTTGCTCTCTGGTCAAGACATGAGGATTAACCACCTGCCTTTGTGCCGACGACGGTGCACCTGTTGCTAGAGCTGAAACTGCTGCCATCGGCTGGACCGGTGGTGCATTGGCGGTATGCTGTTGGTTGCCTATCACCAAATTCTTGTACTGTGGGAACACGCCATTTGGTAGGAAGACTGGCCCCGTGTTTTGATGCTCAGTTATCGTACCATCAACCACAGACTTAATCATATTTGTTAAAGTGTTAACAAGCACTCCTGATTGGTTGGTCAAAGCATGTTGCACAGCATAGTCAACTTGGTCTTGGAAATTATTGCACCTTGGAGGCTCTTGCTCCTCAGCATCCTCTTCTCCAATGTCCTCAACCTCACCATCTCTAGGTTCCGCACCTTTGTCACCTGAACCATCCACACCACCTTTAGCTCCCTTGGTTCTACCATCTTGAGATGAGCTTGTTCCAGGTTCATCGGCAGCAACCACCTTCAGCTTGTACTTTTGAATGACTGTTCCTTGGCGGGTTTCCTTGAATGAGTTCATGAATTTCTCCTGAGCGCTCTTCATTATTTGCACAAACTCCAGCTTTTGTTCTGGTGATAATTTGTCTATAGTGACTGGAACAATGTTATCAGTCCCAACTTCATATGATGATTGCTTGGTCCCCGGAGGATTTGGATGCTTGGTCCCCGGAGGGTTTGGAAGCTTGGCCCTCGGGGGGTTTGGAGGCTTGACTCCTGATGACGGTGATTGTTTTTCTGCCATGAGAAAAAGTTGTCACAACTCGATCCCACCGGACGTGCCAAAAGCGTGTTGATGTGAAAAAACACACACTAGCCTGGAAGATCTGCTTAAATCCTGTACAGGTCCAAAATCTCGCCTTTAGGTTCATGAGCGTGCCAGTTGATTTGATCCTACAATCAACAAGAATAAAGACAAGAGAAACCGCGGTTAAATCCATAAACGATAGCCGATCGGCTACTTACCTATGACATATCATTTATCTTCGAGCCGATGTCATCTTTGAATCGATTGGCAATAATGAATAAATAAGATAAAACTAAATCTACTCGATCGGCTGTAGACATTAACAGCATATAGTCTTTACTCCGATATATACTTAAACTAAGTGATTGGGATAGACGGTCGCCATGCCGAGACAGTATAAATCACTTAAGTCGAAATATATATTAAAGCAATGAATATGTAGATGTTTATAGCATAGCTGATCAAATAGATCTAGCACGTATCGGCTAATACTCCGATACCACTTTATACTAAGATATCAAAACAAGCAAGATATACTAAACAGAAAGCCTAATATACTTTGTTGCAATAAGATCTAAATATAAAGGGCAGATTTAGTATAATGATCAAGCATACAAGACATAAAATAGCTAAATCAGGTAAGATCGGCTGAAACTCCGATACTATCTCTATTTATGATCATAAAACAGGCTGGATATCACAATTATAGATAAAACTTAATAGATCAAACTCAACCGATACAGCATTAAGCATAAAGATAACTGTGAGATCTATACAAGATGATGAAAACCTCTAAGAGATGGTAGATACACGATATAATCTAGATTAATAACGAGATCTAACTCTATCGGCAACTTCCTAACAAAAGAAACAGCCGATGACAAGTTATATAGCGTAACTAACAGAGATTATAAAGTATATATGATAACTCAACGAATTACATAGACAAGATTAGAGTGTCATAAAGATGGAAGCACTATTCCCGAGAACGCAAACCGCCATGACAAGTTTACCTCTAGTTGAAGATCGAATCGATGCAGCTCAACCCGAAAGCAAGAACTCGTCGAAATAAAATAAAAGGGTGGCGATGCGCCGAAAGTGTTATTGAACATGTGTTAATTGATTACATGGGTTCAGGTCATATTTATACCCGAGATACAAAATATGTCCTTGCCGGACACGACTCTTATCTCTAACAAACTCTAAGATACCATAAGTCTTTGCGGCAGACTTTTACCCAAACATATCTCTAAGGAAATTAAATAAGATATCCTAATTAATAGATACAATTACCTATCTGAGAGCTTTATCTCCATCGTGGCAATCCTCATGAAGCACGTCCATCGATTCTAGAAGCAGCCTCGAAGCCATCTCAGCCGATTCAGAATCCAGCCGATGCCTTCGCAGCCGATGCATACTCTATTCTTCAAATCTATGTCTTTGCCGAATCCACTTCGATTCCAATGCCGAACCTGGTTCATATCTTACCAAATTTGGTCGTTAACAGATGCCTAACGGGCTAACATTGGCTTGTTTGCTTGATGGGCTGACTTGTGGGCTATTCCTTGATGGACTGATGGATATGGCATCCAGGGGAGTGGGGCAACGTGGGCCGTAGCTGGGCCGGTCGCCCAACCCTGCCCAATGGGTAGGTCCGCCCCTGTAAGAAATATCAACGCTAGGCCTTTTAAGGGGGAATAAAACCGGACTTTATCTGTGAAAGTCATTTCTTTTAAAATAGCCTTTTAGGAATTATTTTTCACTTTGCAAGTAAGATTTTGATAAATACTTTACTACTTAGATATCATTTGCAAGTTATTTTCCGAAGGACTTATTCCTTTTTAAGGATTCTTAGAAAATAATCAAAATTATATTTCCTTTGCAAAATAGTATTCGTTTTAACAAACTATCCCATAGAGGGTTTCTATTCAAAACTGTAATATATATCTTTATTTATAGAACAAATATGTCAGAGGGGTTCTAATATATAGAGAAGGGTTTTTAGGAAAATAATTGGTATTTGCAAATATTAACATATTTCATAATCATGGTTCTTTAAATAAATAATATTTGAAATCAAAATACACGCATATTCTCATACGTTATGCATAGCAGGAAAACGGAAAATAAAATCAAATAAATTCTAGCATGCAAGTAGGTTAGAAAAGATTTTTAGTTATTTCGAATTTTTAATTTCGTATTTTAAAACCGAAATTTTCAGATGTTACAAGGGAGAAGAGCAAGGGAAGGAGAAGATGCTCACCTCGCGGCAGCCGAGTAGCGGTACACCGTGCGCGGTCGACGGGCGTCGAGGCTCGGCTCGCGGTTCGTCCTCGCGCGCCAAGTGCTCCACCAAGGTTCACAGAGGTTTGTTTTTCAGTTTTTAGTTTGAATTTTAGTTGGTTACGTCCATGGTTCAAGTTCGTTTGCAAGTTTTGGATACGTTCAAGAGTTCAAGCGTTCAAAGGTTCGATTGTTCTCATAGTTCGTGCACTTGCGTGCGAAAGGAAGCTCACGGGACGGCGCGGCGGCCAACCTCAACCCCTTGCCCAACCGAGGCTCGACTCGTGGCCAGACGCGGCGGAGCAAGCGGCGGCATGTGCGCAGGGAGGAGCAGGCAGAGGCAGTGGCAGTGGCAGTGGCAAAGCAGAGGTGATGGTTTTTGGCAGCGGCTTTTATATATGTTTGTGGCTGTTGGAATGCAGGAGGCAGGGTATGCAATTCCTTTTGGTGAGCTCAGTTCTTTTCGGTGTGAACTCTCTTTACTGTGTTTGTTGGTTTTTGGTGGAGAGTTCTGTGAATTGGGTGCATGGTGCATGGTGCATGGGGTGTTGTTGGGGAGGGTTCCCAGCTATTTGATGGTAGTCAAATGTGTGTGATGGCTTGCAGGCATTTCATCAAACATCTTCTGTGCATGCATGCTGTGTTGGCTGAGGAAAGCAAAGTAGACTTTAGGCTGAGAAGGAGAGAGGGAGTGGGCTGCTACTGCTATGCCGAGGGGGTAACAATGGACTTGCTGTGAGGGATGGGTTGGCCTGGCAGGGAAAAGAGATGGCCCGATTGTAATAGGAACTTGGGATGTGTATGTGAAACTTGTAAATTGGACTGTATTTATAATTTGGACTGTGCAAGGTACTGTATAATTTGGACATTGATTTATTTGAACTAGTACTGCTGGACTTGTTTTGTATCTCCTCGGGGATTTTGTAAATTACAAGGGAGTCTCGAATTTGGAAATTGGAATTGGCACTTGAACTCGAACATGCACCAAGACTGTACATAGGACTGTATAATGGTAATTAGGCCGCTAAATGAGACATTGGAGTTTGATTTGGCAAAAAGGTCGTGCGGGGATTAGAATTAGGATTTCTTTGCGATCGCTCGAATGAATGAATCTCGATATCAAATAGGGGTAATAGGGGTGACTCATGGCATATAATTCCAATCAACATGGTAGGGTTCAATGGTAGGGATAAAATTGAAGATATTTGAATCGATGCACGATAAATAAATCCGTCGAACGATCGTAGATTTTTCGAGGGAATTATCGAGTTCGAAACAATAGAGCGATTTCAATTTAACCGTAGGATAAGAGTTTTGAGAGAGCGATAAAATTGCGATAGGAGCAGAGAGCTTCGGGACTGTGATTTGTTTAGCACCAAAGCGCTTGACCAAACAGACGGGGCAGAGAGGGGACAGGGGAGGATGTCGAACAGGGGGCATACTTTTAGGAGATAAGATTTAATCGAGATTTTTGGCACAAAAACTAAACACACAATTAATTACAAAATCCATTATGCGGGCTAGGCTAGGCTTCTCAAAGAGATAAACCAGACTTTATCTAAGAAAGCCTTTTCTTTTAAAATTGCCATTTTAAGAATTATATTTCACAAATAGGGCTTTCAGTAAATACTTTATTAGTAGCTATTATTTGCAATATAGTTGCCAAAAGACTTAATCCTTTACAAGGATTCTTAGTTAATAATCAAAACAATATTTCCTTTGTAAAGTAGTATTTGTTTTAATGGACTGCCCCATAGAGGGTTTCCTTTCAAAATTGTAATATATAACTTTATTTATAGAACAAATATGTCGAAGGGGTTCTAATATATGGAGAAGGGATTTTAGGAAAATGATTGGTATTTGCAAATATTGACATATTTCATAATCATGGTTCTTTGAATAAATAATATTTGAAATCAAAATACAAGCATATTCTCATACGTTCATCTTTTAGCCCATATATAGCAGGAAAACGGGAAATAAAATCCAATAAATTCCAGTATGCAAGGAAGTTTGAAAAGATTTTTTGGTTATTCCGAATTTTTAATTTCGTATTTCTAAACCGAAATTTTCAAGGTGTTACAACTCTCAATGACGGTTGGAGGGCATTTCCGGCATTTCCAACTGCCATAACCGTCATTGAGAGGTTATATAAAGGGGTGCTCATTCACTCTCCAACACACACTCAAGAAAAAGATAAAGAACTATCTCAAGTTTAGTTTATTGTTCTAGTGCTAGTGGAGTTTTCTTAGTCCTCGGGTCTTCAGGAGATTTCGGGTATAGCTCTAGTAGCTCTTCCTTCTTATATAAGACTTATAGTATTAATGAAATATTCTTCTTTATATAGCTTTGGTCTTTTACATAATTCATATGGACACTGTGGCAGAGGGACAGGTAGAGCTTGAGGAGCTCAGGACAAGCCTTGCATCCTTTAGTTGTGTCCTTTGTGCCAAGCTCTTTCGCCTGTATAAGGTTGTGGGAAAGGAAGATATGTCCTGTGCTTCTAGCCCTTAGACCTTCCATAGTATCCTTTGGAGTCCGATAGGCGCGTTAGGTTTTATTTCAGTTATTTTCTTTATTTTTTTTTCAATTCCTTGTGTAATTGCACCCATCAATAAAATTAATAAAATAATTGACCCACCGGGCATCACCGGGTGAGTCCTTTTGCTTTCACTTTTGTTTTGTCTTTGTGTCTTTGAAGCACCCTAGGTACAAGAACAAGTGTGGGGGTGATCTTGTGCTCACACGACGCATTCACATACAAGATCACCCATGTTCATGCTACACCGCAACGCCTGCACAATCACATAGGGGTGGATATCAAGTTGGCTCGGCTCGGCTTTTTACCCTAACGAGCTATAACCCCGGCTCGGCTCACTTGGAAGCTCGAGGTAGCTCGTTTGCCTCACGGCCAATACACGTTTGACTAGTCTTTCCTTCAAAGAAACACATCAAAGTCTCAAAGATTACAGCAACTAGGCCAGAAACATTTTGTGCAATTGAATAAAAATCACAGACCTAGAACGAAATTTCTGTACACATCAATTTGGAATACTCGAGCTTTACCAATTTGGAATACCCGAGCTTTACCAGATCTAGAAGCCTGGTGAAATTGCAACCAACCAAAAGACGAAGCAAACAAATCACCAACCAAAATTAACATGGCAGATCGGCTTGCAGTGTTGCACTGCCGATGGTGATGAGGACAACAAGCTCTAACATTTGCTCCTTGATTTTGAACTTGGTGGCACCAGTGGTGGACTTGCTTGCTCCTACTCATTGGTCTTCTCCATGATGATGAGGCAGAGGTGGAGCTGCGACTACCGCGGGCATTGACGAGGTGGGCCACCATGACCTCACTTCCCAGTGGAGGCTACTAGCAATGGGCAAAGTTGACGACGAGGGCTCAAGGGCTGGGGCGGCGGTGTGGCGGCTCTAGGGGCTTGGGGCGCGAAATGCCAGTGGGTGGCGATGCTGCTCCGAGAACCTATGCAACTGGTGCCTAGTTACTGGAGCAAGGAATTAGGGGGGAGGGAGACTAAGAGTTAGGGCCTTTATTTTGAGGAGTGGTCAGTTTGTTGGGCCATTTTTACTCTTGTTGGGCTCGTATGAAGTGGCAGGATTGGGCTATTCTTAGCTCGCGAGTTAGCTCGCACGGGATCGTTATTTCCAACAAGCTAAAATGTCAACTCAGCTCGTTATAAAACCGCAACGAGCTGAGCCGAGTCAACCATGAGTTAAGAGAGCTAACGAGTCACGAGCTTTTCATTCACCCCTACATTCACGAGGCGAGATGTAGCATCCGTTGCACACAAGGTTGCTTGTCATCACACTCACATATGAGCGCCGATTTGTATGTTTATTATGGACTTGTTAGTGTGTGCTCATCGTTGAGTGAATTTTGTAATAATTGGTTGTAGCTCGTTGAGCAGTTGCCGGGGTTTTATTCCAGCATCTAAAAAATCTCTTATGAACTCAGGAGTCATAATAAAATATATGAAGTAAATTGCATTGGTGGTACACAAACTTGTTAGGTAGGTGCAATTTAGTATATAAACTTGTAAAATGCTTGTTTCAGTACATGAACATGTCTAGTCCGTGCGAAGAGGACCAAAATAACTTGACCATGTTAATTTTACGAAGATGACGTTGATTAGGATGTGACGTGCTTACGTGTAGTGAGTATGCATGCATAAGACATGTAATATTTATAAATTTGGTCTCTACTTTATCCTTTGTCATGGAAATAATGAATTTCATATATTTCTAACCATTATATCATTGCTCTTTTCCTTTATCTTTTTCAACTATCACTATATCCTATTCTATTTTTTATTGAAGATGTGTATGTCTAATAATAACCTTCTCATATAGTATATGTTTACATAATTTCCTAACCAGCCCCTAAATCAATAAGATTAGCCATGTTGTGTCCTTTTCGCCTTCCTTCGCATGCACCAGACAAGTTCATTCACGAAAGCGAGCACTTTGCAAGTTCGTGCAGTAGATTGCACCTACCTGACAAGTTTTTTTATCGGCAATGCAATTTACTCTAAAATATTTCTAGTATTTATTGTGTTGTAATAATATTATAACCATATATTTATTATGTAGTATTTATTTTGCAACCGGATTATAACTATCGGCTCGTTTGGTTGGAGGGAGTTTTTAGGAGGGATTGGGAGTTTAAAGGGATGAGGCTATTAACTGCTTTGTTTGGTTGTGATACATGGGAATTTTGGTGGGATGGGGATGGGGAATTGACCTGGGTAGGGGTGGTAATTGGGAGGGAATTCCTTCTTTACTTTACCTAAACAAATCTCAGCCATCCGTTTTGATTAATGACCTAATCTCCAACTAAACTCCGTATCAATTTTCACCACATCTACCAAACAAGATACTGGGATTAAAAATTAAATTTCCATCTTAATCTCACCATCAATTCTCTCGTGTAAACTTTCAATCCCCCGCATAGAATTTTTCCAATTTGCTGGAGTCTTATTAGTTTATTTTTTATATTAGGGTTTAACATTTTGAGTAGATCCGACGGTGGTTAAGATGCCTAGTACTACTGCATAAGTCGGGTAGAAAAACAATCATCAAAATTAAAAAAAAAAGAAAAAGGAAAAGAGGAGGCGACCTCCGACGTCTATCCATCGGCCTTCCTCAGTTGGCAACTCGCTCCACATCCCCCGTCGAGTCTCGCTCTCGCCGCGCCGTCGGTTCCAAACCCTAGCTCTCCCTCCCGGCCCCCCAAATCCTGCCCTCCGGAGCTCCGATTCACCGCCTCGCCGCGCGATTCCGGCCCTACCCTGGCGCCCTGCGCCCCCGATTAGCCCCCATCCTGCTAGATCCACCCGCACAATGGAGCCCAAGGAGGCGCCCCCGCCGCCGCCGCCCCAGTCTCCGTCCTCCACCGAGGAGGAAGGGATGCTCTCCGTCACGGCCGCTATGGCCAGAGACGCCGCCGTGCTGTTCCAGAGCCGCCGCTACGCCGACTGCGCCGAGGTGCTCGCGCAGCTCCTGCTCAAGAAGGAGGGCGACCCCAAGGTAGCCGATTCGCCATCTCTGCTTCGGGGTGATTAGTTGGGTTAGGTCCTTCCTCGCTAAACGACAAAATCTTTTACCGAATCCATCTGCTTCTCTAGGTTATATCTTGCTTGCTAGGTGTTCGTTAGTGGAGCTGCTTCCGCAGCATTATGGGTTGAGCTCGTGGGGTGAGTTGCGAGTTTGCGTATGTTAATCTAGGCAGTTGGGTGCATCTTGCCTCCGTGTTTGCGTAGATGTCTGCATATTTCACCTGTATGTGCGTTATGGTCTGTGTGTGATATGCAGGTGGGTGCATCTTGAATTATTGGGTTTGTGTTTGCATGCTTGTTAATTTGTATTTCATCAGTTTCATGTTGTGTTTGATGCATGCGTAGACATGGATGTCCACACTGGTATGTGTCACCCAGTATGTGCTTCTCCTCGTGCATGATTCTAATTACTTATCTTGTCCATTTCATGTATAGGGCATGATCTGTTTAATAAGGTTATAAGTCTGAAAGAACAATATGCATACAAATAGGAAAAAAAACAATTACCCGATATCTGTGTATACTGCATATTATGCTCTTAGATGCTTTTCTACGGTGGTTATCTTGAACTGGTAGCTTTTCCACTATATCTTGATAAAGAGATGATACTCTGATCATGTATTATTTTGGCATCTGATATTGCATTTTTATAATCTTTCAGGTCCTTCACAATATGGCTATTGCAGAATCTTTCTTGGATGGTTGTCCTGACCCAAAGAAATTGCTTGAAATTCTAGGCAATGTTAAGGTTAGTGAATTTGCATTAGTTTGTTTGACTTTTGATGTTCATATTTCCATTGAGGCTATGTACTAGAAATATCCATTCTTTTGTCAGTAGAGAACTCTACAGCTAAGTTACTGTTTGTACAGGAGTTTCTGATTTTTTTTGGGTGAAATTTCTGTTTTCCAAATGTACCTAAAATTTTCTTGGCAACAATAATTCAAACCTAAAACTATGTTTACTTTTTTTTTCTTATATAAATTCATTCCAATTGTAAATTTGGTTATACAAGAAATGATATAATTTTGATGTTTGTCACTTTAGTCCAATCATTTAGTTAGTGTCAATTATATGTTACTAACTATACTTAGTTCTCAAAAGGACAGTCTTCTTGTTCTGCCCTGTTTTCCTTCATCCATTCGCCGTGGGTCTTATCATTTTGCACAACTCATCTATGTTTCAGTTCCAATTTCAAATTTGTTCTTTTCCTTCTTCTGGGTTGATGAAGATATTTGTCACATGCTACATGCACGAAAATTTATTTTGTTTTGTGTATAGTAAACTTTAACATCTACATTTTATTTGTGTTTGTTGTATGTGTATATGTTGTATATGGTAAAAGCATCCCTCATTAGTCAGGAGTTATGTGATGCATTAATGCACAAAACAGAAGGCATATAACATGCTACATGTTGAGAGTAGTCATAATATCTTGACTTGCGTGCATTTTGATCGACATCTATCAGTGAGGGGCTCAAAACTTATATTTAGTCATGAGCCATCATTTCTTCTTTTTTGAATATATCTGGACCTAACGGTAGTCTTTGTATTCCACAATTTACGATTCTTCATTGATGGGAAGTAAGAAACAATATTACAAATGCTGGTTTTGTCAAAGGTTTCTAACTTTTATGTAAATGCTGTTAATGCTGACCAAAGAAAACCATATATTCTTTTTTGTAGTGGATGAACTTATAACTATATTTTTTTCAGATGTGATATCATCACTATATGTTTGGAACTCACATTAGGTTCTCAGACTCCATTTTTATTCGTCATTCAAGTTGCGCATATAAATATCTAATATTATGCAGCATGCCAGTTATTCAGTCATTTACACAACTGCACACATATCACTGTAACGTGTTATGGTCGTCCCCTAACCACTTACATCTACTTATAGCATTGGAGCCATCTACTTTTGTGTGGTTTTAAGCCTTAATTTATGGTGCCTGTTTTGATTTCTCATTTTCTCTTATTATGTCATTGTTTTATTCTCCTGATTTAATAATTATTTACGAAAATTCTAATGTTCCACCTTACATGCATCCAGAGAAGAAGTGAAGAGCTTGCCTGTGCATCTAGACAACAAACTGATTCTGCCAATGGGACAGGAAACAGTGTTTCTTCTGGATCAAGAGGGAGTGGCATTATACCTCTGATTTCTGCTGCAAATAATGCGACAACCTATGGGGATGAGTTTGACACAACCATAATAACATTCAACACTGTATGTTCTTTTCTTTTGCAAAAGTAATTATTTGATTGTTTGATGTTTCTGGTCTATGGCTTGCATTAATTGTAGTACTGCTTTAGCCAATCAACCATGGTAAGCATTGTAATTGGTGTGAGCTTTAACTGAAGAGGTGATTGATTTGTTTATGGCATTTTTGAATTTGCAGGCTGTTATCCTTTACCATCTTCACGATTATGAATCTGCACTATCTATTTTGGATCCACTCTACCGAAATATTGAACCAATTGATGAGGTATTATTAGTTATAAGATGCTTAACTTGGAAACCAGGTTGTTACATTTTCTAATATTTCTTCAATACTGCAGACAACTGCTCTTCATGTATGCTTTCTGTTGTTGGATATTACATTAGCTTTGCAAGATGCATCGAATGCCGCGGTAAGTTTTAACATCTCAGTATATCGTGAGTTGATGCTACAAATACTACATTAGCTTTGTGGGCTTATGGGTATTTTGTCAATAGATTCTCCTGAAAATGCAATACATGCTGTGTCTCGTCTGTTTGATGCATAAAAATTAAAAAAAATGTCTTCCTCCTTGGCATTGGTGCATATGCCAATATTTACCACTTATGATGTTTTACATTCATTGTTATCTACATTTTTTCCCAAAAATATGCTCCATGGTGTCAAAATACCCTTCCATAACTAGTTCCCTTTTTTGTCAAATTTTGACTGGAATGCATTTCGTGCAATTTTTCCCTATATTTATTTAATATTACAAAATAGAACTACCATATATTGTTTTCTGTTTTGTCCTAAATTGCAGTATTAACACAACAATCCAAGATGACCAAATTCTCATGTTTTCATATGTTAATTTTAGAAGTACCATGCGTGAACACTCATTGTAACAAAAAAGAAGTGATTCAATGCAAAAAATTCACATTTACCTGTTCTGAACGATTTTAGGGCTTCCATTATTCACTTTTATCCATTCCAAATGATGATTATGCCTTTCCACGTGAGAATTACTGAACTCAAGTGCCTAAGATTGTCAGATATAGTTGTGATCTTAACTTGTATGGCGAACCGTACCATTTTTGTTTGTCCTTTTTATTCAAAGTTGCAGCATTAGCTCTTGTATAAAGCATCTTATTCAACTGCATGCATCACATATGTTTGTACAGGATATAATTCAGTACTTGGAAAGGTCATTTGGAGTAGTTAGCGCAACAAACCAGAATGAAAATGCTAATACAGCTCAGCAGCAGTCAGCTCAACCAAAGCCTTCTGCAAAGATTAGCACACCTCCAGATTCTGATTCAAATACTTGTGCTGGTGGATCTGAAAACCTTTCAGCAGGAAATTTTTCTGATGATACACTTGAGTTTGAATCTTTTTACTCTACCTTGGATGGTGGTAATCAGAACTTGGGCAGACCAATTTTAAATGATTTCTCAAGGGCTTCAGCTGATCTTGCTGCCACTGCTGCTGATTTGAAAGTTAGACTGCAAATATACAAGGTCCGGCTTCTGCTTCTTACTAGGAACCTTAAGGTTGCAAAGCGAGAACTGAAAGTTCTGATGAACATGGCACGTGGTAGGGATTCATCAACAGAGCTTCTCCTGAAATCTCAGTTGGAATATGCCAGAGGAAACTATCGCAAGGCTGTGAAGCTGCTGAGCACACCCAATAATCGGAGTGAACAAGCAATGCTGGCCATGTTCTACAATAATCTTGGTTGCATACTCCACCAACAGAGATCTATTCAAACCTCAGTATGGTGCTTCAGCAAAGCATTGAAATATAGCTTATCACTTCGTTCAGAGAAACCATGCAAGCTGACCGCAATATCGCAAGACAAATCTTGTCTTATTTCATACAACTGCGGCATCCAACATTTGATGTGCGGGAAACCTTTGTTAGCAGCTCGCTGTTTTCGTGAAGCCATGCCGCTCTTGTGCAACAGGTCCCTCTTTTGGCTCCGTTTTGCTGAGTGTAGCCTGCTAGCTCTGGAAAAGGGTATCCTGACTTCAAGTGGTGCTACTTCGTGCAATGATGAGATTGAAGTTGATGTTATGGGGTCAGGAAAATGGCGGCACTTAGTTATAAACCCAGTGAAGCCAAGTCATTCTTCAGAATCTGGGGAGGAGGTAAGTTTGGACAAATATGGAAATCTGATATCCCTTAGATTTGCTAGACAGTGTCTACTCAATGCCCAAATTTTATTGGATCCCTCTACGAAGGAAAATCTGGTGATTGCATCAGGCACAGAGGAATCGAATCAAACATCACTGCAAGGCCAGAAAGGCTCAGGTCAGAAGAACACCACTAATACAGATTCCAAACCGCCTGGTCCAGCACTAACTAATGCAAATGGAGAACAGAAGGGAATTTCAAACTTGAATGTCACCTTGCAGAGCTCTCTTGCTTTGTATGATGACATATGTAGAAAAGAGAACCTCAAAATTAAACAAGCCATCTTGGGGGACCTTGCATTTATTGAGTTGTGTCTTCAGAATCACTTGAAAGCTTTGTCTATTGCCAAGTTGCTACAGCAGCTGCCAGAATGTTCCAGGATGTATGTTTTCCTCAGCCATGTATACGCAGCTGAAGCACTTTGTGCACTGAATAGACCAAAGGAGGCTGCTGAGCAATTAACTGTTTATTTGAGAGATGGCGATGATATTGAGTTGCCTTACAGCATTGAGAACTGCGAGAAAGCCCTTGTTGAGAAAGACAGCGATGGTGAAGATTCAGTTGCTCCGGTAGTCACAAAATTGTCCTCAGGAGAATCTCAGTATTCAGAAAGCCTCAAGCCTGAGGAAGCTCAGGGTGTTCTTTATATTGACCTAGGCATGACAGCTGCAGTGCAGGGAGAGCTTGAGCAGGCTAACTATATGGTAAGCCGTGGCGTTGCCTTGTTGCCCAACAACCCCAGGGCAGTGCTAGCATCAGTTTATGTGGACCTTCTTCAAGGGAAGGCACAAGAAGCAATCGCCAAGTTGAGACGATGTAGAACTGTGAGATTTAGGAGGCATAGTGTAGCAGTCAGCAGTTAAGATAGGACCGGTCGCCCTTTTGATGATTTCTGTAGTTGATAATTGCCATTTCATCTTTTGGACCCTGACCCCCAGGTGGATGATCGAAGATCGTAATGTTCTTGTGTGTACCATACATAAGAAGAAGAAAAACTGTAGATCTCCCCCCCTTTCCCCACTTTAAAAGCTTTCCCTGATTCAGGGGTGTAATGTGTCGGAGTTAATATCGTTTTAGTTTTGCCGCTCTTTGGACAGAAGAGGGATGAAATAGTTTACGATATATGTGCTTATTGTTCGGGAAAGCAACGTGCAAAATCTTTTGAACCCGATGACCAAGATGAGTATGCTGTGGATCTTTTGCCGTTGCTGATGCATCTCATTACCTTTGATTATTTCTTATCTGCATCTGTTTCTCATTACCTTTGATTATTTCTTATCTGCATCTGTTTATTTTCAGTCTGTTTTGTTTAGCCTGTTTCTATGTAGAGTTATGTTTCAGATGAATGAATATATGTTGCTCGCTAAGCACATTTCACCAGGTTGATTGGGCACACTGATAATCCTGGACAGTGCTGGTTGTGAAGCACTCTTACGGGAGTCTTGCCCCTTGACTCATTGTAAGAAATCAAACGTTATCATCATAGCAGTGTGTTTCTCCACTCCGTGTAGGTGTATCTTAGGGGGGAATGCACTCATCCTCCTAATCATCAGCTAATAACAGCCAAAACCGTACCCATTTTGTTTTTTTTAAAAAAAATCCTCTAAATAGATGACACGTAGACTAGTGAAGAGAGCTAGTAGTACTCAAGAAAAACGGGCAGTGTGCTTGATCAAACGGTTATCCGGTCGGGCACTATTTGGATCACTATTATATATAGTGTTAAATGAATACCCGACCAAGCACACACACAAGCGTGGAAAAAATGACGCTAGTTTTATCACAACACTAACCAGCCCAGGATGTATTATGTGTCAAATTTTTTCTAGAAACTTTTTTACATTTGCTAGTTGATGTGTACGAAAAATTTATATGCATAAGATATATTCTTCTGCTGCTTACGGTCTAAATAAGCTAACTTAGGTCATGATTGCTCAATCCCCATGAGGAAGGGAATCCTTTTCGAACCGAACAAGGTCTTGGAGGTGTATACATATCTTCATAAAAATTGGAGTAGTACTTACCTCCGTCCAAGAAAGAATATAGTTTTGTATCGTTTATTCAACGTTTGACTATCCATCTTATTTAAAAAAAATTATGATTAATTTTTATTATTATTAGATGATAATATATGAATAATGCTTTATCTGTGACTTTTTTTAAATTTTTTCATAAATTTTTCAAATAAGACGAACGGTCAAACGTTGGACACGAAAACTCACAACTGCACTTCAACTAGGATGGAGGTGGTAGTCTTTTTTTTTTTAACACGATGGAGGTAGTAGTCGGTACACCAATTCGCTATGTAGAAACATAACACAGTTCAAATCATCTCATCACAGAAATCACACTAGGAGCATCTAATAGCGTCATCTTCTTTCTTACTCAACAAAATATTAAATAACCCTTGTTCAATGGGGTTGTCTCCGCAGATGTTATACTCTCTTTAAATTACCACATGTTGCAAAGGCAACACTGTAATGGTTGTTGTTTTTTTCTGTTTAAATTTTTTGAGTAGGTGATTGAATTATGACTTATGAGATGCACTCTTACGTTAGAAATTATCTATCTAGCCAAGCTCATTTTTATTGGGCCACACATAGAAAAAAAGATTTTTTTTTTCTTCAAACATGGGATCTTGAGGGAGGGACATCCCTTCAAACATTTTTTTAAAAAAATAAGAAAAATTGTGAGTACGTTGGACATTGAACATGGGATCTTGTAGTTGAAAACACACACCTATTGTCACTGCAAATGCATTTCAAGCCACACTATGCTAAATCATAACTTTAGTGTGCCAATATCATCCAAGCATAAAGCCCAACCTCAAAAGATATTATGAGTATATGATTTACTCCAATTTTAGACCGATTACTATGCTTACAAATAGGATCATTAAATGCTAATTAAATCCTTGTGCCGCTAAAACACAATAAAAAAGTCTGAATTACCCCATAAATTATTCTGACGGTACGAATTATCCTCATGAACTATAAAACCAGACATTCTTCACTCTCAACTTTTTATATATGAAAAATTACCCCCCGACTCGCTCTAGAGCGATTTGTTCCTACGTGGTACACACGTGGCAATTCAATCAGCATAAAAAAACTAAAAAACGGTGGGACCCGCATGTCATATCTTCCCCAATGCTCTATTGCCCATGTATGACATGGTGGGCCCTGTCACTTTTAATTTTTTTTCATGTTGACTAGACTACCATGTAGGATCAAAATCGCTCTAGAGCGAGTCAGGGGGGTAATTCGTCCAATATGAAAAGTTGAGGATGAAAATTGTCCGGTTTTATAGTTCATGGGAGTATTTTGTATCGTCGCAATAGTTTAGGGGGTAAATAAGCAGATATAACTAATAAGACCTTTATTTTACATTAAAAAATTATAGTATGGTAAATAAGCATTTAATAATTGAGAAATACTAGTTAATTGGTATGTGGATGGATACATGGTATACATTATAAAATTATAATGATAGATGTATATGTGTAAATAATGTGAAAATAACGTGGAAACGATGATTTTAACATTACTTGCATGTTGAATTCTAAAAATACAACAATATTGTAAATAATATGTCATGCTTGTGATGAGGGATGTTAGGTCTCGATTTTTCAATAGGTATTGATAAACAGTCGAATTGGGCGGAGTCGCGACACAACTCGATCCGGCTTCTGAATGAACACGCTATTGAGCCCCGCAATCGCAGCACCACGTCTCCTCTGGTTATCAACCGTGCCGAAATCCGGTTGACCTCACCAAGAAGGCTAATCCCTACATGCGAATCGAAGAACACAAGCAAGAACAAGATAGATTGCAACCAATTTGCATATGAATGATTAAGCACACGAATTTACAAACCGATCTAACGGCGAAACTGTTCTTGACAGATTAATCTAAGCAAAACCCGACTCTAAATGATGACGGTTACTGATTAAGTATGATTAGGGACGTCCTAGGGTTGCCCTAGGGCGCACACCCCCTTGGGCTAAGCCCACGACACAATTACAAGGCCCAAAACCCAAATCAGATTCGGACTGGATAAGATACGTGGCTTGTTTTAGAGATTCCCGGCATCTCGGTAGGAATTTTGACGTGGGACCAAAACCATTAGAGTCCATAAGCTTTCCAACAAGTACTCATGGGCCCCGAAATTCCTTCTAGATCAGCGGCTAGGTCCGTTTGAAGTTGATGCTGTCAGAAGGCCCGAATCTGAATCCAAAACATGTAGAACTTTATCTCTTATCTTCTATGGACCAAAAGTGACATGGTGAGATGGAAGTGGACTAGGAGAAGGTCTTGATTTGGTCCCTAATGAACTTCTTTGATCATCCATGCATTCGTTATGCTCGGTATCTTTTCTTTCGCCCAAGCAAGTATCTCTACAAACGAAAACATACAAAACTTATTGTGTAGCAACGTTTGTTCAAATATATAATAAGTAAATCTAATGTAGAACACATGTACCTTTGGTTGATTAATACATAAGATAGTCATGGTTATATCCGAGCTAGTTGTGTCCTCATCATCTTGCATGAGATTTAAAATACTCTAGAGTATGATGATGATATGCCATAGTGGATGATGATGTGACACAGTTACATGTTGAGCTTTAGGAGTTAGTGTGTACCAACTATATAAAAAGTATAGATGTGTGAACAAAGAGAGTATATGTGTATTTATAGAGATACGTGTATGTACGGGTACTTAAGTCTTGTTAACTAAAAAAAAGTCCAAACACCCCCTATACTTTAGATGAAAGTCTATCTAGCACCCCGAACTTTAAAACTGGACATCTAATCCCTTGGTCTTTGTAAAACCGTTCATATTACCCCCTAAGGTGGTTTTGCATATTTTGGAAGCTTAAACAAACAATTTTGAATAACTAATATAACATATTTGCATATCATCAATTTGTACTTATATAGTTATACTATACTATTATTATGTTGGTACTTGTTTGCAAACAAGTGAGAGCTAACAAGTGATTAAAAAGAAAGATTTAAATGGAGATTTTAATATATATGTCCAATGTATATGTCACGTGATCAAACTCATCCAAGTTATATACTCTCTCCGTTTCAAGTTATAAGACGTTTTGACTTCGGTCAAAGTCAAACTGTTTCAAGTTTGACTAAGATCATAGACAAATATAGTAATATTTATAATACTAAATTAGTTTCATTAAATCAATAATTGAATATATTTTCATAATAAATTTATCTTGGGTTGAAAATGTTACTACTTTTTTCTACAAACTTGGTCAAACTTAAAACAATTAGACTTTGACAAAAATCAAAACGTCTTATAACCTGAAACGGAGAGAGTACAAATTAGATAAAAACCATTATACAAAATCACCTTAAGAGATAATATGAACTGTTTTGTAAAGTTTAGGGAGTTAGATATCTAGTTTTAAAGTTTAAGATGCCTTACAAACTTCTATATGTAGTTTAGAGGGTATTTGGACTTTTTTTTAAGAGAATAATATATTTTTTAATTTGAGCTTAAATTGGACGAGCTCAACGACTTCTGAGTTCTACTACTTCTGACCAATAGGCGCATCGAATCGAGACCATCCGATCCAATCTCATCCACGCACACAACTCAAGTAAACGAGAAACCAAAGATCAAAATAAAAAAAAAATCCCCACGGGCTCTTGTGTTGTGTTGTGTCTCGAGTCGAGGTCTCGCCTGAGTCGCCTCTCCCTCCCGAGTCTCCTCTCCTCTCCTTCTCCTCTCCTCTCTCGTGCTCTCGCAAAACCCTAGCCCACCTCCCCCTCCACCCACATGCACCGCGGCGGCGACCGCTCCACCGACCCCTCCTCCGGCCCCGCGCCCGGTTCTCGCGGCGGCGGGGACGGCCGATTCGGCCGCGGCCCTTCTCGCTGGTCGTCCGGCGGTGGCGGCGGCGGTAGCGGCAGCCCACCCCACCGCTTCTCCCGTGGTGGGGGTGGGGGCGGCGGCGACGGTGGCGGAGGCGGAGGTGGAGGCGGGAGGTTCCACCCGTACCGTGGCCCGTCGGACCACTCCGGCGGCGGAGGCTACAGAAGCGGCGGCGGCGGCGAGTACGGGGAGCCGGGTAGCGGGCCGAGACACCGCTACGGCAGTGGCCGTGGTGACCACTCAGGTTTGTGCCCAGATTATCGCGCCTGGGATACTTTAGGTTTTCCCGAGCTATCTTAGGATTGGGATCTGCTTACACGTGACGAGGTGTTTTGGTCACGATTTGTACCTTAGCTTATGTATGAAAATTATCTTAGTAAATCAACTTTTACTGTGGATGTTGGAAAACCTAAGCAATTAATATTCGCATGTGGGATATCTTGCTGAAATTCGCACTGCACACGAGTGTACAGTTCCATTATATGGCTCTGACGTATGTACTAGATGGCAAAGCCACCACCTAACTTTTTTTGCATGGAGGACGACCTTTGATTGGTTTTAGTCTTGTAGAGAATGTTTTACTTCATAACATGGCCTAATGGTTGCAGGAGGGGCTAGGAAATCGTCTCGTTCTGAAACTTGAGAGTCTGTTTATTCTAGGTTCAGCATTCAGTTATAGCATGTTCAGCTAAACGTTTCTTGTTTTATATACTATTTAGTTCTTTTTTCCAGTTCAAAGCCAACCAGGGCCAATGTAGGGATTGTGATAGTAGTAATGAATACAATGCTCTAGAGCATCTCGATGTACTGTTTTATCTAAGTGGGCTTCACTGGAGAATTATTTAGAGCTTATGTTTTACACCCTTTCATCTGCAAAATATGATTTACATCTAATTTTTCGGTGCAGATCATGATAACAGAAACAACTATGTTAAACTTTTTATTGGGTCAGTTCCAAGGACAGCGACTGAGGATGATGTGAGTGTTACACTTACACCACTTGATGTTGTATCTGCTCTTTCGTCCTTAGTTAACTCTTTATGTTCTGCTTTCAATTTGTATTCTTCTGCCTGACTATAATCTGTTATTTGAGGTTGTTTTATCGTAGCTATCGCTGTATCTGAAACAATCCGTAGGCTTAATGCTTACAAGTTCTACAAGTTGGCTTAGAAGATAATATAAATATAGGCATTCATGTTGGTCAAAAATCATCTAAGAAACTATCTACGTTGAGAGAAAAAGCTCACTTAGAAACTAGCTGAAGCTACCTTTTGCCTATTGCTTAGTTTCGGGTTTATCTGATCTCATATCCATTATAAGTAATTCATATGGTTACCCATTTAATTTGTTGTTCACTACTTGATTTTTGGCACTCTTTTGTTGCCTTCTATTTTCTTCTTGAGCTATCCAGTTTGTAAAAGACATTTCTCCTTTCTCCAGGTACGTCCTTTATTTGAGGAGCATGGAGATGTTGTTGAAGTTGCTTTGATCAAGGATAGGAAGACTGGTGAACAGCAAGGTACGGCAAAACTTTTTTCCTTAATATTATTACAAGTTCTGTATCTCTTTCTTTTCAGGTCCTGAGAGTTACTAGGAGCAACGAGGTTGCATCTTCTCTCAGTTAGATTTGGCAGTTGTTGACTTCATTTTACCGCGCTTCCATTCTGTTTCTCTCCTGTTGGTTCAGTAGAGGAAGAGAATGGAAGCAATTAACTGTTGTCTGATTACTGTAATCTAACTGGATATTCTGATCTGCTGCTAGACAAAGTAGCAGATTCAGTACCAGCAACTTTGTTCAGTCACATCAATCTGTTGAAAACTTTTGCATCCATTTCTTTTGAATGTGCTGCAAAAGAACAGGGAACATTTTGATGAATTCAGACCAAACTATTTCATCATTTTCTGTTCCATGGATCCAGATTTTGTTATTCTAGCATCGTGAATTTCTCTGTATGGAATCCCGTTGGTATGAGTGATGAACCCTTTGATTTGTGAGTGGGTTTCTGGTTGGATGGTGCACTGTAGTGTTGTCCTGACTAATCTAAACTGGTGCTATACTTTTTGTTGTTTAGTGTTCAGAAATCATGGGTGCTTGTTGTGAGCAGTACTAATCTAGAGTTGTGGTTGGATGGACAGTAATGCTATTTGTTCAGTTCAGCTATACATTATTACCATGAGTGGCGCGGCCTTCCTGGTTATTCTGAAATAATAATGATATCCTGTGAGTTCTGGTTGTTTGATTGTGATATGCTGACTATGCAATTTATGGATGCTTGGGCATGACAACTTTTTATTCTGTATGCATTTAGTGGGAATTGTATGTTTGCAGACAGAGTGTCATTACTGGGTGTGATGGTCATCACGATGGTACTTGCCATTTGTATGAAATATATCTATTAAAGTGCAATCTCCAACAGCTTTTGCTGTTGTATGTGATCAGCTTGCTCTGTTTGAGTTGACCTGTATTTGAGAATGAATGGCACTGCTGGTATCACTTCCAGTACCAGATAATTATGGCTTTGCTTTTGATGATTCAGCCATTCTGGTTCTTTAGCCTGGGACTGTGGCACCAAAAAATTGAGTCGATCTTTTGTAGAACTTACCTTTATATGATGGTGATGATGATACATTAAGCAATGCGTACTGCACCATGTGTTTATAGTAGTCCTCACCTTTGTGATTTTATGTATTTCATTTGTGGTAACTTTCACTCCGATTTTTTTACTCAGATTCATGATCCATGCATTTCTGTTATTATGGCGTACTAAAGATTTGAGTTCAGAATACCCAAAATCAGATTATGTGGCATGGAATTGATGGTAGTGCTGGGAAAAGCCCTTGCACTTGAACTGTGGTGCTGGTATTTTATTTTTTGTGGAAATGATTGGATGAGCATTTGTTTTTACCATCAGTTGAAGTTGAACTCTGATTCTAGACCCGTTTATACTTTATAATATGCTATCTGGGTTATGACCACACTCCAGCCATTGGAGTCAGGAGGCTGCGCAAGGCATCGTACCCTGAGATGTGCTGTTGTGATTATATTTTGTTTATTGCGCACGACTTGGTTGCCATCTTTAATGTGTGCCTCCCATCAGTTATGAGTACAGGAGTTATGCTCATTATTATTGTTGAGAGAGGATGGTACTATGATGTTCAACATGTAGCACTTATTCTTGGTCAAGCTGTGACTGGCTTGTATTGATATTGAATGGAACTATTAGGTAGTTGGTACATTATGCCACGTGTGCTAATCAGAATCTGAGTGCATCGACATTGTTGAATCTAGGTCTGGCTCATATTATCAGATTGCAAATGTGGTCTCCCTTTTGTGAACCCTTTGAAGATTTTTTGTTATCCTGTCTATTTAATGGGTACATGAGCTTTCTTCCTACTGTTACCACAATTTTCTGCAATTGCTGTGCACCACATGATCCATTACTGTGAACTGCTGTCTGTATGCCATCTTCTGGAGTGATGGATGTAGTATAGTGCTGTATGTGAAGTTGTGAACCAGGCACACCCTGTTTCTTTTATTACGAGCAAAACACTTTATGTTTGTTCTAGTATGATGGTAACATAAGTTGTATGATGCAAGCTGTTACTGAAATTTTAATGGAATATGCAGTCAGTTGGAGCATCGCGAAAGAACTTAATGTTTCATACATTAGCCGTAAATTCTTCTTGCATGAATGTTGCTGGCAGTTGCACAGTGTAGTCTAAATATTTTGACATGCCATATTACCAAATAGTTATATTATTTAATCTTATTACTTTTTAATAAGGCTTTTATGCTTGTCTCGTTGAATGGATTTCGCTTCTTGATGGTGGGAGTAGTATTGTTCATCTTCAATGTCAAAGATTGGAATGTGGAGTCGAATTTCACGACCTGTTTCAAAATAATGCGCCACCTTTCTATCCTGCTTTGGCTAACTCTGCTATGTTTCTCTCATATACATGATCATTGTGAAACATACAGAAAATTGCAACGGCTTGTGATCAAATCGATATGCTCATATTTGCAGGTTGTTGTTTTGTTAAATATGCTACTTCTGAAGAGGCTGAGCGAGCCATCAGAGCTCTTCACAACCAGTACACTTTACCTGGGGTAACTAATCTCTTTGTTGTGTACTCATTTATAGTCAGTCTTTTGTCTGTAAGACTCTTGAATTATTGACTGTGTGTATCTTTTCTGTCAGGCAATGGGCCCTATTCAAGTCAGATATGCTGATGGTGAAAGGGAACGCCATGGTAACTAATAGTATTTTTGTTATCAGTGGGCTATTGGTACTTTAGAACAATGCTGGGATTTGAGTCAATTGTATAGCATAGCTCCACCCCATAACTTCTATGGTTGATAATCGTACTGTTCCCTTTTTAGGCTAAACAAAAATATTAGTGGAGTGAAATATGTTTGACTTGTTAATAGAAATTTACTTTCTTCACTTATATTTTCTTTATTGTACTTATTGGGTGGTTTCATCACTTTTCATCTATTTGTTAGGGGCTATTGAGCACAAGCTGTTTGTCGCATCACTCAATAAGCAAGCTACTGCGAAGGAGATTGAAGAGGTAAGGGTCTGTTGTTCAAAAGAAGGTTATGTAGATTTAGAACTCATCTATCCAAGACCAATGTGAAATTTTGCATTGCTTTTTGATGCTTTATTTATGAACTCATCATTTTAAGTTAAGAAGCATATATCAAGTACATATTAAATCAAATTTGTGTCTGGTTTATTTTGTAGATTTTTGCGCCGTATGGTCATGTGGAAGATGTCTACATTATGAAAGATGGCATGAGGCAGAGCCGAGGTCTGTCATATTAACTTGATTGATTTGCAGTTTATTTTTTTTCCCTTACAAACCATTGTTGTAACATATGCAAAATCAAGGTTGTGGCTTTGTCAAATTCTCATCACGAGAACCGGCGCTGGCAGCCATGAGTGCTCTGAGTGGGAATTATGTAATGAGGGTAAGTTTCTGTTAGCTGAGTTCTTATTGACTTTCTGAAAATTTATAATATATCCATTATGTTGTGTTAGGGGTGCGAGCAACCATTAATAATTCGGTTCGCTGATCCTAAGAGACCTAGACCTGGAGAATCAAGGTGGCTACACTTTCACCCTATGTTTTCTTTGCTGATACCTCCATGCTAATCTAGGTTCAGCACATGTTTTATATTTTATACCTAGATAAATACAATTGCTCCCGTTTCCCAGTAAATACTGATGTCTGAATTGTCTTTTGTTAGGGGTGGTCCTGCATTTGGAGGTCCTGGTTTCAGTCCACGATCTGATGCAGCTCTTGTTATCAGGTTTGGTTACCCCTTCATTGAACAGCTACTTTTTAAAGATTGGAGAATAATGTTAAATTGCAAGTGAAAATAGTTGCAAATAGTTTGCCCCCGTCCCTTCAGCCTGTTCACTGATTTTTGAGGCTTGCATTTTGCAAGTAACAATTTATAGTCCTACAAAGGCTAGTAAATGAAAACGTCCATATAAACTTTGATCAGTAGTCCATCCAACAAACCGAACAATAAAACAGGTATTTTGACACCCCATTCCAAAATTAGTCCAATTTATCCATCCCTTCAGTATGTTTTCTAATTAAACAGTGCGGGCATTATACCCTTGTTTCATATTTTTCCTTTTGATGACTGTCTTTGTAGTACTATATTAAACTGATTTCTTGCTTGAGAATAGTTAGAACTTGAACTGAGTCTACTTTTTCTATCCAGGCCGACCGCCAACCTTGATGAACCAAGGGGTCGGCATATGCCTCCTGACTCTTGGCATCCATCAAGCCCAAGGTCAGCACCTCATCAGTTTAATAACTTTGGATCTGACAATCCTATGGCTCCGAAAGGGAGTACTGTTACATCAACAACAGATACGGTATGTGGTTCAAATCAATCTTTTTATGACAGTTCAATTCTGTTTGCTTCCATTTGCTTACCTTTGATACTGCAATATCATAGGCCACTTTTCGACCTCAGATGTTCAGCGGAAATGGCTCTTTGTCAAGCCAAACAGCTGTGCCAAGTTCGTCACATATGGTAAACTGGGATATTCGACTTTTTCTGTTCATCAATAGCTTTAGATGGAAAATATCGGTTAAACATCATGATACCTTTTACTTTGTAGGGCATGAACCCTCCTCCCATGGCACAAGGCCATCATCTGGGAGGCCAGCAGATCCCACCTTTGCAAAAGCTACCAGGGTTGCCTCAGAATTTCCCTGTTCAATTGCAGAATAATCAGCTGGGACAACCCTTGCAGGGTCCTGCTCAACAGATTGGTCAGCTTCAAGTTCCACAATCTATGGGTCCTGGTTCTTTTGGCCAGAATAGGTTATCTGGTCAGCTTCCTGTGTCACAGCCGTTGATGCAACAAAATGCTTCCGTCAGCGCTGTGCAGGTGCCTTCAGCCGTGTCCAATTCCATGCAAGCTATTCCCGGGCAACAGCATCTTCCCTCAAATGTTGCACCACAAATGCTTCAGCAGCCAGTGCAGCAGATGCCATCGCAAGCACCACAATTGCTACTCCAACAGCAAGCTGCTTTGCAATCCAGTTATCAATCTTCACAGCAGGCAATTTATCAGCTTCAACAACAGCTGCAACTAATGCAGCAGCAGCAGCAATCGAATCTAAACCATCAACAACCCACACAGGTCGCTGAGCAACATGTATTTTCTATGCATACACCAATGTGTACGCGGTTTGTGTTTAGTTGTATAATGTGGTTTACGGCTGACATTTTTTTTAACCGTTTCTGTTTCCACTACAGGGTCAGCCAGTGCAATCTAGTAACCCTGGTGCCCCAAATGCCATTATTCCATCAAACATTAATACAATTCCCCAGCAGGCTACTTCACCTGCAGTTCCTTTAACCTGCAATTGGACTGAACATACGTCTCCTGAAGGTTTTAAATACTACTACAATAGCATAACTCGAGAGAGTAAGGTGAAGAATTGAAACTCATCACCAATCATTTTAAAGATCGCAACATTTGTGGGTCTCACTCTTAGAGTTATTGTTTTACAGTGGGATAAGCCTGAAGAGTATGTGCTGTATGAGCAACAGCAACAGCAGCAGCAACAGCAGAAACTACTTTTGCTTCAACAGCACCAACAAAAACTTGCCATGCAGCAACTTCAGTCACCACCTCAGGCTCAGACACATCCAGCAATGCAACCTGTCCAACAAATTCCTCAGGCACAACAAGGACAGCAACAAATGCAGATGAAACAGCAGGTGCACATGCTGTTCCCTGAGCTATAATTCTAATATGCACATTACTATTTGATTCCAGCTTCGCATGATCTATATTCTGCTTCTATCTTTTTCCTTCTTTCCTGTTGCCAGCTCATTAAAGAGATCCCTTTTCTGTTTCTTGAGTCTTGTCAAACCAAGAAAACTATTCTAATGAATGTTTCTACCTAGCACTGTGTTTCAGTACATGTGCTTCTTCTATGTATTCAAACCTTTTATTTTTTCATTCTCAACTTTGATTTGATTACTTTGTCTATCAGCACTTTTGACACGTCAGGTTGTATCCGCTTCAAGAGACAAAAACTTCTTTGTTGAATATATGATCTTGAAACACTGTATAATAGCGATAAAATTTGAATGAACTTTACTGTTGAGATTTTAACTTTCCTGTCTCTTAAATCTACATTTGAAGTTGTAAGTTGTGTAAGATTTGAACATTTTACATCTCAAACATTTTATATAGGAATTGAATTATACTCAGCTACAGACTCCTGGTGCTATTGATCCCAGTAGGATACAACAGGTACTATTTAACATTACTTTTTGTTCTCAATATGTTGATCTTAGATTCTTCATTGATTAATTTCAATTAACAGAATTAATCTCGGTAACATTTAGGGCATCCAATCTGCACAAGAACGTGCTTGGAAAAGTTGAGACTGAAGGTGAGAAAAATACCTACCTACCCTCAGTATGGCATTCTTTGTGAACTATATGAAAGTAAACACCAGTGACCATTTCATGTTGTGTGGAATGCAGTGCAAGAAAAATGATTTTTTTTTTGGGTTGTAAAACAACAGTGGTTTTTTGAAACTGTATGCTTTAAACTGTAATGAGAAACTGCTGTCATGTTTAAAAGGGTGACCTGAATCAAATCTTTACATGCGATGCTGAGATACAGATAGTTTTATTTGACGAGAAGTAGAGAACTTGAGGGATTTTAGTTCCTTTGATCCATTTTCTAGCAGATTTTTTTTTCTTAAAAAGCAATGAGATAAATGCTGTTGTGTTATCGGACGGACCAGCGTGTACTGACACATGATTAACTTGTTACTCTTTTTTTTCAGGTGAATGATAAATTGGTAAGCTGTTACTCGGAAATGAGCTCCACTCAACCTGCTGCCTCCATCAAATGCCTTGACGGTGCCTGATGCCTGAGTGGTGGCCAAGCGGCCATGCCGATCGTTGTAACTCTGGATATAGCTTAGATTGATGTCTAAAAAGTTGTAGCTCCAATCCGTGTAAAATGTTTGCAGTCTAGGCCTTGTACCGCTGTAACATTTCTGCTGATTAGAATGTTCGCTTTCCTTGCATAGGCAACTGCCAGAGGTTCGTCGCTAGTATGATTTTGGGCATTTCATGACATGTCCCCAGCAATCATCATTTAGATTGTTTCCTCCTTTGAAAGCTGTTTGCTCTCAAGACATGCTAGATAAGAATAGATTTGGCCGCGGCGGGAATCAGCATGTTTGTCCGCTCCCAACTACAATGGCCGACCGACGTGGGCCATTTCTCACATCGATTAGAACATGGTTATCTTTGGAGTACATCTTATTAAGCCCGTTACATTGGACAATGATGTGACGTCGCAGTTCCAAGATTTTTGATAGACTAAACTGGAGACGTATGTGCAACGTTTTAAGATACGAATTGAGATATAAACAAAAATTCACGGATATAAACAAAAAGAGGGAGAACACTTTTTTTTTGGAACAATGCAGGAGAAAAGTACAGGATTTATAAAAGCCACAATGATACATATCTGGGCCCGTGTAGCTAAGCTGTACCTTTTTTAAATCAAGACCACCTAGAGCAGCAGGAAGTTACACCTACCAGGTAGGAATGCATAAGAAGAGTTGAAATAACACATCTTGAAATTTCTTCTCAAACGTGTCCGACGCGACAAGCCATTAATTAACTAACATTGGTGTGATTATGCATTGCAAACTTCATTAGTCAAACTTTCAAAAGAATGAAAATTTTATGCGTTCTGTTGTGTCGTGTAACACCAGATTTTATGCCCAAAATTGCCAGGCATGATGTACGGAAAGCAACACTGGCGATTAAACTATCTACCATGAAAGAGACCAACAAGGGCCCCGGGTTAAACAGTTTGCTTGATCAATAATGATGTCCCAATAATAGAAGATGGAAAGCTGATGCATTTCGAAGCCTTCCTCCATACAAAAGTACAACCACTTGTTTTGAGTGGCACGTGGTTCTCTCATCTGTGGACAGAGAGGCAATTTTGGAGTGATCATTATGCAAGTAAATCATTTTAGATGGGTGATTACACCAGTGATAATATTAATCTTGAAGAAAAGGCCACGTATGTTTGGTTGGTTCATGCGGAACACGTATCTAGCTTAGATTGGTGCTAAATCTATACTTTGTATAAAATTACAAAGCTTAACATACAACCATCCCACATCATCACCCACTGGTAATAATTACATATTTAACTTCATGCAAGTATAAAACATCATCTATAATTTATTTAATTCTATAAATCAACATGCAAACATATCCAATCATCACCCCTCGTATCATTTACACAATATTTTAACAAATATATCTATTATTTTTATAATATTTAACATATACTTATCAATATGTTTCACATTAAAATACAAGTATCATTTGTTTGTTTCATGATAAGTACTGATAAACCCTAATGTTTCAATTTTTTTCCTTTTTTACTTCTAGCTTGATTGTCAAAAAAATATATTCAGAATTGCTTAGTGATTCCCGCAGTAAAACGTGGAGAATCACCTAGTTAATAGTAATCCTACAACCTTCCAAAAAGATCAAGAACATTTTTAGTAATATTCTCTTAAGGTCTTGTTCGGTTAATCTCTCCCACAAGATGATTGAAAGAGATTTGAAAGAGATCTATTCTACATTCTACTGTGGTATAGAGTTATTTCCCCTTAATCCCCTCTCTTGGGATCAAACAAACAAGGTCTAAGAGAGAGAACCTAAAGATTTGTGAAAACACGATAGAAATTCAAGAGAGAATTCGAAAATATGAAGAATAAACATGTGGGGGAATATTGGTCATTTGCAGGGGTAAAATGTTAAACGAAGCAAAAAGAGAAAAAAAGTGAATTTTCCTTGGTTTGTGGCATTGAAGCGTAGCCAAGATAGCTTGTGGCAAGCAATGACATTCCCTTATGCAATAAAAAAAACATTTTCTTTTGTTTTGGGAACATATTCTATGCACAAAACTTCCCGTGTACACTCCGTGCGCACCAACTAGCAAATGTCATAGAAAATTCTAGAAAAAATTGGACACAGACTTCCAATAGTATTACACCTACGTGT